>NC_090745.1:43692065-43742065 GCF_036898095.1 Palaemon carinicauda | reverse complement strand
CCCATTCACTAAAAGTAACGAAAGGTTTTGATTAAAAGAAATCATTAAATACTTTCGAAAATGGATTCTCTGTGGCAAAATTCCGTGTTATAAGATACAGGAGTATTTTTGTACATATAATCTGAAGGATCTTCTTATAACCTCCATACATATAGATATCTGGTCTCATTTTATATATTGAATATTCCAAATAAAATGATTAATCACATATCACTGTGTATTAGATGCTGAAGTGTTTTCCACTGAAGTTTCTGAATTAGGTTTTTCACAAAATATTCATACATTGCTATTGTTTTTATCTATCCTGGAGATTTCCATATTAATGCATTCATTCCAGACGGCTATATATTAGATTCGAAAATGTTATTCTTGGAACATTTTGAAAGATCTTTCACAAAACGTCAGTTACTTGTATAACAATGTGATCTCTTCCTCTATCATGGAGTTTTCCTTCCGAAAACATTGATCCTAGATGGCCAAGTATTCGATAGAAAAGTGTTTTCCCCTCATATTTTGAAAGACTTTCCAAAAAAATCGGTTTATTGCGTAAACATCTGCTCTCCTTAGCTATCGCAGAATTTTCCCTAAGGAGTCGTTAATCACAGATAGGCTCTACGTTAGAGAAAGATATGTTTTTTCTGCAGACATTGTGAAACATCATACACGAAACGTCCTATTATCTCGTGAACATAACTCTTTAGGTAAAACTGAATTATCTATAAAGATGGTTTAATTTCAGATGGTCCTATATTAGATAGAAAAGTGCTTTCTATACTCATCATAAAAAACTTCATAAAGCATTCGTCCAACTCGTCGGCTTCTGATCTCTTTATCTATAATAGAATTTACAATCAGAAGCATCACCCCCACATCCTTAAATTAGAGAGGAAAGGAATTTTCTCCACAGATTCTGAAAATTATTTCACAAAACTTCCATTCATCACGTAAATATCCGCTGTATTGTATATATATAAACCAGAATTTTCTATTTAAAAGTATTAATCACAGAGGGCTGTATGCTATATATTGTATAGAAAAGTATTTATTCACTCATTCTTAGACCTCTTACATAAAACATCAACAAATCTCGTGAACCTCTGATCTCTTTATGTATCACAGAATTTTAATCGAGAAACTTTCATCCCAGATGACCTTTTATTGGGTGGGGAATATTTATTCTATGCACATTTTGACATCTTTTTTAATTAATTTAATAAGTTTTTGTCTATTTCTATACATTTACAGGAAAGTGACTATTTTTCAAACCCAAAAAACAAAAAAACTTAAGAACTGCATAGAAAAAAAACCTCAAGTTTAATTCTTCTTAAAAGCATCTGCTCTGATTGTCTATCACAAACATTTTCTTTTATTTGGAACCATAATCCTAGATTTGCTGTATCTTAGAGAGAGAGAGAGAAGTATTTATATCCATATATTCTCATAGATCTTGCACTTAACATCCCGTAAGCATTTGCTATTTTACATATCACATAATATTATATTAGGAATTATTAATCCCTTATGGGAATTGTTGTTCTCCATACATTCTTAAAGGTCGTTTAGAAAATATATATTCATCTAATGTGCTTATGTTCTCTTCATCTATTATTATTATTATTATTATTATTATTATTATTATTATTATTATTATTATTATTATTATTATTACTTGCTAAGCTAAAACCCTAGTTGGAAAAGCAGGATGTTATAAGCCCAGGGGCTCCAACAGGGAAAATAGCTCAGAGAGGAAAGGAAATAAGGAATAATAAAATATTATAAGAAGAGTATCGACATTAAAATGAATATCTCCTATATAAACTATAATAACTTTAACAAAACAAGAGGTTGATAAATAAGATAGAATTGTGTTTCCGAGTGTACCCTCAAGCAAGAGAACTCTAACCTTGGCAGAGAAGCTATGGCTCTACCTAAGACTAGAGAACCATGGTTTGATTTTGAAGTGTCCTTCTTGTAGAAAAACTGTTTACCGTAGCTAAAGAGTCTCTTCTACCATTACCAAGAGGAAAGGGACTACTGAACAATTACAGTGGAGTAACCCTTTGGGTGAAGAATTGTTCGGTAATCTCAATGTTGCCAGGTGTATGAGGATAAAGGAGAATACCCAAAGAATTAGCCAGACTATTCAGTGTGTGTGTGCGTGTGTGTGTAAGCAAAGGGAAAAAACCGTAACCAGAGAGAAGGATCCAATGTAGTACTGTCTGGCCAGGCAAAAGACCCATAACTCTATTGGTAGTATCTCAACGGGTGGCTGGTGCCCTGGCCAATCTAGTATTCCAATTACAGGTAGTATAAGGAAAACTTTTTTTTTCCCCAAATGACATTCTGAATTGTGTTTTGCAAAGTTTTCACTCATTATGTACATATCGGGTATCTTTATTTTTTTGTGGAATTTTCCGGGTATTAGATAGAGCAGTATTTTTCTCCGCATATTCTGAAAGACCTTTCAGAAACCTTCCTTTCATCTCATAATCCTATGCCCTCTATGTCTATCACAGATTTTTTTATTCGATTGCATTAATCCAGACGGCCGCACTTTGCAGAAAGAGAGAAAAGACTGTTTTTCTTGACAGATTCTGAGAGATCATTCACAAAACCTCCGTTCATCTCGTTATCATTTTCTCTCTTTATCTATCCATACAATTTCCATTAGAAGTACTAATCCGAGAGGATCATTTATTAGATATCGAAGTGTTTTCCTCTATTCAATGGAAAGATCTTTAACAAAAAATCCAGTCATTGCGTAAGTATCAGGTTTCTCTATCACAGAATTTTCCCCTCAAAAGTATTAATAGAAGATGGCAGAATATGGACAGAGTTTTTTTCACATATTCTGAAAGACCTTCCACAAAGCTTCTATTAATCTTGTAAGAATATGCTCTTTTTATCTATCATGGAATTTTTTTATTAACGACCATTATTCCAAAATGCTTCTCTAGATAGAGGAGTATTTATTTACATACTTTTTGAAAATTCATCTAAAACACGTCCACTCATCACACGGGTATTTGCTGTCTTTCTGTATCATGAATTTTCTATTGAGAAGCATTAACCCCTGATATCCACATATAAGATAGAGAAGTGTTTTTCGCCCAGAATTCTGAGGGACCTTCAAAGAAAATACATTCGTTTTGTAAATATCTGATCTATTTATCTGTTACATAATATATCATTCTTGAACATTAATCGTGGATAAACAATAATTTGCTTTGTAGGTTGAGCTTGTCTGGTGTGTAGAGTCCTCTTGGAGCAATTCAAACGCTTGTTATGAGGATGCCTGTAACAATCAAGGGGAAATGAAATAAAAACCTATAACCGGTAAAATATACAAAAGTGTATATGTAAGATGCAAATTAGGGCAAGAAAGGTCAAAGTAAAGGTTATGAGCGGCAAAGTGTAAAGGGTAAAGAAAACCAGATTTGTTTTTTTTCGGCTGGGAATGGCAATCATGTTAAGGCTACAAAATGGTCTTGTTGCATATGTGGTTGCAATGATTGCTTTCATATGGTTTAATACGATCGTTTGGGAACCCAATAACATAGATACCAGTATGTAGGTCAGAGCAAATATGTTACGGAAAAATTAGCTTTGGTAAGCAATTATAAATAGGTAATGATAAGTCGAGGTACAGTAGGTTTGGCTTAAGTGTTCTTTGAATCAGGTTGTGCAACTGTACTGGTTAAGATTACATTGGTATTTAAATCTAAGTTTAGTGGTGGTTTCTTTTGATGTTAGGAATGCTAATAAGGAGATTCCCCTGCATTCAAACACAATGGATAATATGGTGTCGCATGTTGCTATATCATAACAGCTAAGGTATAACAACACACTACACCACATCATCTAAGGCTTAGGTGTTTGTAGACCTGGGCCAATATATGTCAATTAATATTTCAATATATGTCAATTAATATTTCAATCTATAGTTGTTTGTCAACTATGGGAACAACATTTCAAGATTTTCCACTTATTGATGTTTCCTGTACCTCACTTTTTTATGGATTTTTAAATGGTTATGTCCCCTCTGTTCAATTACATCAAAAGAAACTAAAAGAACTAGGTGCCGTTACTCCTGAAATTAATGATATCGATTAATGTGTCTAAGTTTTCTAAAGTTCTCTCCAAAACAGATGAATTTTTATCCTTATTTAACTTGGATTTTTGTTTAACATCTCACAAACCGAAGTATCCTTGTTTCTATTTTCCTTTAGAAATGTTTTTTCAAAGACTCATGTGACTTAAGTGGTTTACTACATAAGCTATCTTTCCTTTTGCCTAAGACTTATACCAAGTTAAAAGAAACTTGGACTCCGTTCTTGTAGAGGGAGGAATTGAATATCATACGAAAACTAGGCAAACAAGAGTTTGTATATATGTAAACCCGATAAAGTGAGGGGTGTTTTACTGCTTGATAAACTAAACAATATTGATAAGTTTAATAACATTTTGCAGACAACATTAAATGTCTGTCGCTTGAAAAACCAAACTTTTCGGACCGTTATGAAAGTAATATTATTATAATTGTTGTAGCCTTATGGAAACGTCCCTGCCTGGCGTTCTGCCGGACAGGGAAACGAGTCCCACTCAAGCCGGTAGTTTCTACTAGTGTCTCTAACCTTATTATCCTTATGAGCTAAGAATGGGGTGTTTGGGGAAGCTTATACTGTAGGCTTACCTGCTGATTCAATAGCATTCATTACCTGGCCGCCCTTGGTCCTAGCTTGGATGGAGAAGAGGCTCGGGCTCTGATCATATGTTTAATTATATGGCCAGTCTCTAGGTCATTATCACTGTCCTTTGACTTGAGAGCGGCAAGGAAAAAAAAAAGAGAAAGAAGACAAAATAAACAGACATTCGATAAAAAAAGAAAAATTATGATATTTCCAATGAAATGAAGTATCAGGAGCTATTTGTGACAGGTTCTCCATTTATAGACTTCGTAAGATACTTAGGGAAGGAGTTCCTAATCTACCTATTATGTCAACCCATAAGAGGCATACTTATAAAATGTCAAAGTATTTTGTTTCATTACTCAAAAGTATTGCTTGCAACCAATTTTCACTAAGAATAGATATGAAGAAAATTTATAATAAGTCCTGATACATGTAAATCTGTTTATTATAGACGATTGGTTCGTGACACTTTTGTATTAGTCAAAGAAGCATGTCAAAATGCGATGTTTCTCAACCATGAAAATAATCAACAGCAAAATATGAAGTTCACTATAAAAAAAGAAACCAACAACTATTTACCTTTCTTAGATATCACTGTAAGCAGAGACAATGTTAAATTATTACATCTGAGTACCTGAAACAAACATACGTTGAACTTACCAACAATTTCTTTAGTTCATGTTTTAATCATATAAAACGAACTGTTATACACTTATTCGTCAACCTGGTCTCTCTTTCATAATGAGATTCTGTTAATTCATAGAAAAATGTTTCTCACAAAACTCATATCTTCTCATTATGTCTTGAAAACAGCCATGTTTGTCACTGTTCATCTCATTTCAGATTACAAGTTTCCATCCAAACTTAAACAAATGATTGAACAAGTATTTGGTTACCTTAATGTCAAATTAATTCCAAAGAATGCACTCCAGATTGTTGCATTCTTTGGCTACAAGGACAAACTGCTTATCTTCATGAGATCCAGCGTTATTCATAAGTTCAAGTATACTGAATGGACTGGTATCTACGTTGGATCTTGTCGCAAGTTACTGCAGATGAGTTACTGTAGCCATGAGAAATTTGATTATAGAACGGGTCAGAAACTACATGAACCTGAGGTAAATAAAAATAATCCTCTCTAACTGGTGGAAAAGGACATATTGTTTCCTTATACATGAAAAGGCTTCTTCCATTTTTGAGTAACAACATATCCACTTCTCTTTTTTTACAATAAATAACTGAAGTCTTAAGTTGGTGTCATACCTTGGTCACCCCTTTTCCCCTTTCTACTTTGGATGGTTTAGAGAGCACTGGACCTCGTTTTTTTTTATTGTGGATTTTCAAGTAATATTGATTTTAATTTTTGTGTAAAATAATAATATGCTATTAATCCCGCTCTAAGATATTCTTGTAAATTTCAGCGAATGTTTTACATTCACAGATTGAAAATTAACAAAGTTTCATTCGAAATGTCTCTAAGGTCTTTATATCTATCTATTTATATCCAAATGCCTTTCATCCCATGAATGGAAACCAAATACTTCGTTGAATGGTGATAAACTAAAAAAAATAGCTATCAAATTTTAGCGGAAATATTTTTCGCTCACAAAAACACAAATGTTGTCTTGAACATTATGCGGTATGTACAGCCAACGTCAAAACTGACGTAAAAAAAATCATAGGATTATGTTTGAAAATCACCAACTGGCAACTACAAAGCGTATCTCAAAAATAATTTTTTTTCCTACATTGAAAGCTTTATCAAGAAAAATAAAGCTAACATATGATGCACAAATATATTATTTATAAAAATCGTAAGAAAAAAAAATAATATAATAGTAATTATTTCAGAGTATAGTAAGTACTTCAAATTATAAAACTGAAACAATTTGAAATTTTCGTTCAACACAGGATTAACAACATTATGTATATTTATTTCGAGCAATATGGAAACAAAAATTTAATATCATACAGTATTGTCAGTTATCTTAGAGAAGATGCATAAAACTATGCAAGTATCAATGGAAAATAAAGGGAAAATCTTAGTAACATTAAACATAATCAACCATGAAAGCACCGAAATTTATCGGAGAAGTTGGATCTAATTTTAGCATATGTGAACCAACTGTTCGGACTCTATCTCCGCTTTAGCTTCGGTTTCGACCAACAACACAAACGTAATATTGTTTACCCAACTAATGAATTACCAGCCATGGCTTACTAGTGGGGGAATTTGCCGGTAGTGCCTACTAAGGAATGGGCCATGACCACAGGGCCCAAGCATTAGCCTTATTCGCAGCATTCGGAGGAACACAGTGATCTTTGAGAGAAGAATGTATTACCACGAAGTCTCTCGTGGGGTTGCCGGTCAGTACATTTATCCCAATTATTGTCATCCTTTTTATATAATAACAAGTATCAGGGATGAACTGTAGAACCACAGAGGAAATTTCCCTGGTGAATTGTTACTGTTAGTTGCAATAATTGTTTCTTTAAAAGAAAAAAAAAAATCTTTGCAGAATCATCTGTGGCAAAGTAATATCAATGTTCACCATTAATGGCAGTAGGCTCCAAGTACATAAGCAAGGCCTAAGGGAATTTGTGAAATATATCTCTACTTTTATATCATTATATCGAAATGTATCATGATTTCTTTTAATAAAGGACAAGTAAGTTTAGAATCTAATTAAAGGAAACATATATAAGGCACAAGGTGTGAACAAAAAATCCAAGTTATATGGACGTTTATCTAAATGGTTAGGACTATATGAATTATGAAGGAAATATATTTTCCATACTGTTATTTAATAAATAGAGCTTTTAGAATACCTAGATGGTTGTATATTGAACATAATTTTCCATTATCATGTTTAATTATCAAGAGCTTTATAAATACGTGCTTGATTTACCGCAATCTATAAACTTGTTTAGTGGGGATGGTTAAAAACAATCATCATTGAATCTTACTCTCGCTTATCATTCTTTAGGTTACATAAAGAGATATACATTTCAAAATCTATTTCATAATATATATATATATATATATATATGCATATATATATATATATATATATATCTATATATATCGATATATATGTGTATATATATATATATATATATATATATATATATATACATATATATGTGTATACATATATCCATATATGTATATTTATATATATATATATATATATATATATATTTATATAAATGTGCGTGTGTGTGTGATAAATTATGCACACGTAGACGCATTTTTCATATTGAAATAAGTCATATATTTTACATCCTTTATCTCTGGACTCTCTTTAAACCTCGAGATCAGAGACCCATACGGGAACTAACTCAAAGATGATAGCTTTTGGTTGGCCGGGGAATCGAACCATGGTCCGGGGAACTGGAATGGCAGTGACATACCATTTAGCCACATCTCTCTTTGTGGCTAAATAGTATGTCACTCTCGTCCCAGTTCCTCGGAAAAGGGTTGGAATCCCCAGCCGACCAAAAGCTATTATCTTTGAGTTGATTCCCCCATGGGTCTCTGATCACGAGGTATAGAGAGAATTCAGATGTTAAGGGAGTAAAACATATGGCTTGTTTGAATATGTATATATAAATATACATTTCAAATAAGCCATATATATTTATACATTAAAGTCGGGATTCTCTTAACGACCTCGGGATCAGAGCCCCAGGCGGAATCACCCAAAGACTATAATATCAGACCGGCGGGTATTTGGACCTTCGTCCAGGATATCTGTATGCCAGTGACCATACCACTCAGCCACGAAGAAAGATAGAAGTCAATGACAATTCTTCTGTGCATATACCTGTCAAATTCAGGTTCTCTGTACTTAGAATAGAAATCAACCCATCTTCACCATCGTAGCTAATTGGTAGGTTTAGGACTTGGCATTCGATTAATGATAAATCTTTGCACATTTGAACGTGTTTCTTTCATATTTCAAATAAGCCATATATATTAATACATTTAAGTCTAGATTCTCTTAACGACCTCGGGATCAGAGCCCTAGGCGGAATCGCCCAAAGACTATAATATCAGACCGGCGGGGATTTGAACCCTCGTCCAGGATATCTGTATGCCAGTGACCATACCACTCAGCCACGAAGAAAGATAAAAGTCAATGACAATTCTTCTGTACTTATAGCTGTCAAATTCAGGTTTTCTGTACTTATAATTGAAATCAACCCATCTTCACCATCGTAGCTAGTTGTTAGGTTTGGGACTTGGCTTTCGATTAATGATAAATTTTTGCACACACACACACACACACACACACACACATATATATATATATATATATATATACATTTATTCGTCAAGAGTGAAAATGAGAAAAAAAATTATGTGCTTTATCCCATATTTTGTTTAAAAACTTGAATTGGGAGTGGGAAAAAGAAACAAATAAAATGTGTTTATCAAAGGTATATTAGCCATCAATAATCCCAAGTAAAATTTAAAGGATTTGTGTATAGATAAGGACTAGAATCGCATGTATTCCGATTGGTGGTAGAGCTAGATGTAAGGATTACACCATTTCTAAATTTGGGGTGTCAAGGGGGTTTGAGTGATAGGGATTGTCCACACTAGGTAGAGAGAGTTATTTTATTCTACATGGTAACATAAAAACTGACTAAAATATCTCATACACAATCAGGAATAAAGGTTAGAATCCCATAAACCTCGTTGGTTGGCTGAAGAAAGATGGAAGGGGTAACATAAGGGAAGGGAGGAGATTTTTTAAGTAAAATTTCCCAAGTGAGAACTGTCCTCAACCTACTTAAAATCATACTTTTTAGTTTTTTTAGCGTTCAAATTTATGCCCTATAATTTGCACCATGCACTAACTTTTAGTGCATGGTGCACTGCAATGTATTACTTAGGAATTAAGTAGTGATGATAAGGAATAATTCAAGCACTCCCACCTTTTTGAGTTTAGAAACAAGAGCCTCTTGATTAACACAGCCAAAGGCAACACTAAAATCAAGGCTAATCATATGAATTCCGAGATCACATTCAAGGAATTTCTGTACAGCATTGGTAATTGTAAGAAGTGTATCATATGCTCCAACACCTTTACGAAGCTAATTTGTAAACTAGGGAACACATTATCCCCATAATTATACCTAATTTAGATGTTTTACCAAAAGATAGTAAAAAAGTTTAAATAATATGAGAGTTAACTGGGCAGTAATCAGCAGGGCTACAAATTTCACAAACACATTTACCCAATAAAGTAATATTACCAATACTACAACAAGCGCAAAATAACAGACAACTTAGAGCTAAGAAATCAGCGGTCTTTATAAAAATTTAAAAGAAACTACCACCTAGGTTGTGCCAGAATGGTTTTATTCTGATGGCCAAAATAGTATTCCTTTTCAGTTGGAGCATGAACTCTGAATAACAGCTCTTCGCTGAGTACAGGTATTCCAATTCAAATCTGATTTGCTCCCTCCTGTGTCTCCAAATAAGTCCATCTACAATCATCCCTGAATCAGTGTTTTTGTTTCACTCTGTATTTGGGCTTATTAGAAGGGAGATACTTATCAATTACCGTGATCAAATTCTAACTCGAGAGGACAAGACACAAAAATTTTATACAATTGTGACTAATCTAAATGCAAACGATCACACGAAATGCCATTCCACTCTGGTCGAGATTTTATATATATATATATATATATATATATATAAATATATATAATATATATATATATATATATATATATATATATATATATATATATATATATATATATATATATATATATATATATCTTACATGAGTATTACACAACAGGGGCAGGTTGCTCAGCCTTGATTACTTATAAAAATATGCCATGATCTGGCATGCCAACTGGAGAACCAACCTAATTTGTTATTACACAAGGGGAGTCAGTATACAGTGTACTAGGTCTAAGAAGTTCCCAAAACTCTTAAGGCACGGCAATCAGTAAGTGAACCGGAATTTAATTACTCCCTATGGTGAGCGTTGAAATCACCAAAAGAGGCCTTGTTATTATCTTCTTGTATCTTAGCCCTAATGGTAGGAAGACAATTGAAGATAGAGTGGTCCAGTATGGAATCTGGTAGATGGAACACAAAGTCTTATAACATGAATCTCAAGACATCCACATTCATAGTATTAGGTATGAGTTACGGGGTACTCACTCAGTCCTGATATAAACTGCCATTGAACAAATGCCTCATTTTGAGAATTCAAACTTTTTGAACATAATAGAGGTAGGCAACTGTGAAGTTTCTAATATTTCCAAACAGTTCACGAATATTAGAGTACATTAAACTGAACAGTTGAAGTCTTAGTCCCACTACGTCCTGGAATTTGCTCATTATCTCCAGAAAGAATAAGAATTAAAAGCAATAAAAATGATCTCATTATATTTGAAAACAAACTTAAGAATATAAAGAAATACAATATGTACACATCTAGATAAAGTTAGTCATACAACTTATAGACTAAATACAAGATGTCAAATAAATTGGGTCCACATGCCGGATCCGACACACCACGCAAGGCATAGTACCCTCAAGGTAGCCACTTAAACTGAAGGAAGGCCAGTAATGATGGGTTTGAAAATTAATACCGGAGAGGAAAATAGAGGAACAGATAGGGAAAACCAAACTCTATATAAACCACAGATTATCCATTCCCTTTCTAGTAAGTCTTCCCAACACACCTTTAAAAGAAATGAAAGAAAAGAGGAAGACAAAACAGATAGAATGGTGTACCTGGCGGTACTCTCAGGGAAAAAAAAGAAAAAAAAAAAAAACCAGAAGACAGTGGAAAGCCATGTGACTGAGACTATAGCACTATCCAAAACTAGAAAAAAGACTTTAATTTTAGTGTCCTCCTAGAACAGCTGCTTCCATAGCTAGAAAGTTTCTTCTACACGCACCAAGTGGACAGTAACCACTGAACAATTACAGTGGAGTAGTTGACCTATTGAGTAAGAAGAATTGTCCAGTTATATGAGTGTTGTGAGGTGTATGTGGAAAAAGGAGAATGTATAAAGAATAGGCCAGATTATTCGGTGTATGTGAAGGCAGAGGAAAACTGACCAGTAACTAGAGAGGGATCTATGTAATACTATCTGGCCATTCAAAGGACCCAAATAACTTTCTAAATCTAGCATCTCAACTTTTTTCTGGTGTCTTAGCTAACCTACAATATTTTGTTTCTAGGCTCGTTTTGTCTTTGTTTTATATTACAAAACCTAACTTAGAGCAAATGTATGATCTCCAAAATCTTTTAATGAATTAATTTATAAAGAAACTATAAAGTATAAGCCAGCTAATCAAAATAAAGATGGGATGTAAACAAAACCTTTAGTGCAACCAATAATGTAATCTCCAATGAACAAATTCTGAGATGAATTTAAAAGACCAACTAATTCAGAATAAGAAATTTAAAGGTACAGATACTATCTAGATTGAACTGAGGCAGAGCTAAATGAACATAAGATTGTGTGGTTATATTAATATAAGGTTGAAATTTCTTGTGATAGTGGCAATTGTTAAAGTGAAGAGGGTCAGGTATTTGAGTACAGTTAAAAGTACTATGCTGTAGCACAATGTTAGTGGGCAATTGATTTGCAAGATATGTTTGGATGATTGAAAGTTCTAAAGGAATGAATATCATGAAAATTTCTCCTTCAAGGGCAGAAGTGTTGCGTGGTGTATATGAGAAGGTGTATGGTAAGAATGTGGATGAAAATGTAATACAAATAACAAAAACTAATTTGGAGAGCAGTATGGCTTTACTTACTAACAATAATGTTTCAATCCAATGTTTATCAAATAATGTGGGATTTGCCCCTTCATCTCGTTAACAATAACATCCATGGACACAGCATTGTGTATAACCCTAGTCTATGAAAGTTATTACCACCACCTTCTATAGAGTAGTTATGAGAAAAGTATGGTAAAGAAATCTACATCTGGCTTATTTGGATACACTAATGTTAAAAATTTTCATGATATATGTGATATTCACCTACAGCTGCTGAGAGCAAGAAAGTTTTCGTATCATTTAAGCAAAGATCCAATCTGAATATGAGGTGGTACTGTAACTGTGAAGTGTAAATATGTATATTGGGCTAGAAAGTATTAAATGAAAATGAAACAATCTCTAACAGATTTAGTACATTTGAGAATAAAGTCCTGAGAAGAATGTTGGGAGTTAAATGGCAGGACAGGACTAAAGATGAAACTATAAGAGAGATTACTCGAGTGGCATTATAGATATCATGGAGAAGGGTAGATGGAGATGATTTGGGCATGCTCTTCACACTCACCAAGAGAGATTAGTTCACCAAACTTTCAAATGGGCTCCACAAGGCAATAGAAGAGTTGGGGAACCCAGGCCTACTGTACATGGCTGAGGACTATGAAGCGTGAAGTAGGAGTTGAGGAATGGAGAAGTATTGAATTAAAAGCTCGAGAAAGAGACGACTGGTAACATCTAACTGAGGCCCTTTGCGTCAATAGGCGTAGGAAGAGATGACGAGATGATGACATAGGATTATACTTAAAGACTTTATAAGCGTTACATATTACCGTATCTCTCTCTCTCTCTCTCTCTCTCTCTCTCTCTCTCTCTCTCTCTCTCTCTTACCAGCAAAATTTCTAATTAAAAATTTCATAAGGAGTTGTTTAATGGCTAATTACTAATTTAAAAATCACTAAAAATTTCATAATGAATATTACTTGAAAACATTTCAGCCAGTTAACAGGGTGTTTTTGTTATAAAGAATCTATCCAGCTTTTTCCTCATGCATAATCAGTAAGAAAATTAATTTTCTAATGTTTTTTACGAGTTTCTATCTATCGGTTCAGCAGGATTACAAAAGTTTACATATGACTGATCTTGTTCTTACTGATCTTAGAAATATTTTAAGTTTTCTATTGATTACTTATATATATTTTATTTGCTATTCCCTTATTTCCTTTCCTCACTGTTGGAGCCTTTAGCCTTGTAGCATTCAACTTTTCCAACCAGGGTTGTAGCTTGGTTAATAATACTACTACTAATAATAATAATAAAAATAATGATAATAATAATAATAATAATAATAATAATAATAATAATAATAATTATTATTATTATTATTATTATTATTATTATTATTATTATTATTATTATTATGATAATAATAATAATAATAATAATAATAATAATAATAATAATAATAATAATAATAATAATAATAATAATAAACTTGGTATTGTTTGTCTTGTGTCCTTTTTCATATTGGAAGTTGCGGTATTTCCAAGAGCTTGAGGTACAAACTTCTTTTTTATGCCTCAGGTCCAAAATGGGTGGTACAACCATTAAATGTACATGTCAAATCTTTTTCTTGTTCACCTGTACACAACCTTTGCCACTCATTTCTTAATTCTTTATTTTTTGGGGGGTGGGGAACTATGGTGAATTACACCTTTTTCATTCTTATTTTACCAATATCTATATATGCAACCATTACGCAAAAGGCATGTGGAATTATGCACCGTTATGCCGTTTTGTACCACACGTGTATCACGCAGGCTTATGAACTGTAACGGTATTTCTATTTTCTGTATATTATTACATCTGAGTACCTGAAACAAACATACGTTGAACTTACCAACAATTTCTTTAGTTCATGTTTTAATCATATAAAACGAACTGTTATACACTTATTCGTCAACCTGGTCTCTCTTTCATAATGAGATTCTGTTAATTCATAGAAAAAAGTTTCTCACAAAACTCATATCTTCTCATTATGTCTTGAAAACAGCCATGTTTGTCACTGTTCATCTCATTTCAGATTACAAGTTTCCATCCAAACTTAAACAAATGATTGAACAAGTATTTGGTTACCTTAATGTCAAATTAATTCCAAAGAATGCACTCCAGATTGTTGCATTCTTTGGCTACAAGGACAAACTGCTTATCTTCATGAGATCCAGCGTTATTCATAAGTTCAAGTATACTGAATGGACTGGTATCTACGTTGGATCTTGTCGCAAGTTACTGCAGATGAGTTACTGTAGCCATGAGAAATTTGATTATAGAACGGGTCAGAAACTACATGAACCTGAGGTAAATAAAAATAATCCTCTCTAACTGGTGGAAAAGGACATATTGTTTCCTTATACATGAAAAGGCTTCTTCCATTTTTGAGTAACAACATATCCACTTCTCTTTTTTTACAATAAATAACTGAAGTCTTAAGTTGGTGTCATACCTTGGTCACCCCTTTTCCCCTTTCTACTTTGGATGGTTTAGAGAGCACTGGACCTCGTTTTTTTTTATTGTGGATTTTCAAGTAATATTGATTTTAATTTTTGTGTAAAATAATAATATGCTATTAATCCCGCTCTAAGATATTCTTGTAAATTTCAGCGAATGTTTTACATTCACAGATTGAAAATTAACAAAGTTTCATTCGAAATGTCTCTAAGGTCTTTATATCTATCTATTTATATCCAAATGCCTTTCATCCCATGAATGGAAACCAAATACTTCGTTGAATGGTGATAAACTAAAAAAAATAGCTATCAAATTTTAGCGGAAATATTTTTCGCTCACAAAAACACAAATGTTGTCTTGAACATTATGCGGTATGTACAGCCAACGTCAAAACTGACGTAAAAAAAATCATAGGATTATGTTTGAAAATCACCAACTGGCAACTACAAAGCGTATCTCAAAAATAATTTTTTTTCCTACATTGAAAGCTTTATCAAGAAAAATAAAGCTAACATATGATGCACAAATATATTATTTATAAAAATCGTAAGAAAAAAAAATAATATAATAGTAATTATTTCAGAGTATAGTAAGTACTTCAAATTATAAAACTGAAACAATTTGAAATTTTCGTTCAACACAGGATTAACAACATTATGTATATTTATTTCGAGCAATATGGAAACAAAAATTTAATATCATACAGTATTGTCAGTTATCTTAGAGAAGATGCATAAAACTATGCAAGTATCAATGGAAAATAAAGGGAAAATCTTAGTAACATTAAACATAATCAACCATGAAAGCACCGAAATTTATCGGAGAAGTTGGATCTAATTTTAGCATATGTGAACCAACTGTTCGGACTCTATCTCCGCTTTAGCTTCGGTTTCGACCAACAACACAAACGTAATATTGTTTACCCAACTAATGAATTACCAGCCATGGCTTACTAGTGGGGGAATTTGCCGGTTAGTGCCTACTAAGGAATGGGCCATGACCACAGGGCCCAAGCATTAGCCTTATTCGCAGCATTCGGAGGAACACAGTGATCTTTGAGAGAAGAATGTATTACCACGAAGTCTCTCGTGGGGTTGCCGGTCAGTACATTTATCCCAATTATTGTCATCCTTTTTATATAATAACAAGTATCAGGGATGAACTGTAGAACCACAGAGGAAATTTCCCTGGTGAATTGTTACTGTTAGTTGCAATAATTGTTTCTTTAAAAGAAAAAAAAAATCTTTGCAGAATCATCTGTGGCAAAGTAATATCAATGTTCACCATTAATGGCAGTAGGCTCCAAGTACATAAGCAAGGCCTAAGGGAATTTGTGAAATATATCTCTACTTTTATATCATTATATCGAAATGTATCATGATTTCTTTTAATAAAGGACAAGTAAGTTTAGAATCTAATTAAAGGAAACATATATAAGGCACAAGGTGTGAACAAAAAATCCAAGTTATATGGACGTTTATCTAAATGGTTAGGACTATATGAATTATGAAGGAAATATATTTTCCATAATGTTATTTAATAAATAGAGCTTTTAGAATACCTAGATGGTTGTATATTGAACATAATTTTCCATTATCATGTTTAATTATCAAGAGCTTTATAAATACGTGCTTGATTTACCGCAATCTATAAACTTGTTTAGTGGGGATGGTTAAAAACAATCATCATTGAATCTTACTCTCGCTTATCATTCTTTAGGTTACATAAAGAGATATACATTTCAAAATCTATTTCATAATATATATATATATATATATATATATATATATATATATATATATATATATATATATCGATATATATGTGTATATATATTTATTATATATATATATATATATATATATACATATATATGTGTATACATATATCCATATATGTATATATATATATATATATATATATATATATATATATTATATATATATATATATATATATATATATTTATATAAATGTGCGTGTGTGTGTGATAAATTATGCACACGTAGACGCATTTTTCATATTGAAATAAGTCATATATTTTACATCCTTTATCTCTGGACTCTCTTTAAACCTCGAGATCAGAGACCCATACGGGAACTAACTCAAAGATGATAGCTTTTGGTTGGCCGGGGAATCGAACCATGGTCCGGGGAACTGGAATGGCAGTGACATACCATTTAGCCACATCTCTCTTTGTAGCTAAATGGTATGTCACTCTCGTCCCAGTTCCTCGGAAAAGGGTTGGAATCCCCAGCCGACCAAAAGCTATTATCTTTGAGTTGATTCCCCCATGGGTCTCTGATCACGAGGTATAGAGAGAATTCAGATGTTAAGGGAGTAAAACATATGGCTTGTTTGAATATGTATATATAAATATACATTTCAAATAAGCCATATATATTTATACATTAAAGTCGGGATTCTCTTAACGACCTCGGGATCAGAGCCCCAGGCGGAATCACCCAAAGACTATAATATCAGACCGGCGGGTATTTGGACCTTCGTCCAGGATATCTGTATGCCAGTGACCATACCACTCAGCCACGAAGAAAGATAGAAGTCAATGACAATTCTTCTGTGCATATACCTGTCAAATTCAGGTTTTCTGTACTTAGAATAGAAATCAACCCATCTTCACCATCGTAGCTAATTGGTAGGTTTAGGACTTGGCATTCGATTAATGATAAATCTTTGCACATTTGAACGTGTGTCTTTCATATTTCAAATAAGCCATATATATTAATACATTTAAGTCTAGATTCTCTTAACGACCTCGGGATCAGAGCCCTAGGCGGAATCGCCCAAAGACTATAATATCAGACCGGTGGGGATTTGAACCCTCGTCCAGGATATCTGTATGCCAGTGACCATACCACTCAGCCACGAAGAAAGATAAAAGTCAATGACAATTCTTCTGTACTTATAGCTGTCAAATTCAGGTTTTCTGTACTTATAATTGAAATCAACCCATCTTCACCATCGTAGCTAGTTGTTAGGTTTGGGACTTGGCTTTCGATTAATGATAAATTTTTGCACACACACACACACACACACACACACATATATATATATATATATATATATATACATTTATTCGTCAACAGTGAAAATGAGAAAAAAAATTATGTGCTTTATTCCATATTTTGTTTAAAAACTTGAATTGGGAGTGGGAAAAAGAAACAAATAAAATGTGTTTATCAAAGGTATATTAGCCATCAATAATCCCAAGTAAAATTTAAAGGATTTGTGTATAGATAAGGACTAGAATCGCATGTATTCCGATTGGTGGTAGAGCTAGATGTAAGGATTACACCATTTCTAAATTTGGGGTGTCAAGGGGGTTTGAGTGATAGGGATTGTCCACACTAGGTAGAGAGAGTTATTTTATTCTACATGGTAACATAAAAACTGACTAAAATATCTCATACACAATCAGGAATAAAGGTTAGAATCCCATAAACCTCGTTGGTTGGCTGAAGAAAGATGGAAGGGGTAACATAAGGGAAGGGAGGAGATTTTTTAAGTAAAATTTCCCAAGTGAGAACTGTCCTCAACCTACTTAAAATCATACTTTTTAGTTTTTTTAGCGTTCAAATTTATGCCCTATAATTTGCACCATGCACTAACTTTTAGTGCATGGTGCACTGCAATGTATTACTTAGGAATTAAGTAGTGATGATAAGGAATAATTCAAGCACTCCCACCTTTTTGAGTTTAGAAACAAGAGCCTCTTGATTAACACAGCCAAAGGCAACACTAAAATCAAGGCTAATCATATGAATTGCGAGATCACATTCAAGGAATTTCTGTACAGCATTGGTAATTGTAAGAAGTGTATCATATGCTCCAACACCTTTACGAAGCTAATTTGTAAACTAGGGAACACATTATCCCCATAATTATACCTATTTAGATGTTTTACCAAAAGATAGTAAAAAAGTTTAAATAATATGAGAGTTAACTGGGCAGTAATCAGCAGGGCTACAAATTTCACAAACACATTTACCCAATAAAGTAATATTACCAATACTACAACAAGCGCAAAATAACAGACAACTTAGAGCTAAGAAATCAGCGGTCTTTATAAAAATTTAAAAGAAACTACCACCTAGGTTGTGCCAGAATGGTTTTATTCTGATGGCCAAAATAGTATTCCTTTTCAGTTGGAGCATGAACTCTGAATAACAGCTCTTCGCTGAGTACAGGTATTCCAATTCAAATCTGATTTGCTCCCTCCTGTGTCTCCAAATAAGTCCATCTACAATCATCCCTGAATCAGTGTTTTTGTTTCACTCTGTATTTGGGCTTATTAGAAGGGAGATACTTATCAATTACCGTGATCAAATTCTAACTCGAGAGGACAAGACACAAAAATTTTATACAATTGTGACTAATCTAAATGCAAACGATCACACGAAATGCCATTCCACTCTGGTCGAGATTTATATATATATATATATATATATATATAAATATATATATATATATATATATATATATATATATATAATATATATATATATATATATATATATATATATATATATATCTTACATGAGTATTACACAACAGGGGCAGGTTGCTCAGCCTTGATTACTTATAAAAATATGCCATGATCTGGCATGCCAACTGGAGAACCAACCTAATTTGTTATTACACAAGGGGAGTCAGTATACAGTGTACTAGGTCTAAGAAGTTCCCAAAACTCTTAAGGCACGGCAATCAGTAAGTGAACCGGAATTTAATTACTCCCTATGGTGAGCGTTGAAATCACCAAAAGAGGCCTTGTTATTATCTTCTTGTATCTTAGCCCTAATGGTAGGAAGACAATTGAAGATAGAGTGGTCCAGTATGGAATCTGGTAGATGGAACACAAAGTCTTATAACATGAATCTCAAGACATCCACATTCATAGTATTAGGTATGAGTTACGGGGTACTCACTCAGTCCTGATATAAACTGCCATTGAACAAATGCCTCATTTTGAGAATTCAAACTTTTTGAACATAATAGAGGTAGGCAACTGTGAAGTTTCTAATATTTCCAAACAGTTCACGAATATTAGAGTACATTAAACTGAACAGTTGAAGTCTTAGTCCCACTACGTCCTGGAATTTGCTCATTATCTCCAGAAAGAATAAGAATTAAAAGCAATAAAAATGATCTCATTATATTTGAAAACAAACTTAAGAATATAAAGAAATACAATATGTACACATCTAGATAAAGTTAGTCATACAACTTATAGACTAAATACAAGATGTCAAATAAATTGGGTCCACATGCCGGATCCGACACACCACGCAAGGCATAGTACCCTCAAGGTAGCCACTTAAACTGAAGGAAGGCCAGTAATGATGGGTTTGAAAATTAATACCGGAGAGGAAAATAGAGGAACAGATAGGGAAAACCAAACTCTATATAAACCACAGATTATCCATTCCCTTTCTAGTAAGTCTTCCCAACACACCTTTAAAAGAAATGAAAGAAAAGAGGAAGACAAAACAGATAGAATGGTGTACCTGGCGGTACTCTCAGGGAAAAAAAAGAAAAAAAAAAAACCAGAAGACAGTGGAAAGCCATGTGACTGAGACTATAGCACTATCCAAAACTAGAAAAAAGACTTTAATTTTAGTGTCCTCCTAGAACAGCTGCTTCCATAGCTAGAAAGTTTCTTCTACACGCACCAAGTGGACAGTAACCACTGAACAATTACAGTGGAGTAGTTGACCTATTGAGTAAGAAGAATTGTCCAGTTATATGAGTGTTGTGAGGTGTATGTGGAAAAAGGAGAATGTATAAAGAATAGGCCAGATTATTCGGTGTATGTGAAGGCAGAGGAAAACTGACCAGTAACTAGAGAGGGATCTATGTAATACTATCTGGCCATTCAAAGGACCCAAATAACTTTCTAAATCTAGCATCTCAACTTTTTTCTGGTGTCTTAGCTAACCTACAATATTTTGTTTCTAGGCTCGTTTTGTCTTTGTTTTATATTACAAAACCTAACTTAGAGCAAATGTATGATCTCCAAAATCTTTTAATGAATTAATTTATAAAGAAACTATAAAGTATAAGCCAGCTAATCAAAATAAAGATGGGATGTAAACAAAACCTTTAGTGCAACCAATAATGTAATCTCCAATGAACAAATTCTGAGATGAATTTAAAAGACCAACTAATTCAGAATAAGAAATTTAAAGGTACAGATACTATCTAGATTGAACTGAGGCAGAGCTAAATGAACATAAGATTGTGTGGTTATATTAATATAAGGTTGAAATTTCTTGTGATAGTGGCAATTGTTAAAGTGAAGAGGGTCAGGTATTTGAGTACAGTTAAAAGTACTATGCTGTAGCACAATGTTAGTGGGCAATTGATTTGCAAGATATGTTTGGATGATTGAAAGTTCTAAAGGAATGAATATCATGAAAATTTCTCCTTCAAGGGCAGAAGTGTTGCGTGGTGTATATGAGAAGGTGTATGGTAAGAATGTGGATGAAAATGTAATACAAATAACAAAAACTAATTTGGAGAGCAGTATGGCTTTACTTACTAACAATAATGTTTCAATCCAATGTTTATCAAATAATGTGGGATTTGCCCCTTCATCTCGTTAACAATAACATCCATGGACACAGCATTGTGTATAACCCTAGTCTATGAAAGTTATTACCACCACCTTCTATAGAGTAGTTATGAGAAAAGTATGGTAAAGAAATCTACATCTGGCTTATTTGGATACACTAATGTTAAAAATTTTCATGATATATGTGATATTCACCTACAGCTGCTGAGAGCAAGAAAGTTTTCGTATCATTTAAGCAAAGATCCAATCTGAATATGAGGTGGTACTGTAACTGTGAAGTGTAAATATGTATATTGGGCTAGAAAGTATTAAATGAAAATGAAACAATCTCTAACAGATTTAGTACATTTGAGAATAAAGTCCTGAGAAGAATGTTGGGAGTTAAATGGCAGGACAGGACTAAAGATGAAACTATAAGAGAGATTACTCGAGTGGCATTATAGATATCATGGAGAAGGGTAGATGGAGATGATTTGGGCATGCTCTTCACACTCACCAAGAGAGATTAGTTCACCAAACTTTCAAATGGGCTCCACAAGGCAATAGAAGAGTTGGGGAACCCAGGCCTACTGTACATGGCTGAGGACTATGAAGCGTGAAGTAGGAGTTGAGGAATGGAGAAGTATTGAATTAAAAGCTCGAGAAAGAGACGACTGGTAACATCTAACTGAGGCCCTTTGCGTCAATAGGCGTAGGAAGAGATGACGAGATGATGACATAGGATTATACTTAAAGACTTTATAAGCGTTACATATTACCGTATCTCTCTCTCTCTCTCTCTCTCTCTCTCTCTCTCTCTCTCTCTCTCTCTTACCAGCAAAATTTCTAATTAAAAATTTCATAAGGAGTTGTTTAATGGCTAATTACTAATTTAAAAATCACTAAAAATTTCATAATGAATATTACTTGAAAACATTTCAGCCAGTTAACAGGGTGTTTTTGTTATAAAGAATCTATCCAGCTTTTTCCTCATGCATAATCAGTAAGAAAATTAATTTTCTAATGTTTTTTACGAGTTTCTATCTATCGGTTCAGCAGGATTACAAAAGTTTACATATGACTGATCTTGTTCTTACTGATCTTAGAAATATTTTAAGTTTTCTATTGATTACTTATATATATTTTATTTGCTATTCCCTTATTTCCTTTCCTCACTGTTGGAGCCTTTAGCCTTGTAGCATTCAACTTTTCCAACCAGGGTTGTAGCTTGGTTAATAATACTACTACTAATAATAATAATAAAAATAATGATAATAATAATAATAATAATAATAATAATAATAATAATAATAATTATTATTATTATTATTATTATTATTATTATTATTATTATTATTATTATGATAATAATAATAATAATAATAATAATAATAATAATAATAATAATAATAATAATAATAATAATAATAATAAACTTGGTATTGTTTGTCTTGTGTCCTTTTTCATATTGGAAGTTGCGGTATTTCCAAGAGCTTGAGGTACAAACTTCTTTTTTATGCCTCAGGTCCAAAATGGGTGGTACAACCATTAAATGTACATGTCAAATCTTTTTCTTGTTCACCTGTACACAACCTTTGCCACTCATTTCTTAATTCTTTATTTTTTGGGGGGTGGGGAACTATGGTGAATTACACCTTTTTCATTCTTATTTTACCAATATCTATATATGCAACCATTACGCAAAAGGCATGTGGAATTATGCACCGTTATGCCGTTTTGTACCACACGTGTATCACGCAGGCTTATGAACTGTAACGGTATTTCTATTTTCTGTATATTATTACATCTGAGTACCTGAAACAAACATACGTTGAACTTACCAACAATTTCTTTAGTTCATGTTTTAATCATATAAAACGAACTGTTATACACTTATTCGTCAACCTGGTCTCTCTTTCATAATGAGATTCTGTTAATTCATAGAAAAAAGTTTCTCACAAAACTCATATCTTCTCATTATGTCTTGAAAACAGCCATGTTTGTCACTGTTCATCTCATTTCAGATTACAAGTTTCCATCCAAACTTAAACAAATGATTGAACAAGTATTTGGTTACCTTAATGTCAAATTAATTCCAAAGAATGCACTCCAGATTGTTGCATTCTTTGGCTACAAGGACAAACTGCTTATCTTCATGAGATCCAGCGTTATTCATAAGTTCAAGTATACTGAATGGACTGGTATCTACGTTGGATCTTGTCGCAAGTTACTGCAGATGAGTTACTGTAGCCATGAGAAATTTGATTATAGAACGGGTCAGAAACTACATGAACCTGAGGTAAATAAAAATAATCCTCTCTAACTGGTGGAAAAGGACATATTGTTTCCTTATACATGAAAAGGCTTCTTCCATTTTTGAGTAACAACATATCCACTTCTCTTTTTTTACAATAAATAACTGAAGTCTTAAGTTGGTGTCATACCTTGGTCACCCCTTTTCCCCTTTCTACTTTGGATGGTTTAGAGAGCACTGGACCTCGTTTTTTTTTATTGTGGATTTTCAAGTAATATTGATTTTAATTTTTGTGTAAAATAATAATATGCTATTAATCCCGCTCTAAGATATTCTTGTAAATTTCAGCGAATGTTTTACATTCACAGATTGAAAATTAACAAAGTTTCATTCGAAATGTCTCTAAGGTCTTTATATCTATCTATTTATATCCAAATGCCTTTCATCCCATGAATGGAAACCAAATACTTCGTTGAATGGTGATAAACTAAAAAAAATAGCTATCAAATTTTAGCGGAAATATTTTTCGCTCACAAAAACACAAATGTTGTCTTGAACATTATGCGGTATGTACAGCCAACGTCAAAACTGACGTAAAAAAAATCATAGGATTATGTTTGAAAATCACCAACTGGCAACTACAAAGCGTATCTCAAAAATAATTTTTTTTCCTACATTGAAAGCTTTATCAAGAAAAATAAAGCTAACATATGATGCACAAATATATTATTTATAAAAATCGTAAGAAAAAAAAATAATATAATAGTAATTATTTCAGAGTATAGTAAGTACTTCAAATTATAAAACTGAAACAATTTGAAATTTTCGTTCAACACAGGATTAACAACATTATGTATATTTATTTCGAGCAATATGGAAACAAAAATTTAATATCATACAGTATTGTCAGTTATCTTAGAGAAGATGCATAAAACTATGCAAGTATCAATGGAAAATAAAGGGAAAATCTTAGTAACATTAAACATAATCAACCATGAAAGCACCGAAATTTATCGGAGAAGTTGGATCTAATTTTAGCATATGTGAACCAACTGTTCGGACTCTATCTCCGCTTTAGCTTCGGTTTCGACCAACAACACAAACGTAATATTGTTTACCCAACTAATGAATTACCAGCCATGGCTTACTAGTGGGGGAATTTGCCGGTTAGTGCCTACTAAGGAATGGGCCATGACCACAGGGCCCAAGCATTAGCCTTATTCGCAGCATTCGGAGGAACACAGTGATCTTTGAGAGAAGAATGTATTACCACGAAGTCTCTCGTGGGGTTGCCGGTCAGTACATTTATCCCAATTATTGTCATCCTTTTTATATAATAACAAGTATCAGGGATGAACTGTAGAACCACAGAGGAAATTTCCCTGGTGAATTGTTACTGTTAGTTGCAATAATTGTTTCTTTAAAAGAAAAAAAAAATCTTTGCAGAATCATCTGTGGCAAAGTAATATCAATGTTCACCATTAATGGCAGTAGGCTCCAAGTACATAAGCAAGGCCTAAGGGAATTTGTGAAATATATCTCTACTTTTATATCATTATATCGAAATGTATCATGATTTCTTTTAATAAAGGACAAGTAAGTTTAGAATCTAATTAAAGGAAACATATATAAGGCACAAGGTGTGAACAAAAAATCCAAGTTATATGGACGTTTATCTAAATGGTTAGGACTATATGAATTATGAAGGAAATATATTTTCCATAATGTTATTTAATAAATAGAGCTTTTAGAATACCTAGATGGTTGTATATTGAACATAATTTTCCATTATCATGTTTAATTATCAAGAGCTTTATAAATACGTGCTTGATTTACCGCAATCTATAAACTTGTTTAGTGGGGATGGTTAAAAACAATCATCATTGAATCTTACTCTCGCTTATCATTCTTTAGGTTACATAAAGAGATATACATTTCAAAATCTATTTCATATATATATATATATATATATATATATATGTATATATATATATATATATATATCGATATATATGTGTATATATATTTATTATATATATATATATATATATATATCCATATATATGTGTATACATATATATATATATATATTTATATATATATATATATATATATATATTTATATAAATGTGCGTGTGTGTGTGATAAATTATGCACACGTAGACGCATTTTTCATATTGAAATAAGTCATATATTTTACATCCTTTATCTCTGGACTCTCTTTAAACCTCGAGATCAGAGACCCATACGGGAACTAACTCAAAGATGATAGCTTTTGGTTGGCCGGGGAATCGAACCATGGTCCGGGGAACTGGAATGGCAGTGACATACCATTTAGCCACATCTCTCTTTGTAGCTAAATGGTATGTCACTCTCGTCCCAGTTCCTCGGAAAAGGGTTGGAATCCCCAGCCGACCAAAAGCTATTATCTTTGAGTTGATTCCCCCATGGGTCTCTGATCACGAGGTATAGAGAGAATTCAGATGTTAAGGGAGTAAAACATATGGCTTGTTTGAATATGTATATATAAATATACATTTCAAATAAGCCATATATATTTATACATTAAAGTCGGGATTCTCTTAACGACCTCGGGATCAGAGCCCCAGGCGGAATCACCCAAAGACTATAATATCAGACCGGCGGGTATTTGGACCTTCGTCCAGGATATCTGTATGCCAGTGACCATACCACTCAGCCACGAAGAAAGATAGAAGTCAATGACAATTCTTCTGTGCATATACCTGTCAAATTCAGGTTTTCTGTACTTAGAATAGAAATCAACCCATCTTCACCATCGTAGCTAATTGGTAGGTTTAGGACTTGGCATTCGATTAATGATAAATCTTTGCACATTTGAACGTGTGTCTTTCATATTTCAAATAAGCCATATATATTAATACATTTAAGTCTAGATTCTCTTAACGACCTCGGGATCAGAGCCCTAGGCGGAATCGCCCAAAGACTATAATATCAGACCGGTGGGGATTTGAACCCTCGTCCAGGATATCTGTATGCCAGTGACCATACCACTCAGCCACGAAGAAAGATAAAAGTCAATGACAATTCTTCTGTACTTATAGCTGTCAAATTCAGGTTTTCTGTACTTATAATTGAAATCAACCCATCTTCACCATCGTAGCTAGTTGTTAGGTTTGGGACTTGGCTTTCGATTAATGATAAATTTTTGCACACACACACACACACACACACACCATATATATATATATATATATATATATACATTTATTCGTCAACAGTGAAAATGAGAAAAAAAATTATGTGCTTTATTCCATATTTTGTTTAAAAACTTGAATTGGGAGTGGGAAAAAGAAACAAATAAAATGTGTTTATCAAAGGTATATTAGCCATCAATAATCCCAAGTAAAATTTAAAGGATTTGTGTATAGATAAGGACTAGAATCGCATGTATTCCGATTGGTGGTAGAGCTAGATGTAAGGATTACACCATTTCTAAATTTGGGGTGTCAAGGGGGTTTGAGTGATAGGGATTGTCCACACTAGGTAGAGAGAGTTATTTTATTCTACATGGTAACATAAAAACTGACTAAAATATCTCATACACAATCAGGAATAAAGGTTAGAATCCCATAAACCTCGTTGGTTGGCTGAAGAAAGATGGAAGGGGTAACATAAGGGAAGGGAGGAGATTTTTTAAGTAAAATTTCCCAAGTGAGAACTGTCCTCAACCTACTTAAAATCATACTTTTCAGTTTTTTTAGCGTTCAAATTTATGCCCTATAATTTGCACCATGCACTAACTTTTAGTGCATGGTGCACTGCAATGTATTACTTAGGAATTAAGTAGTGATGATAAGGAATAATTCAAGCACTCCCACCTTTTTGAGTTTAGAAACAAGAGCCTCTTGATTAACACAGCCAAAGGCAACACTAAAATCAAGGCTAATCATATGAATTCCGAGATCACATTCAAGGAATTTCTGTACAGCATTGGTAATTGTAAGAAGTGTATCATATGCTCCAACACCTTTACGAAGCTAATTTGTAAACTAGGGAACACATTATCCCCATAATTATACCTATTTAGATGTTTTACCAAAAGATAGTAAAAAAGTTTAGATAATATGAGAGTTAACTGGGCAGTAATCAGCAGGGCTACAAATTTCACAAACACATTTACCCAATAAAGTAATATTACCAATACTACAACAAGCGCAAAATAACAGACAACTTAGAGCTAAGAAATCAGCGGTCTTTATAAAAATTTAAAAGAAACTACCACCTAGGTTGTGCCAGAATGGTTTTATTCTGATGGCCAAAATAGTATTCCTTTTCAGTTGGAGCATGAACTCTGAATAACAGCTCTTCGCTGAGTACAGGTATTCCAATTCAAATCTGATTTGCTCCCTCCTGTGTCTCCAAATAAGTCCATCTACAATCATCCCTGAATCAGTGTTTTTGTTTCACTCTGTATTTGGGCTTATTAGAAGGGGAGATACTTATCAATTACCGTGATCAAATTCTAACTCGAGAGGACAAGACACAAAAATTTTATACAATTGTGACTAATCTAAATGCAAACGATCACACGAAATGCCATTCCACTCTGGTCGATATATATATATATATATATATATATATATATAATATATATATATATATATATATATATATAATATATATATATATATATATATATATATATATATATATATATATATATATATATATATATATATATATATATATATCTCTTACATGAGTATTACACAACAGGGGCAGGTTGCTCAGCCTTGATTACTTATAAAAATATGCCATGATCTGGCATGCCAACTGGAGAACCAACCTAATTTGTTATTACACAAGGGGAGTCAGTATACAGTGTACTAGGTCTAAGAAGTTCCCAAAACTCTTAAGGCACGGCAATCAGTAAGTGAACCGGAATTTAATTACTCCCTATGGTGAGCGTTGAAATCACCAAAAGAGGCCTTGTTATTATCTTCTTGTATCTTAGCCCTAATGGTAGGAAGACAATTGAAGATAGAGTGGTCCAGTATGGAATCTGGTAGATGGAACACAAAGTCTTATAACATGAATCTCAAGACATCCACATTCATAGTATTAGGTATGAGTTACGGGGTACTCACTCAGTCCTGATATAAACTGCCATTGAAAAATGCCTCATTTTGAGAATTCAAACTTTTTGAACATAATAGAGGTAGGCAACTGTGAAGTTTCTAATATTTCCAAACAGTTCACGAATATTAGAGTACATTAAACTGAACAGTTGAAGTCTTAGTCCCACTACGTCCTGGAATTTGCTCATTATCTCCAGAAAGAATAAGAATTAAAAGCAATAAAAATGATCTCATTATATTTGAAAACAAACTTAAGAATATAAAGAAATACAATATGTACACATCTAGATAAAGTTAGTCATACAACTTATAGACTAAATACAAGATGTCAAATAAATTGGGTCCACATGCCGGATCCGACACACCACGCAAGGCATAGTACCCTCAAGGTAGCCACTTAAACTGAAGGAAGGCCAGTAATGATGGGTTTGAAAATTAATACCGGAGAGGAAAATAGAGGAACAGATAGGGAAAACCAAACTCTATATAAACCACAGATTATCCATTCCCTTTCTAGTAAGTCTTCCCAACACACCTTTAAAAGAAATGAAAGAAAAGAGGAAGACAAAACAGATAGAATGGTGTACCTGGCGGTACTCTCAGGGGAAAAAAAAGAAAAAAAAAAACCCAGAAGACAGTGGAAAGCCATGTGACTGAGACTATAGCACTATCCAAAACTAGAAAAAAGACTTTAATTTTAGTGTCCTCCTAGAACAGCTGCTTCCATAGCTAGAAAGTTTCTTCTACACGCACCAAGTGGACAGTAACCACTGAACAATTACAGTGGAGTAGTTGACCTATTGAGTAAGAAGAATTGTCCAGTTATATGAGTGTTGTGAGGTGTATGTGGAAAAAGGAGAATGTATAAAGAATAGGCCAGATTATTCGGTGTATGTGAAGGCAGAGGAAAACTGACCAGTAACTAGAGAGGGATCTATGTAATACTATCTGGCCATTCAAAGGACCCAAATAACTTTCTAAATCTAGCATCTCAACTTTTTTCTGGTGTCTTAGCTAACCTACAATATTTTGTTTCTAGGCTCGTTTTGTCTTTGTTTTATATTACAAAACCTAACTTAGAGCAAATGTATGATCTCCAAAATCTTTTAATGAATTAATTTATAAAGAAACTATAAAGTATAAGCCAGCTAATCAAAATAAAGATGGGATGTAAACAAAACCTTTAGTGCAACCAATAATGTAATCTCCAATGAACAAATTCTGAGATGAATTTAAAAGACCAACTAATTCAGAATAAGAAATTTAAAGGTACAGATACTATCTAGATTGAACTGAGGCAGAGCTAAATGAACATAAGATTGTGTGGTTATATTAATATAAGGTTGAAATTTCTTGTGATAGTGGCAATTGTTAAAGTGAAGAGGGTCAGGTATTTGAGTACAGTTAAAAGTACTATGCTGTAGCACAATGTTAGTGGGCAATTGATTTGCAAGATATGTTTGGATGATTGAAAGTTCTAAAGGAATGAATATCATGAAAATTTCTCCTTCAAGGGCAGAAGTGTTGCGTGGTGTATATGAGAAGGTGTATGGTAAGAATGTGGATGAAAATGTAATACAAATAACAAAAACTAATTTGGAGAGCAGTATGGCTTTACTTACTAACAATAATGTTTCAATCCAATGTTTATCAAATAATGTGGGATTTGCCCCTTCATCTCGTTAACAATAACATCCATGGACACAGCATTGTGTATAACCCTAGTCTATGAAAGTTATTACCACCACCTTCTATAGAGTAGTTATGAGAAAAGTATGGTAAAGAAATCTACATCTGGCTTATTTGGATACACTAATGTTAAAAATTTTCATGATATATGTGATATTCACCTACAGCTGCTGAGAGCAAGAAAGTTTTCGTATCATTTAAGCAAAGATCCAATCTGAATATGAGGTGGTACTGTAACTGTGAAGTGTAAATATGTATATTGGGCTAGAAAGTATTAAATGAAAATGAAACAATCTCTAACAGATTTAGTACATTTGAGAATAAAGTCCTGAGAAGAATGTTGGGAGTTAAATGGCAGGACAGGACTAAAGATGAAACTATAAGAGAGATTACTCGAGTGGCATTATAGATATCATGGAGAAGGGTAGATGGAGATGATTTGGGCATGCTCTTCACACTCACCAAGAGAGATTAGTTCACCAAACTTTCAAATGGGCTCCACAAGGCAATAGAAGAGTTGGGGAACCCAGGCCTACTGTACATGGCTGAGGACTATGAAGCGTGAAGTAGGAGTTGAGGAATGGAGAAGTATTGAATTAAAAGCTCGAGAAAGAGACGACTGGTAACATCTAACTGAGGCCCTTTGCGTCAATAGGCGTAGGAAGAGATGACGAGATGATGACATAGGATTATACTTAAAGACTTTATAAGCGTTACATATTACCGTATCTCTCTCTCTCTCTCTCTCTCTCTCTCTCTCTCTCTCTCTCTCTCTCTCTCTCTCTCTCTCTCTTACCAGCAAAATTTCTAATTAAAAATTTCATAAGGAGTTGTTTAATGGCTAATTACTAATTTAAAAATCACTAAACATTTCATAATGAATATTACTTGAAAACATTTCAGCCAGTTAACAGGGTGTTTTTGTTATAAAGAATCTATCCAGCTTTTTCCTCATGCATAATCAGTAAGAAAATTAATTTTCTAATGTTTTTTACGAGTTTCTATTTATCGGTTCAGCAGGATTACAAAAGTTTACATATGACTGATCTTGTTCTTACTGATCTTAGAAATATTTTAAGTTTTCTATTGATTACTTATATATATTTTATTTGCTATTCCCTTATTTCCTTTCCTCACTGTTGGAGCCTTTAGCCTTGTAGCATTCAACTTTTCCAACCAGGGTTGTAGCTTGGTTAATAATACTACTACTAATAATAATAATAAAAATAATGATAATAATAATAATAATAATAATAATAATAATAATAATAATAATAATAATAATAATAATAATTATTATTATTATTATTATTATTATTATTATTATTATTATTATTATTATTATTATTATTATTATTATGATAATAATAATAATAATAATAATAATAATAATAATAATAATAATAATAATAATAATAATAATAAACTTGGTATTGTTTGTCTTGTGTCCTTTTTCATATTGGAAGTTGCGGTATTTCCAAGAGCTTGAGGTACAAACTTCTTTTTTATGCCTCAGGTCCAAAATGGGTGGTACAACCCTTAAATGTACATGTCAAATCTTTTTCTTGTTCACCTGTACATAACCTTTGCCACTCATTTCTTAATTCTTTATTTTTTGGGGGGTGGGGAACTATGGTGAATTACACCTTTTTCATTCTTATTTTACCAATATCTATATATGCAACCATTACGCAAAAGGCATGTGGAATTATGCACCGTTATGCCGTTTTGTACCACACGTGTATCACGCAGGCTTATGAACTGTAACGGTATTTCTATTTTCTGTATATTATCGTTATTGCTCTCCCCTCGCACTGATCACCTGTTTAAGCCTGAATGTTCTTGCATCATTATGTTTGAATTTTTGTGCATATCTTCCTTGGAACAGGTTGTATATAAACTCATGCTCCATTGATATAAAGTTAGCTGCATTCACACCACTTCTCAGTTACTCCTAATTGGTGCATCCGCACATTGGTGACCACTGCAGTGTCCAGCTCCCTTCCGCCTTCCCCCTCACTGCAGTGTCTCAGTGTTTGATGATGCCGCCCTCAGACATTGACTCTACTATGAACGCCACACCCTTGAAACTACCATTCTTCACCAGCAGAGAAGCGTTCGCCTGGTTGTAGCGTGCTGAAGTCAAGTCTTGCATCAGGGTGTGACTCAATTAAGCACCAAGGCAGATTATGTTCTCTCGGCAATCACGGAAGACACTTTCCTGGAAATCTCTAATTGGCTGTGCAGGCATGTAGACAACCCAATACTGTATGACACCCTTAAATCATACCTCCTGGAGCAGTAATTAACATTGCCATACACCCACATAGCAAAACATTTCCAGCTCTCTCAACAACTGTTGGGGAACCAAAACGCTTCATTCACCCTCAGGGAAATGACCAGTATTGCTCGCTCACAACCTGCCACAGACCGCTTTCCTCGTGGAGTGAATCTACTTCGTGCCCTTTAGAAACAGTGTCTACCCAAACATGTATGCACTGCCATCTCCGATGTCAATATTTAGCCCATTAAGAACCTGACGACCAAAGTCGCTGCCCTTATGAACTGTCGCTTCACCACCTTTAAGTCCTCCATCAGCAACTATACTACTGACGAAGTGGACACCTATTCAACAATGACTGAAGCTGATGTGAATGAGATAGGACAGAACCACCCACCACCCACCACTTGCTCATGCCCCAACCAATGACCTCTACATCCACTTCCTAGTGCCCCTCGGCCACAGTTATGCTACTAGCAATCCAGATTCGGGGCTGCCGAGAAGAAATATGTGAATAGTTGTTAGTGGCCAAAATACTTGTAAGTAGGACTTCGCTTGCAGTGGTGGCCTCCCCTGTCATTTTTTTTTTTTTTTACTGATGCAGGTAAAGTTGTGTTATTTTTAGTAGACACGGGTGCATGCCTTTCCCTTCTGCCAAGGCCAGTCAACAGGACACAACGTAGTCTGTCTATGTCTGCCTGCTAACATCCGCCTGGTAGCTGCCAACAGATCTGCGATGCTCACCCATGGTTATGAAACCCTCATATTATCGTTTAGAACCGCCAAATATAATTGGAAGTTTCTCATACCTGATGGCACATAGCCAATCCTTAGTGCTAATTTCTTCTCACATTTCCAACTCCTGGTTGATGTCACTCAGCATCGAATAGTCAACTCAGATTCGTACACCTCGACGCTTCTCTAACCCGCCCCTACGACCACATTCTCCATAATAGAGTACCCACGGATTCCTACACACAACTTCTCATGATGTAGCTGAGAGTTTTCCATCCACAATTCAAACTCTCACAAATCCTGGTAAACACATCATTTATCACCATATCAAGATGACGGGGTACCAATGTTCACCAGATTCTGATGTCTGGCACTGGATCATTTGTCAGCCCCTAAACAAATGTCCACAAAAATAGAAATGGGCCTTTGCCAAAAGGCCTCAACCAATCTATGGTTGTCACCCTTAAACATCATCCCAAAGAAAGATGACTCTATGTGTCTGGGTGGGGATTATAGGTGCCTGAACATGCAGACAGAACCGGATCACTACCCCCTCCAAAACATTGGCGACGTGAACTCCTTCTTGCACAAAGTAAAGGTTTTCTCCATGCTCTACCTCGTGAAGGGATATTATCTGGTACCCATGAACTCAGAAGATATCCCAAAGACCTCCATCACCACCCCCTTCAGTACTTATAACTTCAATTACTCCTGTTTTTGCATTCTTAATGCTGGGGCCACTTTTCAACGTTTCACGGACAGCATCCTGGGGCACCTCTCCTTCTGTGTGTTACATGTACAATATACTTGTGTTCTCTTCTGCTAAAGAAGAACACCTCTGTCACTCACACGTCATGCTTAACAGCCTACAACAGAATGGCTTTGGTTCCAATGAAGTATCGTTCTTAGGGCACCACATCACTCCTGAAGGAGTCCACCCTCTACTTGAGAAGGCAGCAGCGGTTCAGAACTTCCCAACGCCCTCGGCTGTCAAAACACTGCAAGAATTCTTGGATATGATCACCTATTCTAACCGTTTCCTGCAAGCCATCGCCGCCAATCTTGCCCCCTCTATGCCTTCCTCAAGGGCAAGCCAAAAGACCTGAAATGAGGTCCTCTTCAATAAGCAGCCTTCTGCAACAAACAAAAAAAATGCCTTATAATCCACTGGTGCTCTCAATTTTCCTGTGCCACATGCACCTCTCCTTCTCTCTACTGGTGACAGTGACATTGCTATTGGGCAGTACTCAGGCAGGTGGTCAATGGCTCGCCCCACCCAATAGCCTTCTTCAGTAGAAAACTGTCCAAGGCGGAACCCGGCTACTCTACGTTTGACCGCGATCTGCTGGTGGTGCACTTTGCTGTTCTGTACTTTTGCCACTTCTGGTAAGGTACGTCCTTTGTCATTCGTACAGACCACATGCCTCTGGTACATGCCTTCACTCGAGAGTCTGACACCTGGTTGGCCCGTCAACGTTGACATCTCTCCGCTGGGGCTAAATACAATGGTTCCCTTCAACATGTCACTGGGAAAATGAATCCTGTTGCTGATGCCCTGTAAGGAAACACATTGGCCGCCATTTACATGGGATTAGATTGGAAGGGCCAACGAAAATATCCAGAGTACCAAATATGTAGGACATCCTACACCTCCCTCCATTGAGTACATCTGCCTTACTCCCATGATGGGTAGCGAGATTTGGTATCCTGAGCATATTACTTCTAACAGGGGTACTACTTTCGCCCCTCAATCTTGGACATCATTAGCGAATCTCCTTGGAATCACCCTACATTAGACAATCGCATACAACCCTGCTGCCAACAGAATGGTTGAACATTTCCTCTGTACCCTCTAAGCAGCTTTGATGTCCTGCTGCAAGGACTCCAACCGGTTTACTCAGCTTCCCTGGGTCCTTATAAGACTAAGGACTACTCATAAGCACACCATGGATGTCTCAGCAGCAGACATAGTGTATGGTGACCCGTTGGTCATCCCTGCAGATTTTTTTTTTTCGTTGACAACCTTCTACAATCTTCAGTGCCTACTTCCAGTTGTGGGAAAATTTACCTCAAGACACCAGACTTACAAGTCCCTAGCAAGGCAATAGATGCCAACAGATTTCCACAAGGCATCATATGTTTTCCTACGCAACGACACCAGCAAGCCAACTCTAACACTTCCTTACATGGGCCCTTTCCTCATAATAGGTTGGACAACGAAGGCGTTCTTACTAAACGTTCATGGCAAAGAAGACTGGGTCTCCACTGATCGCCTTAAACCTGCCTATCTCCTGCAAGATGACCTGCATACAGTGCACCTCTCCAGAGCAGGGCAACCTATTTCACAAGTTGGTCTTTTTTAGGGGGACAGCCGTGTACCGCACTTGTATCATACACGCTCGTACACTGTATTTCTGTTTTTTGTATATTATCATTATCGCTATCTATTAGAGTAAAGTAAATTTCTCATTTGTTTAAGTCAACCTTGTTCTAGTTTTAAGTGGTTTCCATTATAGCTTAAAGTAGTTTTAAAGTGGAGTGTTGTTGATTGTTTCTCGCCTATTCCCCACTCAATTACCTTTTGTTGAACTATCGTGTTAATGATTATATTTTGTTTGCCCGAGTGATGACGAAAGAATGTTGATGTCGGAGGTGGGTGCTCGGACAGAAGACAGTTCAGGGCTTGAGCACTCCCCTCAACAACATACCCTAAGCTGCTTACGAAATTGAAACATTGGATGACGACGTTTAGGCTTGTGATTTGGACTACGCTTTTGAACATTGTTTTGCTGATCCTCGCTTTGGTTTATAGTCTGCAGGTGCTCTTGTCACCTGCGACTCGAGTGGTTTCTTGCATCGACGCCAGTTAGTGTACTTTGGAGAGAGACTCGCAGGTGCTCCTGTCACTTGCGACTTGAGTCTGCTCTGCTGTTCCCTGACGCTAAGGAGTAAGCAGGGAGTTGGATTTGTCTCTTGCTTACTGGCCCTGTCATCTTGTGTCAGCTGCAGTGGTGTTTGGAGCTTGCTAGCTCGTGAGGTGGTCCGTAGGAAGGCCATTGCCAAGTAAGACCTTGTATCTCTGTTTATCGAGTAGAGATCGATATACCTGGCGGGTTGTACCCTGGCGTACTGTTCCTGCCCTCCTTGCTGGTAGGAGGAGTGGATAACGGCCTTAATTGTTGTTTCCTCTATATTATTATTTTAAAGTGAGGAGAACTATATCTTTTGTGTGTAAGCTAAGATAAAGGATATATATATTTATATTTTGGTGAAGGTTTTTTTGTGTGTTTAGACATGTGTTTCTAGGTAGGATTGATAATTGTTTTCATGTGTTTTTGTACTCGACTTCTTTCTTTCTTGAATTTAGTTTTATAGTAATGTCTGGTCTGGCCAGCTAAGTTGTAGGATCCAAACAAGTTAAATATTTATAATGTTTATTTCTTATATCTTGGTTAGGATTTAGTTTATTAGTTTTAGGGAATCGATAGTGATTCAAATTATGTGTAATGGTTATTTCATGTCTTCTGGTTGTGATATTTGCTATATCAGACAAGGTTGACCTAAATTTTTGTTAGTATTAAGTATTAAATATTGTGAAGATTTATTGAGGGTTTGGTTTCTGGTGACCTATAATCCTGAGTTAGATTTTTACTGACAACAATCATTGAAAGAACTTTAGTTACGCCTCCCAGGGCTCGTAACAATTTGGCGACCGTGATAGGATTGTTCTCAGGTGTACTCAGTGTTTTGGTCAGTAGAGCGGCACTTGGTTGATTTGACAATATTTCTTTTGTTATTGTAGTATATTACCTTTCTCCCCTGATAAATTGGGTATAATGGAGGATTTTGTAATTGATCCGGCCGAATTTTTAGGGTCGATCGAGTGTATAAAGCATTTGCCTGTATTAAGTAGGAAAAATTTAATTGAGTGTGCTCAATGGTTAGGTGTTCCGCTGAAGTCTGTAGGCACTAAGAAAGAGGTCCTAGTTGCGATTCGTGATAGGATTTCTCATGATTTAGCCCAGGCCGAAAATTTGATTGGCGAAAGTAGAGAGGGTAGTGATGGTGAAGGTAGTGTATTTGAGGGAGATTCAGAGGATGAACAAGTGAGCATGAAAACGGGTTTAACGCTTTTTGATGATCCTCCCCGCACAGGTATTATTTTTAAAGGTCTCTCCAATTTACTCAAAGGTAATGGGTCAACAAAGACCATTTTTCCTTTTTTGAATCCTAGGCCCTAGGAACCCCTGGCTCCGGTTCCTGTTTTGGGAGAGTCCAAGGAGGAAATAGAATTTAAGTTAATCAGTGAAAAGATAGAATTAAGGAAATTAGAGTTTGAGGAGAACAAGAGGGCAAGGCGTCACGAGTTGCAGATGGCAAATATAAATTTACAGATGGCTAGGTTGCAGGGGACCAATATGATCAGTTCCCCCAAGAGTAATTATAATGACCGGTTTAATTTGGGTGCCGCTTTAAAGTTGGTGCCAGTGTTCGACGAAAAAAGCGTCCCTGAATTCTTCAAGGCATTTGAGCGAGTTGCCACTCGATTGTCTTGGCCCTCGGAAATGTGGACTGTGTTAATCCAATGCAGGTTGGTGGGCAAGGCAATCCGGGTGTACAATGCCTTGGAGGAAGGAATTGCTCGGGATTACCAGAAGGTCAAAACACTGGTCCTTAAAGCCTATGATTTGGTACCCAAGGCTTATAGGTTAAAGTTTAGGAAAGATAACAAACACTCTACTCAGTCATTTGATGAACTTGCTCGGCTCAAGGAAAATCAATTCGACGACTGGATAAAGAGTCGCCAGGTAGTGTCTTTTGCGGCATTAAGGGAAATGTTGCTCCTTGAAGAATTCAAGAAGGCGTGTAGCAAGGAGTTAAGAGTTCATCTCGAGGAGGTAAAGGTTGTGAAAGTTAGTAATGCCGCCCGATTGGCTGATAAATATTTTTTGACTCATCATTCTGGGGCGAGTAATTTTAGTTATCCGAGTAGGAATGATCCCTTTTCTCGTGTAAGTAATAAATTTGATAGAGTAGAACCCTCATCATCTGTTTCTAAACGTAATACAAGTTCTTTTCCAGGTAATAGCCAAGGATACTGGACGGCAAAGAACGTGTTTCTGGTGCAACAAACCAGGTCACTTCCAGAACCAATGCCATGCTCGTAGTAGGTATTTAGAGAGAAATGGACAGAATCCTATTTCATTAATTTCAAACAGGTCTGACTTTAATGATAAGGGTGAAAAATCGCCAGTAGTTAGCAGTAGTGTAGACAGTAATGATAATCCCACGGCTAGTAATAAGAATTCCTGACTTAATTTTGATAAATATGTCTGGCCAGGTAAAATAATCCTTAAATTGGGCACCATCAATGTGAAGTTTTTGAGAGTCACTGGCTCCGCTCGGTCTCTGGTTTTAGGTAAATCTTTGAATGGTTTAAGAGAATTTTCAGGTAATTATGTTGTTCTGGGAGGGTTCCCGAACACGGTTGTATCTGCTCCATTGGTGGATGTTAGGTTGTCTTTTCCCGGATATGATAGAGTTACAGAGTTGGCCATTGTCGATAATCTCCCCATCCCTGGTATTGACGGCATTTTGGGAAACGATATGCTCAATAATGAAGGTCGTGAATTATTTCCCATTTTGTCCGTCGAGGCTTATCCTGTTTCTGTAACGACCCATGCCGCAGCCAGAGCTGCTGAAATAGATAAGGATGATGAATTGTTACTTGGTAGTTTGGAAGTAGATGTAGAAAGACCCGGGTCTGTAGATAGTACAAGTAATCCTGTTATTATTAATGCTTTGAAACCCAATTGGGACCGTTCAGCTTTCATTAAGGCCCAGAAAGCTGAATTTAAATTTGAGTTAGGGGATATTAGTGATCTGACTAGGCCTCGGTTTGGTTTAATTCATAATATATTGTACCGATTTAGTAGACCGGCGACTGATGATCTGAGTAAGACTTCTCGGATCGAACAAATGGTGGACCCTTCTCTGTTCCGGGAATCAGTAATAAGTCTCGCTCACGATAATTTCCTTTCAGGTCATTTTGGTGTATGTAAAACACTCCTTAAATTGGCTAAATATTGTTGGTGGCCTGGGATGAAATCGTCTGTAAAACGTTTTGTGAAAGAGTGTGAGGTTTGTCAGGTAATGGGAAAACCTAATCAAATTATTCCGAAGGCTTCTCTAAATCCTATTCCTGCTATCGGAGAGCCGTTCTTGGAATTGGTAATAGACGTGGTTGGTCCTTTACCGAAAACTAAATCTGGGTATGTTTATATATTGACAATTATAGATAGAGCCTCCAGATTTCCCGAAGCTTTCCCTTTGAAAAGAATAACCTCTAAAGTAGTTTTTGAGAAATTAATTGAATTCTTTTCTAGGTACGGTCTACCTCGTGTTATTCAAACCGATTGTGGTACGAATTTCACGAGTAAAATGTTTAGAGGTAAATGTGCTGAACTGGCCATTCGACATATTACAAGCGTTCCGTACCATCCGGAGAGTCAGGGTGTGGTGGAGAGGTTTCACCAAACTTATAAATCTATTTTAAAGAAAAATTTTTATGAACATGGCAGTGAGTGGGACAAAGAACTTCCGCTCACACTTTTTGATATTAGGAATCATCCCAATGCCTCCACCAGTGTAGCTCCCTTCGAACTAATTTTTGGGCACAAAGTCCGTGGCCCTTTGGACATTTTTTGTGAAGTATTTGGGGACGATCGAAGGGGGGATATAAAAGTAGGAGAATTTGTGGATGATTTGAGAAAACGTATGGTTAGTGCCTGGAAGTTTGCGTGTGATAATTTAGGTTCTGCGCAAAATAAAATGAAAACTAATTATGACAGAAATTCTAAAGCCCATTCGTTGGAACCGGGGGAAATGGTGTTGGTTTTGAGTATGGACCCAGACAATTTTCTTGAACGTAGATATAAGGGTCCATGGAAAGTTTTGAGGAAGTTGTCTGAGGTGAACTATGAGATTGAAGCTCCCGGTTCAAGCAGAAAGTGTAGGATTTTCCATATAAACAGGTTGAAAGCCTATCATAGTAAGACCGATGTTCCCTCAAAAGATGTACCCGAGCCAGTAGCTGTAGCTGTAGAAATGCCTCCTCAGGATTCGGAGGCTTTATTGAATCAGGTTTCCTCCGATGCACTGTTTAGTAATGTACAAAATTTAGGAATGGTAGAGGAAGATTTGAAGCATGTAGATCCTCATCAAAGAAAGGATATATCCAATTTAATATATTCTTTTTCAGATTTATTCCGAGACTCTCCTTGTAGAACTAGTTTTCTTTGTCATGACGTAGATGTAGTAGTACTTTTCCTGTTAAACAAAGTCCTTACCGGTTAAATCCGGTAAAGAGGGATTTAGTTGAGAAGGAAATTAGATATATGTTAGAACACAACCTCATTCAGCCCTCTGTTAGTCCTTGGAGTTCCCCTGTTGTTCTTGTGAGAAAAGCTGACAGGAAGTTCCGCATGTGTGTGGACTATCGAAAGGTTAATGCCCACACCAAAAATGACTCCTTTCCTTTGCCGCGTATTGATGACTGTTTTCGACCAGATAGGTTCTGCCAAATTTATCACCAAAATAGATTTATTGAAGGGTTATTGGCAGGTTCCATTATCTGATCGAGCCCGTGAAATTTCGGCATTCGTAACTCCTTTTGGGTTATATGAATGCAAGGTAATGCCATTTGGGATGAAGAATGCCGCGTGTACTTTCCAGAGGCTTATGAATAGGGTCATTTGTGGTTTAAAGGGAACTAAAATTTATATTGATGACTTGGTTGTATATAGTGATGATTGGAGTACGCATATGGTGAGATTGCGTAACGTATTTGTGGCCCTTAGGTCAGCTGGTTTGGTTATTAATTTAGCCAAATGTGAATTTGTTAGGGCCAAGGTTTGTTATTTTGGTCACGAGGTTGGTTTAGGTCAGGTAGCCCCGAAACAAGCTAACCTCGAGGCTAGTATTAATTTAAAAAGGCCAGGTAATATTAGAGAGGTGAGAAGAGTTCTGGGAATGACTGGGTATTATCGCCACTTTGTGCAAAATTTCTCGGACCTTGCTCAACCTCTTACTAAGCTCTTAGAGAAGGGAAAGAAATATTATTGGTCTGATCAGTGTGAGGAAGCTTTTAATAAGCTTAAATCCATTCTAATGTCTACACATATTTTGACTTTCCCAGATTTTCAGAAACCTTTTGTAATAGCGGTAGATGCCAGTGATGTAGGATTAGGTGGTGTCCTTTTTCAAAGGGATAATGAAGGAGAGGTACACCCCATATCTTATTTTAGCCGAAAATTATTGTCAGCTGAGACAGTATTCAACCATTGAAAAGGAGGCTTTAGCTCTGGTCCGTACCCTATTACATTTTAAGCCTTATGTTACTAATTTTTCTTTTCCTGTAGAAATTTGGACTAATCATAATCCTCTGGTGCTTATAGAGCGGATGAAAGGGGTCAACCAGAGGATTTTGCGTTGGGCTCTGTTATTGCAGGAATTTAAATTAGTAATTAAGCACATTAAGGGATCTGAAAATAAAATTCCTGATGCTCTCTCTCGAAGCGGATAGGTTTGCCTTACCTCCTTCGTACGCTGCCCTGCTCGTGTCTCTAGTGAGTTAGGATAAAAACTGCTTTTGGTATATTATAAGTTGAGGTGTATTTATGTAATGTTCTTCCTTGATTTTTGGCGAGTTTTGTATGTATTGCCCTAATTTGACACTGATTTGTTAGGTGAAGTTTCGGTGAGGATAGACACTGTACTTGGTGTTGGGTAAACCTTAAGTTACTTATACTATATATTGTCTTGGCTGTTTAATCCTAGTTTTAATTTTCAGACTAGGAACCCTTGTATTAATGTTTTTGTTCCTGCTTTTCTGGTTCTGTATTTTTAGTAATATAAGAAAGAAAAAAAAATTATTTCTGGGAGGAAGGTATTACAGTAAAGTAAATTTCTCATTTGTTTAAGTCAACCTTGTTCTAGTTTTAAGTGGTTTCCACTATAGCTTAAAGTAGTTTTAAAGTGGAGTGTTGTTGATTGTTTCTCGCCTACTCCCCGCTCAATTACCTTGTTTTGAACTATCGTGTTAATGATTATATTTTGTTTGCCCGAGTGTTGACGAAAGAGTGTTGATGTCGGAGGTGGGTGCTCGGACAGAAGACAGTTCGGGCTTGAGCACTCCCCTCAACAACATACCCTAAGCTGCTTACGAAATTGAAACATTGGATGACGACGTTTAGGCTTGTGATTTGGACTACACTTTTGAACATTGTTTTGCTGATCCTTGCTTTGATTTATAGTCTGCAGGTGCTCTTGTCACCTGCGACTCGAGTGGTTTCTTGCATCGACGCCAGTTAGTGTACTTTGGAGAGAGACTCGCAGGTGCTCCTGTCACTTGCGACTTGAGTCTGCTCTGCTGTTCCCTGACGCAAAGGAGTACCCAGGGAGTTGGCTTTATCTCTTGCTTACTGGCCCTGTCGTCTCGTGTCAGCTGCAGTGGTGTTGGGAGCTTGCTAGCTCGTGAGGTGGTCCGTAGGGAGGCCGATGCCAGGTAAGACCTTGTATCTCTGTTTATCGAGTAGAGATCGATATACCTGGCGGGTTGTACCCTGGCGTACTGTTCCTGCCCTCCTTGCTGGTAGGAGGAGTGGATAACGGCCTTAATTGTTGTCTCCTCTATATTGTTATTTTAAAGTGAGGAGAACTATATCTTTTGTGTATAAGCTAAGATAAAGGATATATATATATTTTGTTGAAGGTTTTCTTTTGTGTGTTTTGACTTGTGTTTCTAGGTAGGATTTATAATTGTTTTAATGTGTTTTTGTACTCGACTTCTTTCTTTCTTGAATTTAGTTTTATAGTAATGTCTGGTCTGGCCAGCTAAGTTGTGGGATCCAAACAAGTTAAATATTTATAATGTTTATTTCTTATATCTTGGTTAGGATTTAGTTTATTAGTTTTAGGGATTCGATAATGATTCAATTTATGTGTAATGGTTATTTCTGGTCATCTGGTTGTGATATTTGCTATATCAGACAAGGTTGATCTAAATTTTTGTTAGTATTAAGTATTAAATATTGTGAAGTTTCATTGAGTGTTTTGTTTCTGTTGACCTTTAACCTTGAGTTAAATTTTTACTGACAACAATCATTGAAAGAACTTATGTTACGCCTCCCAGGGGTCGTAACACTATCTCATCGCACTGATAACTTCTTTAAGCTAGTATGTTCTTGTATCTTTGTGTTTGAATTTTTGTGCCGTGCTTCCTTGGAATCGGTTTTTATATAAAATCCTGCTCCGTTGAAAAAAAGTTAGTTTTATTCAACACGTTTCTCAGTCACTCCTAATAAGTGCATCCGCAGTTATATATATTCAATAATTATTAGCGAATTCTGAAATCTGACTTTTTTTACAAAAGAACATTAAAGAAAATGGAGATGTTTACTTTATCATTACCTGGTGACAGTCTGGTAAGCAATGGATGGGTTTCCCACCTAGGGACCTGAGCAGTGATCTGTCAGATACATCATTACTTATGTAGTTACTCCAGGTAGGAAGCGACTCCACCTAATGAGTAGATCTTGTATCTCTTGACCTTGGGTCCACCAAATGATCGCCTTGAGCACGAGGACGGCGTCAACGCTTGTGCGTTCCTTTGATAATATGTCAATTCTCCTCTCTGCCCTTTTCTTATGCATAGCAACAAATGAAGTCCCAAAGGGCTTTGATAATTATGTACTGTGTACAACGCTGGTTCTCGTTTGTTATAATGATAATAAACTAGCGATTTAGCTTGAAGGTTATTGTGTTTCCAAACAATTCCTATGAATTTTTATTCTTATTTTCGTAATTGTCTATTTCTTAAATGCCTACTATCAAACAGTGATATGTTTTTTATGTTGATCGTTTTATTGTTTGCATTATCTATATAAATCTTTATCTTAGCCTTACTAATGTAATAAAGCTGATGGTGTACAGATTTGGGATGACCTTAAACTAAGGAATGCAGCCTTCAAAGCAACATTGATGAAAACATTTCTTTTTATTTTCTTTGTTCCGTAAGAAAATGGTTAAAGTAATAATCTTCTCTTTTTGCTTTATTTAAACGACTTCAAGTCTACATATCTTTGAACCAGTATATATAACAGCAAATCCGTAAAAGACTTCACTTTTTACTAAGTATGGAATTGGAGTTCATTTAGCATTCTAAAGGTAAATGGTCACCATAAGAAAATAATGAACATTTCACCCAACCATTCACAAAGGAGGGCTTCAGTAACGCTTACTATGTTGCTTAACTTTTCAAGCTCTATGAATAGATGTCATACAATATTCGCTTCAAATGGCGATAATGACGAGTTCATAGAACCATCAACGTTTGTCGTAGGCATGAATATTCATTCATGATTAATATTCCCAGCAACAAAAAATGGTTCCTTTTATGCTTATATTTGTGAAAAAATAGATAGGGATTTTTCCTTTTGGTAACCAATGATATCAACATCTTTTCAGAATAGCAAAATTCATAAAGAAATAAAGATAAATCAATCATTTTCTATAGGGAAACTCTGCCTTTAATGGACCGTATTTCTCTTAGTTCAATTTTAATTTTTCCTCGGACGGAAAACAGTCTTTTTATTGTTTTGAATAAAGAATTGACAAACAATGGAATAGACACTTTGTAAGAGAGAATGCTAGAAGTATTTAAAAATATATATATATATATATATATATATATATATATATATATATATATATATATATATATATATATGTATATAGATATTTATACATATATATAAATAAATAGATATATATATATATATATATATATATATATATATATATCTATATATATATATATATATATATATATATATATATATATATATATATATATATATATATATATATATATATATATATATATATATATATGTATATATATATATATATATATATATATATATATATATATGTATATATATATATATATATATATATATATATATATATATATATATATATATATATATATATATATATATATATATATATATACACACATATATATATACATATATATATATATATATATATATATATATATATATATATATATATATATATATATATATATATATATATATTTATATATATATATATAAATAAATGTATATATATATATATATATATATAAATATATAAATAAATGTATATATATATATATATATATATATATATATATATATATATATATATATATATATATATATATAGACGTTTTAATAGTTAGAGAAACAGGTAAATTTAAGTTTTTCATATATAGAAAGCCTACAAATAATTTTGCATATGTACATTTTTACTCTGATCACCCTAAAAATATAAAGCATTCAGTTTTTTCCTCCATGTATCCTAGGGCATTGAGAATTTGTAGCCCAGATTACATTGAGGACGAGTTCACTAGAATAGAAAAAATTGCTACGGATCTTTGTTGTCCCAAATATTTCTTAGAAAAATGTATGAATAAGGCTAAGAAAATATTTTATAGTGTCCAATTAGAGAGGAAGGAAAAAATTAATAATATGCTTTGTTTGCCATTTCATGTTTGATTTTTAGATGTTATACCCCTTTTGAAAAAAACTAGACATTGCTGTAGTGTTTAAATATAATATTACATTAAAAAACATGGTGATTAAGAATAGTTTTGGAAATGATAATAATGTAATATATAACATTCCTTGTTCAGAGTGTAACCTATTTTACGACGGCCAAACATCAAAAAGTATTCCAGTCAGATTAGAACAGCATCAGGTGGCCGTCTCCAGGGGTTCTCTTAATAATGCCTTGGCCTCCCACTGGTTAGGGTCAAGTCACAGAATTGGTTGGTCAAAGACGGAAAAAGTAATCCATGTAAATGATTATTTCCTAAGAAATATTGTTGAATCATTTTTAATCTCCTGTACTCAAGGTAGAAATTTGAATCTAAGTCCAGGTCTGTTTTCCGTTAATCCAGTATTATCCTTTTATCTAAAATCTGACTTCTCCGGTATTATTAAGAAACTGGCAGCTGTTGGATCCCCTTCTCCTGTATAAATACGATGTCTTTATATATGTATTCCATTTTTCCTTTCGTGGCTATAATACATATATATATATATATATATATATATATATATATATATATATATATATATATATATATATATATATATATATATATATATATATATATATATACACACTTGTCAGACCTACGGTCATTTATATCAAGAGTGCTCAGCAAACAGCACCCAGGGCAGGTGGGCTGGGCACACGCACACCTCCCCTCGCACAACGTCCGAGGGAAAGGAAAGGGGAAGGGGAAGATGAGGGAGTTCGATGCACCCCCATATCTCGAAATGGCCGGCTGGGAATGTTAGCAGTTAGGATCCACCTGCAAGATAAACTCATCCAAGCGCTGATTGACATGGGAGCCAGTGTTTCATTGATTGAAAAAAAATTATCCTCAAATCTATTACAGCCAGTAGCATCCATTGTTCTTGACACGCCAGGAGGAAATAAACTATACATAAACCATACATCAATCGTCCAGTTTAAGGTGGGGTCTGTGAAGTTTACACACGATTTTTTTGTCTTGCCCACCTTGGGAATTCCAGGAATCGAGGCTATCCTAGGAATAGTCTTTATATCTAATAATCAAATTTGCATTTTTTCTGGAAAAGATACAATAACAGTAAAAGCAGGAGGGTACATTTAGCCGATAGAAAGTCATGAGACAGTAAGTGCGTGTGTTAGCTCGGAGAGCATATCTGTGACCTTGTGTCGCCCTCTTGCGGAAGGAACCAAGGTAGTTGTTAAACCCCATGACAATTGGGCCCATAAGATACTAGAAATTAAAGAGAACAGAGCCGATATAACGATAGGTAATTTGTCAAATAAAAGAGTTGTTTTAGGAAGTGATTCTGTTTGTGAATTAGAGTTATGTGAAATTGCTTATAATGGGATGTTGGGAGCCAGAACTCCAGCCCGCACAGATGAACGCACTCAGTATTTGATTATGCAAGCGCGAAAATTATGTCCCTCAGAATATCAGCCTGTAGTTAGTGACATTGTCAATAATTATTCCGATGTAATTGCAATTGAGGATGAGCCACCCGGGAGGATTGATCGATTTCCCTTTCACATTGAAACTGGGCAGGAGGAGCCGATCAGGTCAAGAAATTATAAGGTACCCATTCATATCCAGGGAGAGATAGAAAGGGAAATTAATAAATTAAGGGAACAAGGGATAATTGAGGAGAACGAATCCCCCTGGGCTTCTCAAATTGTAGCTGTTAGGAAAAAGGATGGCTCGGTAAGATTTTGTGTTGATTATAGGAAATTGAATGCAGTCACTAGGGATAATGCATTCCCATTGCCGTCAATTGAAGAATTACTTGTGAAAGTACAGGATAGCAAATATTTTACAACTGTTGATTTAAAATCTGGATAGTATCAAATACCAATTCATATGGACAATAAATGTAAAACGACATTTTTAGCTAACAATCAACTATTTCAGTTTAATTTTTTTCCTTTCGGTGTTAAAAATGCAGCAAGTCATTTTTTAGAGTAATGATGGTAGTTTTGTCTCCCTTAATTGGACATAATGTTCTTGTTGATTAGATGATATCATAATTACAGGGAAAATGGCCGAAGAACATAATAATAATATTCGTAAAGTTTTAGAAGCATTGCGCCGTAATGGTATGAAAATAAATTTGTCAAAGTGCAACCTTTTCTGTAAACAGGTCGAATTTTTAGGTCACATAATAACCCCAGAAGGTATCCAACCCTACCCTAGTAAAGTAGTGGCTATTACAGATTTCCCCAGGCCATGTAACTCTAAGGAAGTAGCTGGGTTCCTAGGGCTTGCTGAGTATTACCTTAAATTCATAAGAGGTTTTGGAGAGATAGCGAGCCCTTAGATGCTTTAAAGAAACAAAAAGTAATAAATTGGGGAGAGGAAGAAGAAAGGGCCTTTAACCATTTGAAAGCTGCCTTAACTAGCAATGAATTACTCGCATATCCTAGATTTGATCGCCCGTTTTCAGTGACAACAGATGCGAGTAGCTTAGCTATTGGTGGCATAGTTTCTAAACGAGATGATAAAGGCAGAGAGAGACCCATTTGTTTTTCTTCCCGGGCATTAAAAGGGGCAGAAAAGAATTATATTACATTCGATCGAGAGGCTTTGGATATTTTTGTGGTTCTAGAGAGGCATCAATTCTTTTTATTAGGTCAGTCGATTGAGTTGCAAAGTGATCATCGCCCCTTACGTGATTTGTATTATAAAAATGATTTGACTTCTAGAGGTGCTGTAATAGGAGTAACAACTAGGGCACAAAAGAGGAACGAAGAATGTAACCAAAATGTTGAAGACCCCCATCAAAATAGAGAGAATAGAGAACAGTATGAAAATTCTTCCGATGGGCATTCAGAAAACTGGGTTAGAGAAAGAGGAGAGAGAGAGAGAGTAAATTCAGAAGAGCAACAGAGAGAGAGAGAGAGAGGGAGAGAGAGAGATACGGACGGCGAAGGGGAATATATGTGGGTGACCGAGGACATGACCAGTGGTGTCCAGAATGAATGCCCTGATGATGCAGGTTTGATTGACTCGGGAGGTTGGGACATAAAAGAAGTCCGAGAAGGACAGAAAAAAGAGGAAGGGATGGAAAGAGTGCAAGCAGTGATTAAAGGGGAATCAGAGAGTTATCCGTCATTTCTGAATGTGCCTTGTGAGAATTTGTTTTATTGAAAATGATGTCTTATATTGTGCCTACGAGAAGATGGGAGGGGAATTTTTTGCACGGGTAGTTCTTCCTCCCTCTTTAATTAAACGAGCCATCCACATTGTACATGCAAGTCAGTATGCAAGGCATTTAGGGATTGATAGAATATTAAGAGAGCATGTGAATCCTTCTTGTGGTTAGGAATGAAAAAGTCTATAGAGAATTATATAAAAGGTTGTCATGCTTGTAACTGTTTCAAAGAACATAAAAACCCTGTACCAGAAGCCAGAAAGTAGCCGGTGGTTCCCATTAAATTCTATAGAGTGCATATGGATGTAGTAGAACCATTTCTTACTGGGTTAACACAACATAAGTATATATGTATATTTGTGGATGCATTTACTCTGTACACTCATACTTAAACAATGTTGGATAAACATGCAAATTCATTAGCCAATTACTAGGTTTTGTTGCCGAAAATTTTGATAAGTGATAATGGTCTTGAGTTTATAAATAAGGTGGTAAAATCGGTCAAGGACTTGATGAAAACTGAACACTTTTCAGTGACCTCATATAGGCCTTCAGGAAATGGCTTATT
>NC_090745.1:43682065-43687065 GCF_036898095.1 Palaemon carinicauda | reverse complement strand
AGATTGTGTAGACGTTGTACTGAGGAAAATTTGATAACATCCAAAAAGTGTAGAGCATAGATCTGTCGCGCCATGAAAGAAGCTAGACGTCAAAGTTGGGTATCTTTTGTTTCCTCAGTAAACAGTAGAACACCACCATCTACTGTATAGATGAAAATAAAAAAACAGATTGCAGGCAAATTTGCCAAAAACCCACCACCAGTGTTGAAGGTGAATGGTCAGTATGTGACTGAACCAACTGATGTTAGCAATGCCCTGGCTAATCATTTCTCAATTGTATCATGTAAGTGTGAAGCAGCTCCTGGTCACCTGCATAGGTGCATTGAAGAAAAGAAAATTTCTAATTTTGCAACAGGAAGGGAAGAGTCGTACAATTCTCCTTTTACTGAAAGAGAATTTGATTCCGCACTTGCTACTTATAACGATACCGCCCATGGATCCAATGGAATTCCATATGCAATGATTAAACATGTTCCTTTTAATACAAAGTTATTTATTCTAAGCATTATTAATAGAATATGGCATGATTATAGTTATCATCAAAGTGTTTGGGAACTAGCCATTATTTTATCCTTTTTAAAACCGAAACTAGACCAATTACATCGACATCTTGTTTATGTAAAATGATGGAGAAGCTGGTCAATGCAAGACTGATGTGGTACCTGGAAAAGAAGGGCATTTTATAACCCATCCAGTGTGGATTTAGGAAAATGCACACAGCGACTGTGTTGATACGACTTGAATCCTCTATTTGTGAGGCCTTTGCTTCCAAACAGCACCATGTTACTGTCGTTTTTTACCTTGAGAAGGCATACGACTCTGCATGGAGATATGGTATACTTAAAACCATTCATGATTTGGGATTACGAGGAGAGCTACCATTGTTCATTCAATCTTTTATTTCTCATAGATTTTTTGAAATGAGAGTGAAGGAAACCCTATCTGAGAGGAATTGTCAGGAGGAGGGAGTTGCCCAGGGTAGTGTGCTGAGTGTAACTTTATTTGCACTAGCCATTAATGGGATATTCATTGGGCTGATATGAATAGGTTCAAGTTTTCAACAAGCAAAACTACTATTGTTCATTTCTATCTTATCCAGGGAGTACATCCAGACCCGAAGATATGCATGATAGGTCAACGAATTCCATGCGTAGGTAAAGCTAAATTTTTAAGATTGATTTATTATCGTAGGCTTACATGGATTCCTCACTTAAAGGTGTTAAAAGCTAAATATCTTCAGGCTCTGAATCTTTTAAAAGTACTGTCCTATACATCATGTGGGGCAGACCGCAATACATTTTAAAAATTATACAAGTCCTAATTTTTTTCAAAAATTAGTTATTGGTGTGAAATATACTCATCAGCCATCACAAGTCGACTAAAGATTATAGATTTTATACACCATACTGGTATCAGATTGGCCATAGGAGCCTTTAGAACTTCACCTATCCCAAGCCTCCTTGTTGACGTTCGAGAGTTACCTTTCGACCTTTAACGAAAGTCTTCTATTGTTCGGCATTGGTTTAGGTTGCAAAGACTCCCTAATTCTTTAGCCTTTCAAACTACAAGCCTTGTAAGTCACTCAACATACTTTGAGATACACACAAAATCTCTTCAACCTTTTGGTTTTCTGGTGAATTAATTACTGAACAGTCTTGATATAATTAGAAGTAAGATGCTTCCATAAAAGATATCATCAACTACTCTGGAAATTACCTGAGATATCTTTTTGTAAATACTTTAGTTGTAAAAAGGAATATGACTGACTTAGAGGCTAGATATTTTTTATGGAATATGTTGCAGAACATAGGGAATAAACTTTTATATATACGGATGGCTCGAAATCTGATGCTGGCGTTGGATGTGGAGTATATAGTAATGGTTTTAATTATAGAGGTGCACTTCCTCTAACAGCTCGCATATTTACTGCAGAACTGTATGACATACTAACCGCTACTGAGAAAATAGCGTTGGAAAAGGAGGGTAATTTAAAATTTTTTAGTGATATAAGGAGTGTCCTTTAAGCCTTAAAAGTTTTATTTCTAGCAACCCTTCAGTTTTAAAGATTTAGAATGGCTTTTTATTATTGGACGGAGAGGTATAATGGCTCGATTTTGTTGGGTTCCAGCACATGCAGGTGTTTCTGGGAAGGAGAAGGCAGATTTACTGGCGACAAATGCTGCATCTGAGTTACTACCAAGAAGGTATCCTATTCCCTGCAATGATTTCCAACCTACCATCAAGAAATTGTTTTAAACTAATTGGCAACAGCACTGGGATAGTCTAGATGGCAATAAAATGAGAGAAATAACAAATCTCCTATCTCCTTTGAGATATAACATGATGCCCTGAAAGTGGGAGATGTCTCTTTGTCTTCTCCGTATTGGTCAAACACAGTTGACACACCACCAGTCTCTGCTGAAGGGCCAACACTAATTGTATTACGAGGACTGTTTGGTACCTTTAGCAGTGAGGCATTTGTTGACTGAATTCCTAATTATAACAACTTAAGAAATACATATCTGTTTGGGGCTCAAGGTGAGGATGGCAGGATCATTCTTGCCAAGATTCTTGGACATGATATGTCCTACTATGCGAGCGGCATTTTTAGATTTATTTCAGAAGCAGGTCTTCTGATAACTATTTAACTTTTATAATGACGTCTTAGCTTTTAAGGTTTTAATTGAATACTCTTTTATTTTTTAGATATAGTAAATGATATCAGCGTCAATAACCTTAGATATCAGGATGCCACAAAACTTTAAATCAATCAGTCAATCAATCAATCCAAAGGCATGGAAACCTGCAATAGCAATACCAATAGCTAAAGTGGAAAAATATCCTAAACTAATATAGACTAATGTAACTGACATATTGTATTTGCAAATTACTGTAAAATTATAAATAATTTACTAAATCTGTGTTTACGGGTAACATTTAATCAGCTACACATTTGGCTCTCATTCAGAGCGATCTACCCTGAACTCTCTTTCTCACTTGAAAAACTATATACATAGAGGTTTTGAACGAAAGAAAACCATAGAAACCATATTTTTTGACATTAAGAAGGCATGCGATACTACTTGGAGGCATTCAATACTATAAAACTCTCTTCGTCCCTTACAAATAATTGTAAATAACACCAATCGAAATATAGACTTTCTTAAAAAAAAACCTCAAATAATAATGTTCTAAAAGAATATTAGATGGAAGCAAAAATAAGAAATAAACCTCACATTACGGAATAATCAAATTCAATTCCAAGATGAGGTAAAAATCTTTGGTCTAATATTCGATACTCACTTCAATTGAAAAGGTAATGTATCTTTTACCAAATACAAATATAATAATACCCTAAAACTAATGTAAAAGAAGTACATTGTAATATTGGCTGCAAAAAAAAAAAAAAAAAAAAAAAAATTAAAGGATTATCTTTAAAGCACTAGTCTTATCGAGAATAGATTATGCAAGCCCATTATGTGGATCAGTTCTACTTTGAAGTCTTTAGGTCCAACACATCCTGGAGTTCTAAGAATATATAGTGAAGCCTTCACGCCATCCTGAAATATCTCGGTGCTATGTGAAAGTGGGGAACAATCCTTGTCCCTACATCGAGATTTTGATACCGTGCGAATTGTAAAGATATTATTCACCAACCACAGTGTTATATTTATAAACAATCTTGAACAACTATTCCCAATAGGAGCAAATAGACTATTACAATCTAAACATTTGAGAATGAATCTTATGCAACCATCTTTCTTTCCTCCACCTGGGACCATAAAGAAAACAAATATACTGCATGTGCTCTCATCTATTTATTTGTCAAATATATTCAAAGAAAAGAATCTCATTTTGCTATAATACTGATGGCTGTAAATATTAAATGGGGCCTAGTTGTGCTGCAAAATTAGCCACTCTCGTTACCTCAAGCAGGATGCTATGAACCCAAGGGCTCCAACAGGGAAAAAATATCCCATTGGGGAAAGAAAATGAATAAACTTTATATAAAGTTATGGAAGATTAAAATAAAATGTTTAAAGAAAAATAAGATTAAAACAGATATTTTATATATAAACTTTAAAAAGACTTATGTAAGCAAGTTCAACATAAAACCATTTGCCGCAAGTCTGAACTTTTGAAGCTTTATCGATTCAACTATGACCTTTCTATTATTTCTATCGGAACTATGTGCAATCATATTACCTATTGACATTATTTAAGCAATTGAAAATAGTATAATCCATAATTATGTTATTTATACTGATTCAAGAAGTGCCATAGAAGCCCTAAACTAAATGGTGACACTCATAAGAACAAATTGGTATTGAAAATTAAATAGCTCCCAATTATATTATATTCCCAAGTGTTGCATATTGAAATATGCTTGATTCCTGCAAGGGTTCCTGGTGATGAAAAAGCACAATCAGCAGTAAATGTACTAAAACAAGCCATCTAACTACCCGTGAAAAAATATATAACCCTTTTAAATCATTTACAAACAGCAAAACGATAAAATCACTGCAACAATGAATCTGACAGTAATAAGTTTAAACAAATAAAGGCATTTTTTTATATGAGAATTTTCAGAACAAAAAGAATGGAAACTTAATTTTAACAAGGTCATTAAAAAATTGATAGGTGGTTAATTTCCACACATTGTGAAGTTCTGAGGTGCAGTGAGTGTGACATTATTTTAACCATATAACACATTTTCATCGAGAAATTCATGTTTTGGTTTGAACATTTCGTTTTTAAGAATTTATAATTTTTAAGAAACTTAGGTTTCATAAATAAGATTTAACTATCTATTTATCATCTCATAACTTATTTTTCTACCTCTTACTATCATTTCTAGTAATTTTCACTTTATTCATTAATTAGCTTTATCAGAGCTACCTCTGTATGATTCGAGTGTGACAATTTGATCGGTTTAATGTCCTTCCTTTTTAATAATAACAATAAAAAAAAAAATCACAAGTACAGTAGCTGTGACATGA
>NC_090745.1:43659565-43674565 GCF_036898095.1 Palaemon carinicauda | reverse complement strand
TCAGGGGAAATCAATACGTGTTCGGTCAAACTGGATATTACTGGACTTTAGTTATTCATCATGAAAGTTGGGAATGGTGATATTTTGTATGCTTGCCAGGCGTCAGAAGAATCAAAGGGAATTGTAATCATGATCCTGTAATTTTCAACGCTTACTGATATTAAACTATGATAAAATTCTAACTTATGGGCGTTTAACAAAGGAACATAACCCATTTTCTTCCGTCCGTTCTCCAAAATTAACATTAGATCTTTAATTGGCAAAAGATATGGTGATAAAACACCCTTAGTTGCTAACATAATAACTTCCACATAGTCTTTTGATTTCTGGATAAAATGTGAAATTTTGGTATGGATATGATCTATTTTTGAATTATAATACGTTAACGTTGCCAGCAAGTTTTGTACTTCCATAATCTGACTGATATTACTAGAATGTTCATTCACCAAACTCATTATTTGATTAATTGATGTTAATTGATTCCTTAGTTCCGATAAAACTAGTTCGTATTCATGTTCTAAAAACTTAATTTTCTCATTTTGATTACTGATTTTAAGACGATTTGAAATTCCTAAGCCTTAACTTGTAATAGATCCAAAGATGTTTAGTGCAGCAAAAATAAACGGATTATGTCTTTCAAGGTTATTGTGTTGCACTGTCCACATCAGTAGGTCACGAGCCAGAGCTTCTGCATCGTCAGTCTTATTTTGCAAGTCGTATGATAACATTTCTGCAACGGTTAATGTTGGTGCAAGTGAACTCTCTGTATTAAAAGGAAAATGACGTCGATGCATTTCATTTAATGAAGCAGCAAATCTTGACAGGTCGCTCTTTAAGCTAGTGACGTCATCCTCTGGGAGGAAAATCGCTTGCATATTTACTTCTATAATTATATTACTTGCTGTGATGAAAAGATCTTCTGTTCTCTCTACAATAGTGCCATATTTAAATTCTATAATTTTAGTTTTAGGGCTATTCCCACACGAAAAAAATGTCTGAACGAACAATATCACTCCTAACAATAAAGACTTCATTTTGGAAACCTGCAATGAGAAAAAAATATGCAAATACTCCTGTTGTAAAGAAAAAATTTTTTTACACACAAATATGATACTAGTTTCATAGATACAAACATTTTCCTCACTTCCTTTTCTCTTATCTCAATTTCTTATGTGAGCCAATGGTACAATTCTTTCATCAGTGGGTTGGGATACATTTTGAACTCTAAATCTATTAGCCGTTAATGTTTCTAAAATGTTAAACGGGCCTTCAAACTCAGGTGTCAGTTTGTAATTGAGTCCTTTGCGTACGTATACTTGTATGTAGACCTTATCACCCACGGTATATGTTTTAGTTGGCTTTCCTATTTTATCATGATTCCTTTTCATTATGATTTGTGATTCTTCTAGATTCTTTCGAAGAATATCATAACGACTTATGCTTGCATTCATAACACCCTTTAAAGGATTTGATAAATCAATTGTAGGCGTTAATACATGGAAAGGTGTTTTAGCTGGGGTACCGTACATTGCCTCGTGTGGCAACATTTTAATAGATACATGATATAAGTGATTCAGAGTACTTAGTACCGCAGGTATGGCAATATCCCAGTTGGGGTCTGATCACCCTAGTGTAACTCTTAATATGTTTAAAACCTTCCTATTCGCTCTTTCCATTAGCCCATTCGACTCTGGGGGATATATCATGGTATTGATTTTCTTTATGCCAAGGATTTCACACAATGAGTTAAGGAAATGATTATTGAATTCTCCACCCGAGTCTGAGATTATCATGTGTGGAATTCCATGTTTACAAATGTAGCACTCGTAAAACTTCCTAGCGCAATTGATCGCGGTTTTAGTTTTAAGCGCTATCAATTACTAAGAGGTGCTTATTTCCTCTGCCTGACTCGTAAAACCCTGTTAATAAATCTTAATGTACTATTTCAAAGGGTTGATTGGGCACGGGATAAGCCCCTAGGCTGACAGGTGTCTTCGTGTGCCCTTTGTTTTCCTGACGAGTACTACAATTAGCTATGTGCTTTTTTATATCTGTAAGCATCGTATGCCAATAAAACAATGATTTGGCTTTCAGTGACATTATGGAGAGCCCCGGCTGGCCATGCAATGGATTTGCATGTAACCAATTTAGGACAGTGGGTATAAGTGAGATTGGTACCACTGCCTGGTCGTTAGTCACCTGTGGTGTATTGCGGGTTTTCCTTGTCACGGATCTACACAGAATATTATCTTTGATTATATAATTCTGCTGTGTATACTTTATATATTCCTTTTCCTTAGGGTTTCCATTCAAATCATTTATGATTTTTTCTAATTGCTGATCTTTTCTTTGATCATTCTGTATTGGTTCAGTGTTCCAGCCCAGATCTTCCTGTTCAGATACAGTTTTAACAATAGGCATGCATGTTGATATATCTATTAATTCAGCTAATGGCTCCGTACAAGATGACATGGGGTTGCTTGATAATGCGTCAGCAATGATATTTGCTTTCCCAGGTAAATACCCGATCCTCGCGCCAAAGTCTTGTATGATCAAATGCCACCGAGTTCGTTTGAGGCTGTGACTAAAGCCTTTAGCCCTGGAACGGTACGGTGGGTCGTCCGCGACCCCGAGTGTCAAAAAAAAAGAGGTTTTTCTCACGTGACTCACCCCCGTGACTGAATTTGTGGGTGATCGACCTGCAGTAGGTGTCTCGCCTACACGCTCTAGTAGTGTCCAGATGTGCATTGCTGTAGCTGTACTCCTTCCCCGATTTCTGAGACGCGTCGGGGTCGAGCGCGACCGAGTTTACCCTTCTAAGGTAATTTGCATAATTATCAAAGTTATTACGTATTATGAAATTGTCGTAGAATGGTGCAACTTGTATAGGTTATCAGTTGTGGAAAGTCTTGGTGGATTGTTTGGCTACCATGTGCATGATTTTTTTTTTAGTTAAAATGTCGTTCATCACCACGAGGACCATTTTACCGCGAGTGCCCCTTTTTAATTTTTTTTCATTTTTTTGACAAGTCATTTTTCCGTAAGATATTGCCAAATAGTGTCGTAAAACTTTTGCTTGTTTAGTGTTGGAAAGTATGTCTAGATGATCTGGCTACCCATGCGTGACTTTGTTTTTGTCAGATACGACGTAGTTATTGGTATATTGGGTATTTAACTGCGGTTGCCAATTTCTGTTTTTTTTCAATATTTGTAAAAATTTACTTCGTAGTAAGGAATTGCCGTATATTATTGATTTTCTTTTTCATGTTTATGTGTTAGAAAGTGTGCCTTGATGGTTGGGCTAACACGTGCATGTCTTTTTTTTTTTATCTGAGATGCCGTATATTAGAATGTTGGGCATTTTACCGCGAGTGCCCCTTTTTCATTTTTTTTCATTTTTTTGCCAAGTCATTTTTCCGTAAGATATTGCCAAATAGTGTCGTAAAACTTTTGCATTTTTAGTGTTGGAAAGTGTGTCTAGATGATGTGGCTACCCATGCGTGACTTTGTTTTTGTCAGATACGACGTAGTTATTGGTATATTGGGTATTTAACTGCGGTTGCCAATTTCTGTTTTTTTTTCAATATTTGTAAAAATTTACTTCGTAGTAAGGAATTGCCGTATATTATTGATTTTTTTTTTCATATTTATGTGTTAGAAAGTGTGCCTTGATGGTTGGGCTAACACGTGCATGTCTTTTTTTTTATCTGAGATGCCGTATATTAGAATGTTGGGCATTTTTCGCGAGTGCCCCTTTTTATTTGTTTTGCATTTTTTTGCTTAGTCATGTTACCGTAAGGAATTGGCAAGTTGTGTCGCAAAACATATATTATTATAGTGTTGGAAAGTGTTTCTAGATGATCTGCCTACCCATGCCTATCTTTTTTTTAGCCAGATATAGCGTATATATAGGTATGTGTTCGATTTTCCTGTGATTGCCATTTTTTCGTTTTTTCCCATTTCTTTCAAAATTACTACGTACTAAGGAACTATCACAGAGTAATGATTCATTTAAATGTTTATTTGTCGGAAAATGTGCCTTGATGGTTTGCCTAGCACGTGGCTGAATTTTTTTTTCTGAAATGCGTATAATAAAATGTTGGCCATTTTTCCGCGAGTGCCCCTTTTTATTTGTTTTTCATTTTTTTACTTAGTCATGTTACCGTAAGGAATTGGCAAGAAGTGTCGCAAAACTTATATTTTTATAGTGTTGGAAAGTGTTTCTAGATGATCTGGCTACCCATGCCTATCTTTTTTTTTTAGCCAGATATGGCATATATATAGGTATGTGTTCGATTTTCCTGTGATTGCCATTTTTTTGTTTTTTCCCATTTCTTTCAAAATTACTACGTACTAAGGAACTATCACAGAGTAATGATTCATTTATATGTTTATTTGTCGGAAAATGTGCCTTGATGGTTTGCCTAGCACGTGGCTGAAATTTTTTTTTTCTGAAATGCCGTATATTAGAATGGCCATTTTTCCGCGAGTTCCCCTTTTTATTTGTTTTGCATTTTTTTTTGCTTAGTCATGTTACCGTAAGGAATTGGCAAGTAGTGTCGCAAAACTTATAATTTTATAGTGTTGGAAAGTGTTTCTAGATGATCTGGCTACCCATGCCTATCTTTTTTTTTAGCCAGATATGGCGTATATATAGGTATGTGTTCGATTTTCCTGTGATTGCCATTTTTTCGTTTTTTCCCATTTCTTTCAAAATTACTACGTACTAAGGAACTATCACAGAGTAATGATTCATTTAGATGTTTATTTGTCGGAAAATATGCCTTGATGGTTTGCCTAGCACGTGGCTGAATTTTTTTTTTTCTGAAATGCCGTATATTAGAATGTTAGCCATTTTTCCGCGAAGGCCCCTTTTTATTTGTTTTTCATTTTTTACTTAGTCATGTTACCGTAAGGAATTGGCAAGTAGTGTCGAAAAACTTGTATTTTTATAGTGTTGGAAAGTGTTTCTAGATGATCTGGCTACCCATGACTATCTTTTTTTTATCCAGATATGGCGTATATATAGGTATGTGTTCGATTTTCCGGTGATTGCCATTTTTTCGTTTTTTCCCATTTCTTTCAAAATTACTACGTACTAAGGAACTATCACAGAGTAATGATTCATTTAGATGTTTATTTGTCGGAAAATGTGCCTTGATGGTTTGCCTAGTACGTGGCTGAAATTTTTTTTTTTCTGAAATGCCGTATATTAGAATGTTGGCCATTTTTCCGCGAGTGCCCCTCTTTATTTGTTTTGCATTTTTTTGCTTAGTCATGTTACAGTAAGGAATTGGCAAGTAGTGTCGCAAAACTTGTATTTTTATAGTGTTGGAAAGTGTTTCTAGATGATCTGGCTACCCATGCCTATCTTTATTTTTAGCCAGATATGGCGTATATATAGGTATGTGTTCGATTTTCCTGTGATTGCCACTTTTTAGTTTTTTCCCATTTCTTTCAAAATTACTACGTACTAAGGAACTATCACAGAGTAATGATTCCTCTAGATGTTTATTTGTCGGAAAATTTTGTTTACTTCTTTTTTGATTGAATATCATCAAATTTTTTTAGCTAAAATATTATATTGTTTTACATTTTTTTTTTCGATTTTATTTCCCTTCAAAAAAATTTTTTTGGGTCAGAATTTTAATTTTATAGTCGTAAAATAATCGACAATTATCCAGCAACCCACCATACAATTTTTATGCATATCCAAGAATAATTAGATTAGTAAATAACACCTTGAAATTGACATACCCTTCCTACATTTTAAGTGGCAGATTAGGGAGTCTGAGTCAGTGTGGTTGGCAGCCATTTTGTGGACATATCCGAAGCGTAAGTTGCCCTATCTATATATATTCTTGTTCCCTATAGAATTTGTGATATTTTGGTATATTTTTACCTGCATAAATATCATATTATATATTAAATATATGTATTTTTTTACGAAATTTCTAAGTACTCAAAAAATTACCTTTAGATATGGCCCCTGATATAAATGTAATTTACAAAATAATGAAGATTTTTTTTACATATTTCTATTTTAGGATAACATATGTTTATTCCCTAAAATAATTAGCCACTTCCTATTTCATTTGGGTACCCAAAAAAATTCATGAAATTTGGACAAATTTTTTTGGCCTAAAAAAGTTACCCTTTTTTCTCATTTCAGATCTTCACCTCCATGGGTCTGACTTCATCCAAAATACATCAAGATGTGTCCTAAACATTCAAGAATCAATTCCTAAAAGGATTTGTGAATATATGTATAAACTTTTTTTTTATGAATTTTTATGTAAGGTTTTTTTTTCTACTTAATTTTTTAAAATATTTATAATAAATAGTTTTTCTGCAGATGAGTAGTACTTATCTTTACAGTTGTTTTAAGCATTCATTGAAGTTTTCTTTGGCAAAAGAAAAAAGGAGGTTACTGCAAAAACTGATTTTTCAAGAATTTTTTTTGGCGTCGGGGTCGCGCGCGTCCGAGTATACCCTTAAAGGGGTGTCCGAGGAGCGTACCTATCCAGGGTTAAAGAAGTCGGTTAGGGGCTTACAATCAGTAAGAACCTTGACGGGATAACCGTATATTATGAACTTAAAATGCACTAGTGAATTAACAATAGCTAGCCCCTCCTTGTCTATTACTGCATATTTACTTTCGGAAGGACTCAGTTTACGTGAATAAAAAGCTATCGGGAAAAACTGTTTGTCATATTGCTGAAGCAATACCCCACCTACTCCTAAGTCTGAGGCGTCTGTTGCAATGAAGAATTCCTTACCGAAGTCAGGAAATTTTAAGATAGGAGAACTACACAGTTCATCTTTCAAGGTATCAAACGCCTGTTGATGCTGCTCAGACCATATGAAATCTACGCCTCTCTTCATAAGATCGGTTAGGGGAGCGGCTATTATTGAATAATTGCGTATAAAACGCCTGTAATACCCACTACACCCCAGAAATTGCTGTATTCCCTTGACATTAGTAGGTATCGGAAAGTTACAGATAGCCGACACCTTATCGTGGACTACTTTAAGACCTTGAACAGACACCGTAAAACCTAAATAGACTAATTCTGTTTTGAAGAATTCACACTTAATAATCTTTACCATTAAATTATGCCGTCTTATTCTCTGCAGCACTAGATCTAGTTTACGTAAATGTTCTTCTAAGGTATTAGAAAAGATTACAAGGTCGTCCATATAGGCATGCAATATGTCCCCTAACAAGTCTCCAAACACTATGTTTATCATTCTAGTAAACATTTTGGGAGCACAACGTAAACCAAAATGCATACGCAAAAATTGATAATGTCCCCTGGCTGTGCTGAAGGCAGTGTATGGGATACTATCTTCTTCTAATGGTATCTGGGGAAAGCCTTTAAGTAAGTCCAAACTAGTAAAATATTTGTTCTGACCTAGCAAAGATAAAATATCGTCAGTACATTGCACTGGGAATCGATCAGGGTTCGTTTTCTCATTTAAGCGACGGAAGTCTACACAAATACGGCATATTCAATCTTTTTTCAGTACAACTATTAATGGAAAATTATAAGGGCTGTTTGATTTCCTAATTACTCCTTCTTCTAGCATTTTACCTACTTCATCATTTCTCTCATGCTGGAATTTCATAGGGAGTCTGTACAAGGGTACATAGATAATTTTCTGCTTGTCTTTTAACCTTATTTGGTGTTCAATGACATCCGTTTTACCTTAGGATCCATCCGTAGTGGAGAAAACATCATGATACTTATTTAAAAGACCAAAATATTTCTGCTGAATTTCCTCTTCTTGAATGTCTTTATTGATTTTATTTTTTATAGATTGCAAAAGGGATTCATCCGCAACTGATTGAGCGTGATTGATTTCAGCGATGGTAAGAATGAGATGATTATAAACTTTCACATCCAAGATATGTTGATTTTTGTGAATTGCTAAAGTAGTATTCAAATGATTACAGTCTTCAATATTACGTTGTTGTTGTGAGCCGTCTTTATAAATAGCTTGTGTGACAGACAAAGTTTTCAAAGTGTCGGAAAGGATTAATATTTCAGATCCTGGCAAAGTTTTCTTTACTCGCACTAATTTATTCGAAGTTACGTTCAGCTCGATAGATTGTGTGCAAGATGATATTGGGGGTGAACTAGAATTCTGTTGAGTCGCGTATATTATTTCTTTATTCATGAGACAAGTGATTGGCTCTTCAACGTACGTTACTGTTTCATTTGTCGTCTCCTTTTTATCCAAAACTGATTTTAAGGTATTGGAAGACATACATAGAATTTCCCTTTGATATACATGCAGTGTTTGGCAGGGGCTAAGATAATGTTTTGATTGCCCATAGACAAGTATCCTATAATTACAGCTGGATACATATCAATGTTTTGTACAACAATAAAGGTATCAGCAAACGTGCGTTTTCCGACCTTGTACTGAACATGAGTTATTCTATTTCAATTAATTCATTATTTCCTATACCCGAGAGCCTTACTCCGGACTTCTCTATAGGGAAGTTCGAAAATAACAAGTGATGAGTCCTCAAATCCATGATATTACGTGGACTACCAGGGTCTAGAAATAATGTGAAGGATCTGTGTTCTAAATTTAAAGCATATAATGTTGGTCGTAACTCATTTTGGCTTATTATTGCGTGAATTTGTTGCAAATCTACGGGAACCTGCACAGATGTATTGGATTCGGCCGTGTGTTTCATAGGAAAATCTATTGCCTGACAATGATCTGATAAATTATTAAATGGATTATTTGATACAAAAGGTGTTGATATGGATGACCCCTCATCACTCTCTCTCCCATTGGAGTTAACTATGTGGTATATCCTTTGCCTTGCACATTCTGAAAATTTGTCTGACCTTGCGAGTTCTGGCTAGACGGCCCAGGAACAGAGTTACTTGAAGCACTACTTTTTTTTTTTTTTTTTTTTTTTGAACTACATTGCTGTTTTGAAGAATTCACACTTAATAATCTTTACCATTAAATTATGCCGTCTTATTCTCAGCAGCACTAGATCCAGTTTACGTAAATGTTCTTCTACGGTATTAGAAAAGATTACAAGGTCGTCCATATAGGCATGCATTATGTCCCCTAACAAGTCTCCAAACACTATGTTTATCATTCTAGTAAACATTTTGGGAGCACAACGTAAACCAAAATGCATACGCAAAAATTGATAATGTCCCCTGGCTGTGCTGAAGACAGTGTATGGGATACTATCTTCTTCTAATGGTATCTGGGGAAAGCCTTTAAGTAAGTCCAAACTAGTAAAATATTTGTTTTGACCTAGCAAAGATAAAATATCGTCAGTACATTGCACTGGGAATCGATCAGGGATCGTTTTCTCATTTAAGCGACGGAAGTCTACACAAATACGGCATATTCGATCTTTTTTCAGTTCAACTATTAATGGAAAATTATAAGGGCTGTTTGATTTCCTAATTACTCCTTCTTCTAGCATTTTACCTACTTCATCATTTATCTCATGCTGGAATTTCATAGGGAGTCTGTACAAGGGTACATAGATAATTTTCTGCTTGTCTTTTAACTTTATTTGGTGTTCAATGACATCCGTTTTACCTTAGGATCCATCCGTAGTGGAGAAAACATTATGATATTTATTTAAAAGACCAAAATATTTCTGCTGAATTTCCTCTTCTTGAATGTCTTTATTGATTTTATTTTTTATAGATTGCAAAAGGGATTCATCCGCAACTGATTGAGCGTGATTGATTTCAGCGATGGTAAGAATGAGATGATTATAAACTTCCACATCCAAGATATGTTGATTTTTGTTAATTGCTAAAGTAGTATTCAAATGATTACAGACTTCAATATTACGTTGTTGTTGTGAGCCGTCTTTATAAATAGCTTGTGTGACAGACAATCCGTTAGTTTTCAAAGTGTCGGAAAGGATTAATATTTCAGATCCTGGCAAAGTTTTCTTTACTCGCACTAATTTATTCGAAGTTACGTTCAGCTCGATAGATTGTGTGCAAGATGATATTGGGGGTGAACGAGAATTCTGTTGAGTCGCGTATATTATTTCTTTATTCATGAGACAAGTGATTGGCTCTTCAACGTACGTTACTGTTTCATTTGTCGTCTCCTTTTTCTCCAAAACTGATTTTAAGGTATTGGAAGACATACATAGAATTTCCCTTTGATATACACGCCGTGTTTGGCAGGGGCTAAGATAATGTTTTGATTGCCCATAGACAAGTATCCTATAATTACAGCTGGATACATATCAATGTTTTGTACAACAATAAAGGTATCAGCAAACGTGCGCTTTCCGACCTTGTACTGAACATGAGTTATTCTATTTCATTTAATTCATTATTTCCTATACCCGAGAGCCTTACTCCGGACTTCTCTATAGGGAAGTTCGAAAATAACAAGTGATGAGTCCTCAAATCCATGATATTACGTGGACTACCAGGGTCTAAAAATAATGTGAAGGATCTGTGTTTTAAATTTACAGCATATAATGTTGGTCGTAACTCATTTTGGCTTATTATTGCGTGAATTTGTTGCAAATCTACGGGAACCTGCACAGATTTATTGGATTCGGCCGTGTGTTTCATAGGAAAATCTATTGCCTGATAATGATCTGATAAATTATTAAATGGATTATTTGATACAAAAGGTGTTGATATGAATGACCCCTCATCACTCTCTCTCCCATTGGAGTTAACTATGTGGTATATCCTTTGCCTTGCACATTCTGAAAATTTGTCTGACCTTGCGAGTTCTGGCTAGACGGCCCAGGAACAGAGTTACTTGAAGCACTACTTTTTTTTTTATTTTTTTTTTATTTTGAACTACATTGCTGTTAGCCTGTTTCTTTCTATTAAACTGAGGATTTTTTTTTTTATTTCCATAGGGAACTGTCTACGTATTTCTAGGATTCTGTTGTTGATTACGCGAGAAGCATCGACCATATGAATGGGTTGAACTGTCATGAATTTAACAAAATCGTGGTCCTACAGTCTGCAATCAAGTGACCTTGATGTTTGTAATTATAACAAGTCATCCCTGCAGCTTGATTATTATCAACTACGTTTACTCGTTGTGGCTTAGTTTAATTTTTTGCAAAAATTTGAGTAAGTAAGGTCAGTACACTTAGACATGTGTTTCTTTATCTGTTTATATACATCTAATTCTGTACTTTTGAGCGTTAACTTTTTATCAAAACACCGCACTGAAGCCTCTGGCAACATAATTGTCATGCAAGTTAAATTCATTAGCTGTAAGAAATCTTTCATGATGATGTTATCTCCTGTAACCCATGTGGAATTACCTAAAATATCCTGATATTCATTCAGCCTGTCGGCAATGAGAGCCGCCCGTTCTATAACATTAAGCTGAGTCATAGAGGCTTGATTAAGTGTATTTCTTAATGTCAAAACTACGTCTAAAGCTTCCTCACCGCCATACATTGCACGTAGCCGAATTTTGAAATAGTCTCATGTAACTGCCTCTTGGAAAGAGACTCCCCTAAGATACGCACTTGCATCTCCTTTAGCAAAATCTATGAAACTTTTAGCTTCTTGTAATTGTACAGATGGGTCTGTGATGCGTTTTGCGTTTAAATGAGCGTCTATGACTCGACATTCTGAGGTAAGAACCCATTGACCCGACCTTGAAAAGGAAGGATAGCTGATCTTGCACTCACTAGAGTAACAACGGGACTAGGGGTACTGGGTCCGGGAGTGGGGTCACTGGGATTCACAGGAGGTGTCATGTTTACTTTAATTCTATCTCTACGATTCCTTGCGATCCTATCAAAATCTCTGTATGAATACAAATGTCCACTGCGTAAACGCATATGCACTATACAATAAAGATATGTTGCAGATTATAATAAAGTCCCCCAAAATGATGAAGACAGTTAATGTGATAAAGATATTTCCCGAGAACTTCTGAAAGAAAACGGAATTAGCACAAAGAGAATTCGTAGTTGAATATAGATTCCTTTAATAAAGGAAAATTAAGATTGTACATAACTCACCCCAACAATAATCGACCATCGACTCATGACATAAAACACTTCACTGCAAAAACTGAATGAATAAAGGATGTACTTAGCTATAGTATATATGCGAAGATTTGTTGATCCGATGACGTCATCTTCTCTCTCTCTTGTTTTGCAAGAGTTTAGCTGGGTGATGACCTTCAACTTGGCTTCTCGATGTGATTCTTGATTGTTTGTGATGAAAGTCTTTCATTTAACGTTGATACTGATACTAGAATTCGTCTCGATGAAGGACATTTCTTCATATTCTTAGGATGTTTACGGATGTAAGTTGATTGAAGAGCCTGTTTCTCAGTTTATATCTGATTTATAGCTGATATTCGATGAGTTCATTACTTCGGTAGACGTAGATACTTCGTTGTAATTGTAGATTTATTACTGTTGTAACTGCTAATTATTACAGTATAGTTGTAATCACTGGTTGTTATAGTTGTAATCACTGTTTGATATAGTTGTAATTACTGGTTGTTATAGTTTTAATCGCTGTTGTTATAGTTGTAATCGCTGCTACCAATTGTTAGTGTGAGAATGCTATACGCACACATCCTGGTTCCATCTCGTGTTTCTTCAATGTGATATAGAATTATTAGAATTGTAGGTTACTTCTTAAAATAAGTCAAAGTTTAAGTTAACTTTAAACAAATTATTGTTAGATCCATCACTGGAGTGTGGATGGTTTGGTCGGATGACCATTCCATATGAAAAAATGAATAGAACTACTTTACAATAAGCTCGCGTCGATAACATAGTATTAGTTATCTCAGCGTTTATTACAAATACAAAGAGAAATGATAATATAAGTCTTATTACTAGAAGTTATGTGGTTCCAGTAGGGATCAATAGGTCAACTGTTTCTCACGGGAGACTTGTGACATGTTTACAAGACATAAATAAATGTTTACCTATGCAATGCTTTAGCTTAGTCTATTTTCACATGCTGTTATGGCTGTCATCACACACTCCCAACTCTCCAATGATCCCTTGGGTCATGGGTATATATATATATATATATATATATATATATATATATATATATATATATATATATATATATATATATATATATATATATATATAATTATGTTCTTTGTGGCTACGGGGTTATAACAATAATTAGAATAGCGCCAACCTATCCCTGAGTTTCGTTAGAGGCGACTAAAAGGGACAGAACAATGATGTTGGGAACCCCTCTCTCCTGTATTTTATACTTCTGTGAGACATCTAAGAGGTGGACCTGGGGGAGAGGGACTGCTCCCCGCACTCTACTTTTGTGGTGTCTGAATGTGCGTGGATGTAGTACGACAGAGAATAAAAGAGGTGATATTGGAAGTATGTTTAGGAATAGAAGGAGGGATATATTGCCTTTGTGTGAGACAAAGATGAAAGGGAAGGGTGAAGTTATGTTTGGTGAAGTGACTGGTAAAGTGTCTGGGATTGAAAGGGGAAGAGGAAGAGAGGGTGTGGCTTTATTGCTGAGTGAATGGATGACAGGTAAAGTAGAGGAATGGAGGGAGATATCATCTAGGTTAATGTGGGTAACGATAAGGTTGTGTAGGGAATGTTGGGCTTTTGTTAGTGCATATGGGCCAAGTTGTGAGAAAAGTGAAGAAGAGCTGAATGAGTTCTGGAATGAATTACCTAGGTGTGTAGAAGGACTGGGCAGAAGGAGTTAATTACTTTCTATGGGTGACATGAATGCTAGAGTGGGGGCTGGAGAGGTAGAAGGTGTCATTGGGAAATATGGGGTACCAGGTGAAAATGAGAGTGGTGAGACACTAGTAGATATGGGGGTTGAGCAAGAGATGGTTATAAGTTCTAACTTTTTCAAAAAGAAAGATAAAAGCAAGTATACATGGGTAAGAGTGGCAAATGGAAGAGTGGTAGAAAGAGCTTTAATGGGTTATGTGTTGGTAATAGAAGAATGTTTGGAAGATTGAAAGATGTGCACATGTTTAGGGGTATGGCTACCGGTATGTCTGCTCATTTTTTGGTGGGAGGAAAATTAGTTGTAGCAAAAGAGTGAGGAATAGAGTATGGGGAATGTAAAAGGGTGCTAATGAAGGTTGAAGAGCTAATAAAACCTGAGGTAAAAAGTGAGTATCAAGAAATGTTGAAAATGCAAAATGACAGTGGAAGTAAGAGAAATTGGTGATTGGAAGAGTGGAAGTTAATGAACGAAAATTTTGTTGGGATTGCAAATGATGTGTATGACAAGAAGATTGTTGGAGGCAGCATGGGGAAGGCTAGTGAATAGTGATGGTAAAAGTGGAAGAAAAAAAGAGGGCATTTGAAGAATGGCTGCAGAGTAATAGTGTATAGTAGTATGAAAGATATAGAGAGAAATACGTGGAAGCAAAACACAAGGTAACTGAGGCAAAGATGGCGGCTGACCTGAGGCGGGATCAGGGATTGGGTCGTTCACATAAAAAAGAATAAGAGAAAGTTTTGGAAAGAAGTAAAGAGAGTAAGGAAGGCTGGCGCAAGAATTGAAGAGACAGTGAAAGATGGAAATGCTGTTAAAAGGAGAGGAGGCAAGGAAAAGGTGGGCAGAATATTTTGAAAGTTTACTGAATGTTGAGGATAATAGGGAAGCAGATGTAATTGCTGTTGTAGGTGTTGAGGTGCCAGTGATGGGATATGAGAATGAGAGAGAGATTACAATAGAGGAAGTGAGGAGAGCACTACATGGATTGAGAGTAGGAAAAGTACCTTATAAGGATGGTGTGAGAACTGAGATGTTGAAGGAAGGGGATGTGATTGTACCTGAATGGTTGGTGAGTTTGTTTAATATGTGTTTTATGTTGTCAATGGTACCAGCAGATTGGGTTTGTGGGTGTATTGTACCACTATATAAGGGTAAGGGAGATGTGCATGAGTGTTGTAATTCAAGGAGTATTAGTTTGTTGAGTGTGGTTGGAAAAGTATATGGTAGAGTACTGATTAATAGGATTAAG
>NC_090745.1:43644565-43654565 GCF_036898095.1 Palaemon carinicauda | reverse complement strand
CCAGCCAATGCTTGCAGAAAATATTGTTGCTCACTTCTCACTCCTAGAGACCACTATGGCACAATACTTTCCCATGGATCATTCATTTCCAGAATGGATACAGCACACTTCTTAGCAGATATGGATGATGATGATAACCTAAAGGAGGAGCTTATTGATCTGCAGGTGAACCAGGGTTGTCAAACAAAATTTCGCACACTACCGCTGTCAGGTTTCTGGTGTGATCAGTTGCTAATATACCCTGGATTAGTAAAGCCAGCACTGGAAATGATCATCTCATTTCCAACTACCTACCTCTGTGAAAAGGCTTTCTCCACCATGCTCAAAATCAAAACAACCGCCCGGAACCGACTTCAAATTTGGTTGCTTCATGATATGAGGGTGGCTCTGGCCAACACAAAGCCTCGAATTGAGAAACTAGTTACATATAAGCAACAGCAAAAATCACATTGATGTATGTACAGTATGATTGATTACCCAGTTGTACATATTTAAATCCATGCAATTTCATTTTTTCTCATTTTTTTTTAATTTCTTTTATAAACAATATTGGTATTTTGTGTTAGTTTTAAGGAATGAACAAAATAAAATTGATCAAGCTGTATACTCCACATTACTTTATCCATCTAGTTACATAATAATAAGATATTAATAATTAAGATAATTAGATGCTGCAATGCTTAGACATGACAACAGGGGGTGCTAGGGTTGGAAAAGGTTGGGAAACACTGCACTAGAGGCACCTATTGATGAATCAAATACCCAGGAAACTCATTACGTCACTATGCATGTTGCAGAAGACTTTGTAATTCTGACCATCCTTTACATTCAGATATTTCCGGGCAGTACTATACGGTTGGTAACACAAGGTATGCAGTTAATTCTAATTGTCTGGCCTTCTCCATAATGAGAATCAATACTATATAGTATTCTATAAATTTTACTCCAGCTGTGACCAATTGTAGAATGATCATCCTAATCGGGTAGATCAATATTTAGAACTTCAAAAGTTCAAAATGGCAGCAAATGTTTTTGTGTTGAACAAGCTGGCATAAGTATTTTTTAAAGTTTATATGTGAAAGAGGTTTTAATGTTGTTACTGTCTTTAAAATATTTTATTTCATTTGTTCATCCTATCTCATATAGTATATTCATTTCCTTCTTTTCTTTCCTCACTGTGATATATTTTCCCTGTTGGAGCCCTTTGGCTTATAGCATCCTGCTTTTGCAACTGGGGTTGTAACTTATCTATTAATAATAAAATTATTACTGATGATAATAATAATAATAATAATTATAATAATAATAATAATAATAATAATAGTAATAATAATAATAATAATAATAATAATAATAATAATAGTAATAATAATAATAATAATTACAGCAATAATAATAATAATAATAATAATAATAATAATAATAATGATGATGATCTGAATAATAATCTTATTAACAATATAATCTATAATCTAATTAATAACATAATTAAAAATCGAATCAATAATCTAGTTAATAATAATAATAATAATAATAATAATAATAATAATAATAACAACCATACATTTCTTTTGCACGAGTAATACGGTTGAATGTTTGAGTGTATTGTAGTCCAATATGTACATATGGATCTGTGAGAAAATAATCTCATGAGGTAACATTAGAAATTCTTTGAATTACAAATCTAAATCAATGGAGTACTCTTATATAAATATCAAAGTAGAGCCTGTATAACCGCATATAAATGGTAGAAATAGCAATATGATGCCTGCATGTAGATGTTAATACTGATATGTAGAATATTAGATAAGGATTACAATTATTATTATTATCATTATTATTATTATTATTATTATTATTATTATTATTATTATTAGTAGTAGTAGTAGTAGTAGTAGTAGTAGTAGTATTTTTATTATTATTATTATTATTATTATTTAAATAAGGATTACAGTTATTATTATTATTATTATTATTATTATTATTATTATTATTATTATTATTATTATTATTATTACTTGTCAAGCCACAACCCTAATTGGAAAAGCAGGATGCCATAAGCCAAGGGGCTCAAGCAGGGTAAATAACCAAGTGAGAAAAGGAAACAAGGAAATAAGAGAAGTCATTACCAATTAAAATAAAATACTTTGAAAACAGTAAAATAAAAATATATATTTCATATACAAACTATGAAAACTTCAGTAAACTAAGAGGAAGCGAAATAAGATAGAATAGTATACCCGAGTGTACCCTTAAGCAAGAGAATTCTTACTCAAGACAGTGGAAGGCCATGGTACAGAGGCTATGGTACTACACAAGACTTCTCCTAGAAGAGATGTTTACCATAGCTAAAAGTCTCTTCTACCCTTACCAAGAGGAAAGTAGCCACTGAACAATTACAGTGCAGTAGTTAACCCCTTGAGAGCAGATCTGTTTGGTAATCTAAGTGTTGTCAGGTGTATGAGGATAGAGGAGAATATGTAAAGAATATGCCATTCTATTCGGTGTGTGTGTAGGTAAAGGGAAAATGAACCGTAACCAGAGAAAAGAATCTAATGTAGTACTGGTCAGACGGTATAAAAGAATAAAAGATAATGAGTTTCTTTACAGAGAAATCTACCTATTGTTATATACTGTAAATTCTGTGGGAATTCCATCAAAAGGTCAACTTTTCATAAATGTCTTTAGTTAATAGGTTATTGATTCACATTAGAGTATCTTGCAGCTGTAACCTTTATGTTAATAAATCAACTATTTCTGTAATAATATTGTAAAATATGAAAATGGTATGAAAATTATCACTTTAGTGAAATATACGACGATGGAGCAACTAGATTCTCAGTAAAAATATCTCCACTCGAAATGATTTTATATATCAGATAGATTTGTTCACAGATAACGATAGATATAACTGTGGTAGGCCTAACGGTATATGATGAATTTTATACTATCGCCATTATCTATTAATTTTCTCGTTTGCACATGATTTTTATTAAAGTATTTTAACTGATCATAATAACTGAGAATTTTACATTACATATTTTGTTATCACATTGAATAAAATCACTATTAAGTGAATTACAGTATATTTTGATGCACGGTACGTTGCTACTGGATTTGGATGGGCAAGGTGAAAAAAAAATTAGATAATTTGAAAGATGAATTTTTTTTTCAGTAACTTTGGAGCTTAAAATAGCGTAATTTTGAGTGAAGGTATGTATGTATTAAGCGTTCTCATGGAAATTGCAATTCCGGGGGTGTAACTCGCATGCTGGAAGGCAACAAGAGTCTTGCAACACAAAACTGTGCTGACGTGTATGCTAGGGCAAATGCAGACACTGACCTTCCTTTCCCACGAGAAACGCAAAAATTATTAGTTGGGTGGGAGGAAACGTGTGCCTCTGCAACGATCGCCACGCATGAAGGAAGTAGTGATTTCTTTTAGCTCCTGCATCACCTTTGGAAATACCTTACCTTTTGGCACTCACGACATGTCATGCCTCTCGCTGGGAATAACATTTGACCAGGGGAATGACGTCCTCCACCATGCTAACTAAGGCCCAAAAAACATGTAGAGTGCGCTCAGTGTCTTGGCGTGCAGATTTAAATGTACAACACATTCTGAATGGCAGGAACACTATTAACTCGTCACACCGTGGCCACTGTGAGAGAAGGCCTCTTCAATATCAGCCCGCATTACCTACACTAGGCCGACCTTACAATTGAGACTATTTATGCTGACAACTCAATAAGACCGTGGTGAAGTATTCATTAACTAAAGGGATATATATATATATATATATATATAGATAGATAGATAGATAGATAGATAGATATAGATGTATATATATATATATATATATATATATATATCCACAAGGGAAATAAAAATATGTAATATAAGATTAAGTCTTGACTAGTTTCGTGATGCTTCTTCAGGGTATTTATTGAACGAGGTTCAATAAACATACATACAGAGACTTATAGAACAATGACGCTCCCATTCCAGCTACCTGGGCTGTTATCAGGTGTTTCCTGGGCGGAGATCAAACCTCATTAGACACCTGCCAGAAAGGGTCATTTCTTGTGACCGGTAAATTCTTGTTTTGACTTTCAATACAATTTCTTTATATCAATAATAGTATAATATATAAGCAAAATTATATACATATATAAAACATATCTGTATATATAGATATATACATACGTATATACACACATGCAGTCATATACAGACACCTGCATATATATATATATATATATATATACGTGTACACATACAGGTATACATATACAGACACATACATAGGCTTACATATACATGTTTTTGCATATGACTAACATGTATATATAGTTATGCACATATAACCTTATTACTATAAACATACAATTATGTATATATCAGTACTTATATCTAACATAACAATATATAGTGCCAAAGTACTTATGTATACTATACGAAATATTGTACCCATCAATGAATGGTAACTTAGGTCTAAATATTAATTTCACAGTAAAGTTAATTATTCACAGTACATTTAGGTTTGCATTAAGTGGTTAAATTTTTTTTTTTATATAGCTTGCAAATCTCTTTACATATAAAGGCGTAGAGTTTATACATTCCATGTACAATATTCAAGTTGTTTTCAAAGATTTCTTTTATGAAACTGGACGCCAGTTTGGTGAGGCACTTCCAAAACTGTCGGAGGTTCTCTTGCTTAGAGAGCAAGAGACAAAGGAAAGACTTGCGGCATCGATGTTGTAGTAAACGACACTAGAAGCGATGGAAACTGATCTCCTCTCGTATTTGGGGTAAAGACCTCTTACCCAATGAAGTGGTTAAAGAGGTAGTAGACAAGGCCGCCACAGAGAATAGGAACCTTCTCAAAAAGTGGGGCTTAGATCTCAAGAGAAAGTCTTCTCCGGTTGAGGGTCCCCAACCCAAGAGGAAGACAAAAACGCCTAGGCCATCCCCTCGGCCGGCTAAACCCTACCGACAGCAACAACAACAACTTCCTGTGACCGCGGTGCCTCAGATTGTGGCACAACCTCCAACCACATACCAGCTGGTACCTCAACAAGTGGCGATACAGTCGCCAGTTTTTAACCAAGCCTTCGAAAGGCAGACTTCTTCCTTTCGTTTGAGAGCTAGAAGAACAGCCAGAGGTTCTTCTAGACGCCCTTCAAGAGGAAGGGGATACAGGGGAGGATGCGGTCAAGGAGGCAAGGCCTCAGGTCCACAACAGCAGAAGTAAGATACTTCCAGTACGAGGGAGACTACAGCTATTTAGGGATTGCTGGACCTTTGATCCCTGGGCCCACAGCCTAATTAAAAATGGACTAGGTTGAAGCTGGAGCAGTCCTCCACCTCAATTTCCGCAATTCTTCCAACACTCATCCCCCGTTCTGGAAGAATATGTCTGGGAACTCTTAGACAAAAGAGTAATCCGGAAAGTTAAGTCCATCGAATTCCAAGAGGGCTTTTTTGTGCTCCAAAGAAGGACTCAGAAAAACTCAGAGTCATCTAGACTTGTCGCCACTCAACAAGTTCATAGTGAACTACAAGTTCACAATGCTCACGCTTCAGCACATAAGGACCCTACTGCCCAGAAGGGCATATACTGTCTCCATAGACTTATCTGACGCTTATTGGCACGTTCCAATTAATTGTTACCTCTCTTCCTACCTACGCTTCAAGTTACATAGAAAACTTTACTCCTTCAGAGCCATGCCTTTCGGGCTAAACATAGCCCCAAGGATTTTCACGAAGCTCGCGAACGCAGCCGTCCATCAATTCCGCCTAAAGGGGGTCCAAGTAGTGGCTTACTTGGACGACTGGCTGGTGTGGGCAGCATCCAGGACAGAATGCATGCAAGCTTCTAAGATAGTGATCCAGTTCCTGGAACATCTGGGATTCAAGATTATCATAAAAAAGTCTCGTCTTTCTCCAGCTCAAAAATTTCGTTGGTTGGGAATCCACTGGAATTTGGAGTCACATCGACTTTCCATTCCTAGTAAGAAGAGGAAAGAAATAACAGGATCTGTCAAGAGACTATTGATATCCAAACGGATTTCAAGACACGAACAGGAGAGAGTGCTGGGCTCTCTACAGTTTGCTTCGTTAACAGATCCAGTGCTAAGAGCACAGCTTAAGGATGCAACAGGAGTCTGGAGAAAATACGCATCAAACGCACGAAGAGATCTAATAAAACCACTACCGACTCGACTGCGAACGCTTCTCAAGCCGTGGTCCAATGCCAAGCAATTGAAGAAATCAATACTTCTTCAATCTCTGCCCCCGTCAGTAACTATCCAAACAGACGCTTCAAAGGAAGGCTGGGGAGGCCACTCTCATCAGATGAGAGTCCAAGGAGCTTGGTCCAATCTTTTCAAGTCATTTCACATTAACTTTCTAGAAGCCATGGCAGTACTTCTGACACTGAAGAAAGTTTCTCCTCGCCACTTGACCCACATAAGACTGGTTCTAGACAGCGAGGTGGTAGTGAGATGCCTGAATCGACAAGGGTCGAGGTCACCTCAAATCAACCAAGTGATGTTGGCCATATTCCGTTTGGCGGAAAGGAAGAAATGGCACCTGTCAGCAGTTCACATTCAAGGGTTCCACAATGTGACAGCGGATGCTCTATCTAGGTTTACACCTATAGAGTCAGAATGGTCCCTTGACGCAGGATCGTTCTCCTTCATCTCGAGTCAAGTCCCAGAGCTGCAGATAGACCTCTTTGCGACGAAAGACAACAAGAAAATAGATCGTTACATGTTCCCTTATGATGATCCGTTAGCGGAGGCAGTGGGCGCTATGTCCCTGGACTGGAACAGATGGTTCAGTATCTATCTGTTCCCTCCGCACAACCTCCTTTAGAAGGTCTTTGATAAGCTGAGATCCTTCAAAGGGAAAGCAGCAATAGTGGCCCAAAAGTGGCCAAATAGCGTGTGGTTCCCTCTGGCATTGGAACTACGACTAAAATTCGTCCCGCTACCGGATCCATCCCTGTCTCAGCGAGTACAGAAGTCGACTGTCTTCGCTCCATCACAGAAAACACGGAACCTACATCTCATGATTTTCTCTCCTTAACGATGAGAAAAAGATTCGGTGTTTAAAAGTCAGTTTAGACTTTTGGAGGAAACCAGAAGACATTATGAGGCTTCTGGGAAGAAATAGCTATCCTTTGTCAAGGCGAAGAAACAGAAAGAAATCCCGACAGATTCCTATTTATCTTTCTTCCTTCACCTTCATGAGCAAGGTTTAGCAGCCAACACAATTCTATTGTTCAAGCCTGCCTTGACAAGTCTGATACCATATGCCTTACAGGTCAACCTTTCTAACTACGTTCTTAATGAACTAGCCCTTCAGCGCTTCCAAAGACCCTTTGCTTGGTCATTAGATATGATTCCTCATTGTGTATAAATAATGAACAATGAGGATTGTGCTTAGAAGGTTTTGAATTTAAGTCATATTTCTGTTTGTACTCGCTTTGGGGGCCAGAGTTATGAAATAGTGGCTCTCTCTACAGAGGAAGGCCACGTCCAGTTCTTGGTGGGAGAACTGAATCTATTTCCAGACCCAACGTTTCTTTCCAGGAACAAGCTACCCACCAACAGGTGGGGTCCCTAGAGAATCTGCCCTCTGAAGGAAGATGCATCTCTATGTCCAGTGGAGTGCCTAATGGTCTATCTTCATAGAACTTCAGACTTTATGGGAGGACAGCTGTTCAGAAGAGAAACCCTGGGTTTAAAGTTATCTATAACTAAGAGCGAAATTCACCCGTGTTATTCGCGGAACGGATCCAGACAGTACACCCGTTAGTCATGATCCGAGGAAAGTTGCCTCTTCCATAAAATTTCTTTAATTATATGGACTTTGAACATCCTTGTTTGCACACCGGCTGGTAGTCATCCAAGGCGTTCTTTATGTACTATGCGAAGCAAGTGGGGCAACTTATGAGATCTGTAGTAGCAGCAGGTAGAATTCTTTAACCTTCTGTTTTAAGTCTGCGAGGAACAGTGTAATTAATTTGGGACGATTAATTAAGAGGGTGCGCGTGTAGTCACTGTCTGTTACTACATGGTGTGCGATAGGCCACGAAAGTGTCCTTACGAACTGTTCCATTGACGTCGGTAATCTATAGCATAATACGGACAGTTATGCCAAGCGTTTTTTATGCTAGTGTATATAAACAGTATACAGTCTTTATCATTATTATTAATAATTCAATTGAAGTGGCAAATCTGTTTCCTATTAGATGAAACAATATTTTCTGTTGACTGTTTTTCTTTATGCTTTAAGGCATATCATCCACATTTTATAAAGTTTATAAATGTTGATCTTATATGCATGTTTATTAAATTTGAATAAACTAGTTCATAGTGAACCCTGCGTCTTATTTGCCCACACTCATTTTGTTAGACTTGTACTGAGCATTAAGATTAAAATATGGATATTTTTATCATGGTATGTCTTTCAAGACTGATCCCTGATTCAAGCAAAAGTCTATTCACTCTAACCCTTCCTTGGAGGGGTTGACGTGGTACCCTAACGGGTTGGTAGCAAAGAGGCAAAATTTGTTCCTATGCGGATACAACCATTATCCAATAGTTTATACGAGCAGTCACATTGGGGAAGGTGTCACAAATTCATACTGACATTGGTGACTCTTATACAAACTTTGCTTTATATTGTATAGGGCGAGACCACTATACAAGCTTCTCATTTTATCATCCATAAATTTTTATGTACTCCTCGAGACTTTTTCCAGAGTCTAGTACTACTCTTCCCTGTAGGAGGCAGGAAGCACTAACATAGTTCATGCTTAGATGAAATGATGTATGACGGTAACATCATAGGTCTCTAGGTCTAGACAGACCAGGAAAATACTTTTATGAGAATCCACAGATACAGTAATGCTCTGGTAAACTTCCATCAGGACGACATGGCTTGAGCCCAAAAAACGGATTTTGAGCGAAGCGAAAAATCTATTTTTGGGTTAGGTAGCCATGTCGTCCTGATGGACCCGCCCTTCCTTTTATTGTAAAAGGGCCTGTTGACCCCTCCCTATAGTACAGTATCTGTAACACCTCATATGTCGCTACAAGGAATAAAGATGGCGCTACCGCCTTCATCAGATACACACTGGAAACTGAATAGGAGAGATGCCTTTTCATTCTCGTTTCAGATTCTTGTCACTATACCCCCTCGAAGCGTTAATACTGTTCTGGGTGAAGATAGCTATGTGACGTGTCACATATTATGCGATATCCCTGTGAGATTATTTAGGGATATTCGCTCCAGGAGTTAGAATTCTGGATACCTTAAGGTAAAATTCTCTGGGAATATCACTGTAAACAAATATACCCTAGAAAGCTACCGAATAGGAACTTCCATCAGGACGATATGGCTACATCACCCAAAAATAGATTTTTCGCTTCGCTCAAAATCCGTTATATATATATATATATATATATATATATATATATATATATATATATATATATATATATATATATATATATATATATATATATATATATATATATATATATATATATATATATATATATATATATATATATTACGACTAACAAGTTATGCAAATTCCCGAGCTCCAAAACTCATCTGTTATATATTACATAAGTGTGATACACATAAGAAATTACACCAAGCTCTGAGAACATTACACAACTCCTACACATCAATATATATGAACACTGAATATCCTAAGGTCTCTTGACTTTATACTCAAGACAAAACTGGGTGATTACTTTACGTGAACTATTCTAAAACCAACCTCTTACTTCGGTTCTTAGTCAGGGAATACAAGCAAAATACTGAAACAAATATTGAGGATTGAAGTAATACACACTTTTATAAAAACAAATATATTTTATTAAGATAACAACAATCTAAAAGAATTAACACCAAAAATAAATCCTTCGAATAAATCTGAAAAAAAACAGAGACTTATGACAAATACCTTCAGAAAAT
>NC_090745.1:43634565-43637065 GCF_036898095.1 Palaemon carinicauda | reverse complement strand
GATAGGATAAAAGAAATAGAATGTGATGTGACCTAAGGTGATTTCCAGGACCAAGCAGAAGCTCTTCAGACAGAAGTAACCCAACCCTCTACCCAAGGTTGTTAGCAGTGTAGCACGTGGAGAGGCTCTTTTTCCTTTTTTCTGCCCCTACGAAATCTGCTAAGAAGTTGAAAGCAGTTAGTGGAGTGTCTACCCTTTTGCCAGTTTTACTATTAAACCTCTCAATATTGGTGACTTACTAATTATTCCACACAATTCAAGTGCTATTGATCCGTTTACAAAAGATCCCAGTTTCGAGAAACCTTTCCCAGAAGAGCGTGCCAGAATTATAGTGAATTACAGGTACCCCATTGTTAATAATGTAGAGCAGATAAACTTTTCTCCAGGTTGTAGAAATGCGGGACATATGAAGAGAGGAAACCAGCCTACCACGACAGTTAAATATGTGTAAAAAGGTCTCAGCACCCGGTAGCATTTAGATTTAGATGTAATGAGAGAGTATTATATTAAAGATCTTATTCCATGTCCCCTTAGGTGTTTTAATTACTAGCGATTCGGTCACTATAGGACAGCTCTAGATCCAGAACCAAGTGTGGAATCTGTTCTGGCCGGCATGAAACCGATACCTGTTTATAAGTTTAAGAATAATCAACATATCTCCCCAAGGTGTATCAATTGCAAGAACAAGCATCATGCATGGAACAGCCGTTGTCCCATCCAACTTGACGGTCTCCGTATAGAAGTTCTCTTTTTTTTCCGAGCCTCTCAGAATAACCATGTCCTTGGTCCTAATCTAAATCCATGCCTAATCAGGTGTCCCAGTTTCAGAGGGCAAAATCATCTTCAAAATCCTAACAACCTCCCTAATAGGTCCCAGGATGGTCTCAAATCAGAGTCACCAGCTTATTTCAGAGCACAATTCATATGCGAATGTTGCAGCTGCTGATAGCAGAAAGCCCTTAGCAAATTCACCTCCCCAGAGGCAACAGACACCCCCCCCCCTCCCGAAACTTAAGCTATCTCTCGATATATCATATTAGAGCACAACTATAAAAAGCAGTTCTCCCTACCAGTCCCTTGTGCCAACATTAAAACTTTGAGAATCCCAATCACTCTTGCCTACACAACACTGATCATTCACCACATTTACAAGAACACTAACAAATTACTAGAAGCGGAACACATGTTTAAAGATGTCGAAAACAGCCACCCATAGCAGGCGATTTAACGCATACCAACCTTTTCTACACTTCCAAAGCATTAACCAAACTGGTCGTCACTTACATGCCCTCCCTCAGGAACAACCCAGAAATCAATACTCATATTTGAGAAGGCACCCTTGACTTAATTATTGTCCCCAGTGGCCTGCAAAATGCAGCCACATGGCAACTGTACCCCACACTCACTAGCGACCATTTTATAACCCTTACCACCCTACCACTCCCAAAGGTTCCCCCCATCCCTTCAACACCCCTAAATTGAACCCAGATTTTGCTTAGTAGGATGTTTTTGAAACAATCATGACTGTCTGGGCATTTCGGCATATGGACAACCTACCAGAGAACCTTATCCCCATCCTTGACGAGTTCACATAGAAACTTAGCACTGCTACTAATGCCTCCATGCCGAAAGAAAGACAACACACTAATACCAACCACAAACATGCCTGGTACTATTACCCCAGGATCAAGGAAATGAACAGGCGTCTAAACAGAACACTTTTCAAGGTTCAGAGGACAAATTCTTTACAGTAGCTCCTGCGGGAAATTGTTGACCACGCAATTGAAGGGGCCAGAGAGGTCAAGAGGGGAAAATGGCTTCTCTGGTGTCGAGAAGTATCCTTAAGCCCATTTGGAACTGGTTTAGTAAAGTCTCAGAGAAATATAAACCCCAAAACACTTGTATTTATCCTGTCCCTCAAGCAAAAGCAAAGAGGATTGCAGTGTCTTTTGTTGACTGAACCAAATTTTCAAATATCTGCAGAAAAAACAGAATCAGTCAGGAAATCACCCAGAAAATCAAAAACACTATCATCTGTTTGCGACGCCCCTGCTCAAACAGAAACTTTATACATGCTTGAAGAGCTTAACTCAGCACTTTCTAAATGCAAAAGCACGGCACCAGGACCAGACAACATAACATACTCCATGCTAAAACACTTAGGCAAACCTGCCACTCTAATATAACTTCACATTATTAATCTCACCCACACTCAAAGGATTCGTCCCCCTTTAAGGAACAAACAAGATGGTGTCACCATTCTATCCTGTCATTGAATTTCCACTAACCCTGCACTAGTCCACTCCCCCTACTAACTGGCTTGTTCACTCTCCTTCATCAACTGTTATTTTCCTCTTGCCCAGACTCTACCACTTGCCGGGTCTTCCTCTGTCCTTTAACTCAACCTAAATCTTACCTAGGACTTAGTCTCCCACTCAAATTCTCCTCACTCCTCGCATAGTCTCTTCCACTAACGGGGTCCTGCTGCTATCTGACTTTT
>NC_090745.1:43589565-43629565 GCF_036898095.1 Palaemon carinicauda | reverse complement strand
TTCACAACACAGCATCACATTCTTATAGTCAATGTTACGCGCGTAAGACACAACAATATCCTAGAAATACACAGTCAATTCCACAGTCAGTTCCATATGGAAATAAAAAGAAAAATCCTCATTTTAACAATAAGAAGAAACAACAAAATGTCAATGCAGTTCAGAGTCCGAAACAAACAAACACTTCTTCAAATATCGCTGAGCCTGGGCCGTCAAACCAGACCTCGCAAAGTCAGCCTAATTTTCAGAATGTGCAGAGCAAAGCAAATACCACATAGTTAACTCTAGAGGGGAAGAGAGTGATGTTGGGTCAAGGTCATTTATGTCAACATCAATAGTATTGAATAATCAATTTAATGTTTTATCAGATAATTGTGAGACAATAGATTTTCCTATGAAACACACGGCCGAATTAAGTAAAACAGTGCATGCTCCCGTAGATTTGCAACGAATTCATACAATGATAAGCCAAAATGAGTTACGGCCAACCTTATATGCTGTAAATTTAGAACACAAATCCTTTACGTTATTTTTTGACTCTGGTAGTCCACGTAATATTATGGATTTGAAGACGCATCATTTGTTGTTTTCGAACTTTCCGATTGAAAAATCAGGAATTAGACTTTCAGGTATAGGAAATAATGAATTAAACGTCATAGGCATAACTCATATTCAGTTCAGAGTCGGTAATCGCACGTTTGCCGATACATTTGTTGTTGTGAAAAACATTATTATGTATCCAGCTGTAATTATAGGATACCCATCTATGGGAAATCAAAACATTATTTTAGCTCCTGCCAAGCACGGCGTGTATATCAAAGGGAAATTCTATAAGTCTTCTAATACTTTAAAGTCAGTTTTGGATAAAAAGGAGACGACAAATGTAACCGTAACGTACGTTGAAGAACCAATAACTTGTCTCACTAATAAAGAAATAATATACGCGACCCAGCAGAATTCTCGTTCACCCGTAATATCATCTTGCACGCAATATATCGAACCAAACATACCTTCGAATTTAATAGTGCAAATAAAGAAAACACTACCGGGATCTGAAATATTAATCCTTTCCGATACTTTGAAAATTAACGGATTGTCTGTCACACAAGCTATTTATACAGTAGGCTCACATCAGCAATGTAATATCGAAGTCTGTAATCATTTAAATAACACTTTAGTAATTCACAAAAATCAACATATCTTGGATGTAGAAGTTTATAAACATCGTATTCTTACCGTTGCTGAAATCAATCACTCTCAATCAGTTGCGGATGAGTCCCTTTTGCGATCTATTAAAAATAAAATCAGTAAGGACATTCAAGACGAAGAAATTCAGCAGAAAATTTTTGAACTTTTAACTAAATATACAGATGTCTTTTCCACTACGGATGGATCCTTAGGAAAAACAGATGTGATCGAGCATCAAATAAGGTTAAAAGACAAGAAAAAAATTATATATATACCCTCGTACAGACTCCCTATGAAATTCCAGAATGAAATAAATGATGAAGTAGGTAAAATGTTAGAGGAAGGAGTCATTAGAAAATCAAATAGCCCTTATAATTTTCCTTTAATAGTTGTACCGAAAAAAGATCGAACATGGCGTATCTGCGTCGACTTTCGTCGTCTAAACGAGGAAACGATCCCTGATCGATTCCCAGTGCCATGTACTGACGATATTTTGTCTTTGTTAGGTCAGAATAAATATTTTACCAGTTTGGACTTACTTAAAGGCTTTCACCAGATATCATTAGAAGAAGATAGTATCCCATACACAGCCTTCAGCACAGCCAGGGGACATTATGAATTTTTACGGATGCCTTTTGGTTTACGTTGTGCTCCTATAACATTTACAAGAATGATTAACATAGTGTTTGGAGACTTGTTAGGGGATATATTGCATGCCTATATGGATGATCTTGTAATCTTTTCCAACACCTTAGAAGAACATCTACGTAAGTTAGAACTAGTACTACAGAGATTAAGACAACATAACTTAAGGGTAAAGATTAGTAAGTGTGAATTTTTCAAAACAGAATTAATATATTTGGGTTTCATGGTGTCAAGCCAAGGTCTTAAAGTAGTCCATGATAAGGTGTCGGCTATACGTAATTTTCCCATACCTACTAATGTCAAGGGAATACAGCAATTTCTGGGTTGTAGTGGATATTACAGGCGTTTTATACGCAACTATTCAATAATAGCCGCTCCTTTAACTGATCTTACGAAGAAGGGCGTAGATTTCCTATGGTCTGAGCAACATCAACAGGCGTTTAATACTTTGAAAGATGAACTGTGTAGTTCTCCTATCTTAAAATTTCCTGACTTCGGTAAGGAATTCTTCATTGCAACAGACGCCTCAGACTTAGGAGTAGGAGGGGTATTGCTTCAGCAATATGATAAACAGTTTTTCCCGATAGCTTTCTATTCTCGAAAATTGAGAACTTCCGAAAGTAAGTATGCAGTAATAGACAAGGAAAGACTAGCTATTGTTAATTTGCTAGTGCATTTTAAGTTCATAATTTACGGTTATCCCGTTAAGGTTCTTACTGACCATAAACCACTAACAGAGTTCTTTAAAGGCTTCAATCACAGCCCTAAACGAACTCGGTGGCATTTAATCATTCAGGATTTTGGCGCAAGAATCGGGTATTTACCTGGGAAAGCAAATATCATTGCGGATGCATTATCACGCAACCCCGTGTCATCTTGTACGGAGCCTTTAGCTGAATTAATAGATATATCAACATCCATGCCTATTGTAAAAACAATATCTGAACAAGAAGATTTAGGCTGGAGTGCTGAATTGTTACAGACTGAGCAAAGAAAAGATCAGAAAATAGAAACAATTATAAATGCTTTGAAAGGCAATCATAAAGAAAAAGAATATATAAAGTATAAGCAGCAGAATTATATAATCAAAGATAATATTCTGTGTAGGACTGTGACAAGGAAAACCCGCAATACACCACATGTAACTAACGACCAGGTAGTAGTACCAATCTCACTTATTTCCACTGTCCTGAATTGGTTGCATTCAAATCCATTACATGGACACCCTGGGTTCTCATTAATGTCACAGAAAGCCAAATCTTTTTTTTATTGGCATACAATGCTTACAGATATAAAAAGACACATAGCTAATTGTCGCACATGTCAGGAAAACAAAGGGCATACGAAAACACCTGTCAGCCTAGGAGCTTATCCTGTTCCCAATCAACCCTTTGAAAGAATACATTTAGATTTGTTAACAGGATTTTACGAGTCAGACAGAGGAAATAAGCACCTCTTAGTAATTATAGATGCTTTAACTCGATATACAGAACTAATAGCGCTTAAAACTAAAACTGCGATTGAATGCGCTAGGAAGTTTTACGAGTGTTACATTTGTAAACATGGAATTCCACACATGATAATCTCAGACTCGGGTGGTGAATTTAATAATCACTTTCTTACCTCATTGTGTGAATTCCTCAACATAATGAAGATTAATACCATGATATATCACTCAGAGTCGAATGGGCTAGTGGAAAGAGCAAATAGGAAGATATTAAATATATTGAGGGTAACACTAGGGGGATCAGACCCCAACTGGGATATTGCAATACCGGCGGCACTGAGTACTCTGAATCATTCATATCATATATCAATTAAAATGTCACTGCATGAAGCATTGTATGGTACCCCAGTTAGAACACCTTTCCATGTATTAACGCCTACAACTAATCTATCAAATCCTTTAAAAGAATGTATAAATGCAAGTATAAGTCGATATGATATCCTTCGAAAGAATTTAGAAGAATCACAAATCATAATGAAAAGGAATCATGATAAAATAGCGAAACCAACTAAAACATATACCGTGGGTGATAACATCTATATTCAAATCAATGTCAGAAAAGGGCTCAACTATAAACTAACACCTAAGTTTGAAGGCCCATTTAAAATTTTGGAAACATTAACGGCCAATAGGTTTAGAATTCAAAACGTAGCCCAACCCACGGATGAGAGAATAGTACCATTGTCTCACATAAGAAATTAAAAAGAAAAGAGAGGAAAAGAAGTGAGGAAAAATTTTATTTTGTGTGACTAAAAGTTTTCTTTTTAATACAGGAGTAATTACATATATTTTTTCTCGTTACAGGTTTCCAAGATGAATTTTTTGTTGTTGGGAGTGATATTGTTCGCTCAGACATTTTTCTCGTATGGGATGAGTTCTAAGACTAAGAATATATATTTTAAATATGGCAATATAGTTGAAAGACAAGAAGACATTTTTGTTACATCAACCAACGTAATTGTCGAAGTGCATATGCAAGCAATTTTTCTTCAAGAGAATGATGTCACTAGCTTAAGAACCGCCATTTCAAGGTTTTCTGCATCATTGGATGAGTTGCATAGGAGACATTTTCATTTGACTACTAAGAGTTTGCTTGGATCAACATTAAAAGTTGCAGAGATGCTATCTGATGACTTGAAAAATAAGACTGGCGAGACAGGATCTTTGGCTTATGACCTTTTGATGTGGACTGTAGGACACGAACATAAAGAAAGACGGAATCCGTTCATTTATGCTGCATTAAGCATCTTTGGGTCTGTTGCAAGTTTAGGTTTAGGACTTTCCAATCGTCTTAAAATTAGTAATCAAAATAAGAAAATTGAGTTATTGACTCATATAGATGAATTGATTATGTCAGAACTAAGGGATCAGTTAGCTTCAATCAATAAAATTATGGATTTGTTAAATGAACATTCAGATAATATCGTTCAAATTATGGAAGTACAGGATTTGTTGGCAACATTAACGTATTATGACTCAAAGATAGATCACATACATAACAGAATTGCACATTTCATTGAGAAATCCAAGGATTATGTAGAAGCTATCACGTTAGCAACTAAAGGTGTACTGTCGCCCCATTTGTTGCCTATACGTTACTTAAAATTAGTTCTGGAGAACGGAAGGGATAAACTAGGCTATATTCCTTTGTTAGACGAACATAGGTTAGAATTTTATTACAGCCTAATTACAGTAAACGTAGATAATAACAAGATTAGGATTACAATTCCCTTTGATTCTTCTGATGCCTGGCAATCTTACAGGATATCACCATTTCCGACTTTCATGACGAATCACTCAAATCCAGTAATATCCAGTTTGACAGGACACGTATTGATTTCCCCAGACAAGGAAACATATACGGTCATTAAAGACTTAAATCAATTAACTCACTGTTCAGACGCAATGGATAGAAAAATATGTACAGCTGACTCATTTGAATTCCGTAAAAACTTAATGGATTCATGCGAGTTAGGTATAGTGCTAGACGGTGCTCTCTCCCATACAAGTGAAAATTGTCTGGATAAGCTTTATCCCTTTGACAATAAAGAATTCAATTGCAGAGTAAATAATGGCTCGTGGATACGATACGACAAGGACGGCTTCAATGTATCATGCCCTGATGGATCCACATCCTTCAACCACATCTTCGTCGCAGCAGATGGCTGTATCGGGACTTCCCCGAATTCCATGGTGACTGGCCTACGGACAATCATCAGAGAACGAGCCTACTTCGCGAACTTCACGTGGACCTCTACAATGCCAGCACTTCCTCTCCCTTACAACGGCCGTGTGGCAAAGCGGTTGATGAAACTTACCGAAAAGGACCACCTGTCACCGACTTATAAAGAGATTCTTCACCCCATAATACTGGCTAGTTTGTGTGTCACGGTGATGATATTTATCGCCGTGAACATCCTTGTTTGGCGTAGGTTACGGCACAGCAAGCAGCTACAAAGGAACGAGTTGCATAGCCCTGACAATACCCCCTATCTGATCCAGTTCAAAGCTGTATGAGTGGCCACCTCATTCGCTAAGGGAGTAATTTGTCAGGAAGATGTTTGTATGAAAAGCTGATTAGTACGCTAGTAATATGTAATTAAAGAAATTCTCTACATTTGCATTGTTAAAAATACATTTAAAACAACATTTAAAAAATAAATAAAATAAAAAAGGATATAAATAATTTTTTTCTCTCGGCATCTAATAAAAGTATATAAGCCGGAATGTTAAAAAAAAGAAAAGAGAAAAAAAAAAAATATAATAAAATATATAACAGAATCTATGGGCATCTAATAAAATATATCAGCCCTATATATAAATATATATATATATATGTACGAAACCGTGGTACGTGTACGTACCAGGAATTCGTGTTTGGCACTAAAAATTGAGTATCTTGTTTCTGACAAAGGTAACAATTATTCTTTATCAAGTTACCGAATCATTTGTAAGTCAGAATTTATTTTGTTTTTTGGTACCATGTAATCATTTGCTAGCAATGTACCATATATATGATCTTGGTTTTATCATGCATTTTTCTTTTTGCTTTGGTAATATCTTTTTTGTATGCATTATTGTTATTATTTTTTAATGTGCCTATTTGGACATTCGTCCTCAGTTGATTGTGGCTAAAGTTAAACAAAGAATAATACGTATGTCCAGTCACACCTAATAACCATGTTTCGGCTTGTTGTTAAATTTTTGTAAAAAAAAATTGAGATAGCTGGCCGAGCTTATGTAATAGTCAGAATAGTAATATTACATGTTTAAAACAAATGACGTAATATGTCATGTTGATTGGAAGAGCTAACCCTGAGATTTGCTGTAGTCATTCAAATTATAAGCAGGATGTATAATGCAAAGACGGCAAATTGACATTCTTTCTTAACGTCAACACATTGTCTCCTCGTGTGAAAGTTTGTGACGTCACCGGATGCAGGTGTCTTCCGATTCCGTCACGTGGCTAAATTAAAGCAAGCATACGATATCTGTGATATCGATAATTTATTCAGTTCATATCTAAACTTCACCAGAATTGGTCATGTGGACCAACACAGCTTCCTCCAGTGATGGAGATGTTTAACTCTGTTGTTTATTAAAAATAAAACTTAAAAACCATTAAGATGTATTCAGTAAACCATTTAAATACATCTGAAAACAACTCATACTCAAATGTGTGCTTAAGACAGTAGCACACCAATATATATATATATATGTATATATACATGTACATTATTACAGCCGGGGAATTGCATAAATTCCTGAGGTTCTGAATTCACCTGTTTCATTTTAAATCAATCAATCTGATACACACGAGAAAATACTCCCAGACAGCAATATATATGGACACTGAATATCTATGAGGTCTCTTACGTCACTCAAAGCAAAAACTGGGTGATCACTTCATTTGAACTATTCTAAAACAAAAGTCTTCGGCTCTTAGTTTGGGATAGCGAGCAAAGTACAGCATCAAGTATTGATGATCGAAATAATATACACTTTACGAAAATAAAAAAATGTTCTATATAAAATAACTGCAATTCAAAAGAATTAACACAATACACGTAAATCACTTGAAATATTAAATCTGAACTAAGCCTTAGACTAAGACAAAAGAAAGAGACTTTGAACAAATTATTCAATCACTTGTTTCAATGGAATTAATTTATGAAGATAATTAATTTTGACAATTAATAAAAAGAGTTAACACTTTAACGGTCTAATGAATAACCCAATAATGAAATTCACATATATGTAACTGTTACACTTACGTCTTTATGTTCACACAAGGCTACGGAACGGTTAAGCAAAAATTTTTATTGCATTCCACTGCTTAACCTAAATCTCACAGGGCCAGTTACAAAATTCATGTTAAAATGTACTTACATTAACCCTGGATAGGTACGCTCCTCGGACACCCCTTTAAGGGTATACTCGGACGCGAACGACCCCGACGCCAAAAAAAATTCTTGAAAAATCAGTTTTTGCAGTAACCTCCTTTTTTCTTTTGCCAAAAAAAAACTTCAATGAATGCTTAAAACAACTGTAAAGATAAATACTACTCATCTGCAGAAAAACTATTTATTATAAATATTTTAAAAAATTAAGTAGAAAAAAAAAAGACCTGACATAAAAATTCATAAAAAAAAAGTTTATACATATATACACAAATCCTTTTAGGAATTGATTTTTGAATGTTTAGGACACATCTTGATGTATTTTGGATGAAGTCAGACCCATGGAGGTGAAGATCTGAAATGAGAAAAAAAGGGTAACTTTTTTTGGCCAAAAAAATTTGTCCAAATTTCATGAATTTTTTTGGGTACCCAAATGAAATAGGAAGTGGCTAATTTTTTTAGGGAATAAACATATATTATCCTAAAATAGAAATATGTAAAATAATCTTCATTATTTTGTAAATTACATTTATATCAGGGGCCATATCTAAAGGTAATTTTTTGAGTACTTAGAAATTTCGTAAAAAAATACATATATTTAATATATAATATGATATTTATGCAGGTAAAAATATACAAAAATATCACAAATTCTATAGGGAACAAGAATATATATAGATAGGGCAGCTTACGCTTCGGATATGTCCACAAAATGGCCGCCAACCACACTGACTCAGACTCCCTAATCTGCCACTTGAAATGTAGGAAGGGTATGTCAATTTCAAGGTGTTATTTACTAATCTAATTATTATTGGATATGCATAAAAATTGTATGGTGGGTTGCTGGATAATTGTCGATTATTTTACGACTATAAAATTAAAATTCTGACCCAAAAAATTTTTTTTGAAGGGAAATAAAATCGAAAAAAAAATGTAAAACAATATTTTAGCTAAAAAAATTGGATGATATTCAATCAAAAAAAAAGTAAACAAAATTTTCCGACAAATAAACATCTAGAGGAATCATTACTCTGTGATAGTTCCTTAGTACGTAGTAATTTTGAAAGAATTGGGAAAAAACGAAAAAATGGCAATCACCGGAAAATCGAACACATACCTATATATACGCCATATCTGGCTAAAAAAAAGATAGGCATGGGTAGCCAGATCATCTAGAAACACTTTCCAACACTATAAAAATATAAGTTTTGCGACACTACTTGCCAATTCCTTACGGTAACATGACTAAGCAAAAAAATGCAAAACAAATAAACAGGGGCACTCGCGGAAAAATGGCTAACATTCTAATATACGGCATTTCAGAAAAAAAAATTCAGCCACGTGCTAGGCAAACCATCAAGGCACATTTTCCGACAAATAAACATCTAAATGAATAATTACTCTGTGATAGTTCCTTAGTACGTAGTAATTTTGAAAGAAATGGGAAAAAACGAAAAAATGGCAATCACAGGAAAATCGAACACATACCTATATATACGCCATATCTGGCTAAAAAAAGAAGATAGGCATGGGTAGCCAGATCATCTAGAAACACTTTCCAACACTATAAAATTATAAGTTTCGCGACACTACTTGCCAATTCCTTACGGTAACATGACTAAGCAAAAAAATGCAAAACAAATAAAAAGGGGCACTCGTGGAAAAATGGCCATTCTAATATACGGCATTTCAGAAAAAAAAAAATTTCAGCCACGTGCTAGGCAAACCATCAAGGCATATTTTCCGACAAATAAACATATAAATGAAATATTACTCTGTGATAGTTCCTTAGTACGTAGTAATTTTGAAAGAAATGGGAAAAAACGAAAAAATGGCAATCACAGGAAAATCGAACACATACTTATATATACGCCATATCTGTCTGAAAAAAAAAATAGGCATGGGTAGCCAGATCATCTAGAAACACTTTCCAACACTAAAAAAATATAAGTTTTGCGACACTACTTGCCAATTCCTTACGGTAACATGACTAAGCAAAAAAATGCAAAACAAATAATAAGGGGCACTCGCGGAAAAATGCCCAACATTCTAATATACGGCATCTCAGATAAAAAAAAAAGACATGCACGTGTTAGCCCAACCATCAAGGCACACTTTCTAACACATAAACATGAAAAAAAAAATCAATAATATACGGCAATTCCTTACTACGTAGTAAATTTTTACAAATATTGAAAAAAAAAACAGAAATTGGCAACCGCAGTTAATTACCCAATATACCAATAACTACGTCGTATCTGACAAAAACAAAATCACGCATGGGTAGCCAGATCATCTAGACACACTTTCCAACACTAAAAAAACAAAAGTTTTACGACACTATTTCGCAATATCTTACGGAAAAATGACTTGGCAAAAAAATGAAAAAAAATGAAAAAGGGACACTCGCGGTAAAATGCCCGACATTCTAATATACGACATCTCAGATAAAAAAAAGACATGCACGTGTTAGCCCAACCATCAAGGCACACTTTCTAACACATAAACATGAAAAAAAAATGAATAATATACGGCAATTCCTTACTACGTAGTAATTTTTACAAATATTGAAAAAAAACAGAAATTGGTAACCGCAGTTAAATACCCAATATACCAATAACTACGTCGTATCTGACAAAAACAAAGTCATGCATGGGTAGCCAGATCATCTAGACACACTTTCCAACACTAAACAAGCAAAAGTTTTACGACACTATTTGGCAATATCTTACGGAAAAATGACTTGGCAAAAAAATGAAAAAAAATGAAAAAGGGGCACTCGCGGTAAAATGGTTCTCGTGGTGATGAACGACATTTTAACTAAAAAAAAAAACATGCACATGGTAGCCAAACAATCCACCAAGACTTTCCACAACTGATAACCTATACAAGTTGCACCATTCTACGACAATTTCATAATACGTAATAACTTTGATAATTATGCAAACTACCTTAGAAGGGTAAACTCGGACGCGAACGACCCCGACGCGTCTCAGAAATCGGGGAAGGAGTACAGCTACAGCAATGCACATCTGGACACTACTAGAGCATGTAGGGGAGACACCTCCTGCAGGTCGATCACCCACAAATTCAGTCACGGGGGTGAGTCACGTGAGAAAAACCTGTTTTTTTTTGACGCTCGGGGTCGCAAACGACCCATCGTACCTATCCAGGGTTAATACACTACACTTGATTTAACATCCAATAATTTCATAAATGTTAGAACAAGACTATATACTATATATGTTGGATAGAAATCGCTAATTACATTTGAGAGGATGCACTACACACACTTGAGAGAAGATATGGCTGGCGAACGTCGGCTCTTTCAAAGGGATAGGCGGAATCTCTTCTGCCACTTATGCATTACTAGGCTCTATATATTTTGAATTAATTTATCTAGAACCTTGCAGGACCTTGTCTGGATCTTGGGGGCAGGGCTACAGTGCCACAGTTTCCAACTTGTCAAGTTGAGGACGGGTACCAATATACGTGATGAAGCAACTCTCTCTCTCTGCTAACTTCACCCATCTTCCTCTCGTCACTTTAAGAAAATAAAGATAATACTAACTATAGAATTTTCATATCTTTTCTAACCATGTAGAAACATAAAAATTACGTAATCCTTCGGGCTCATATCTTGTGCATCATACAGCATACCTAAAGTTACATACGACTTCGTAACAAAACTACGTGAAATAAAAAGTTAATTCTTGATTATGATGTAAATTTACATATACGAAACCGGATGAAAGCACAATTATATGAATGACGAATGTCTTCTGTAATTTACATACATTACTTAATCCTACCTGTGTGGAACTATGCATCTCTTAAATACACAAATAAAATACATGAATAAAATATTCACTCATATGCTAGTCCATCTTCATAAGAATATATACATACATATATATATATATATATATATATATATATATATATATATATATATACATATATATATATACATATATATATATATATATATATATATATATATATATATATATACATATATATATATATATATATATATATATATATATATATACAATAATAAATAAAATAATTATGTCCTATATATATATAATATAAATACTATATATATTATGCATAATACATATACATATATATATATATATATATATATATTTATATATATATATATATATATATATATATATATATATATTATGTATATATATATATCTACTCTATATACACACATATATATATATATATATATATATGTGTGTGTGTGTGTGTGTGTGTGTATTTGTCTTTATCAATTGTAATGAAATACTAGAATATTGCACATAATATATATATATATATATATATATATATATATATATATATATATATATATATATATATATATATATATATATATTATTATTATTATTATTATTATTATTATCATTATTATTATTATTATTATTATTATTATTATTTGCTAAGCTACATCCCTATTTGAAAAAGCAGGATGTTATAAGCTCAAGTGCTCCTACAGGGTAAGATAGCCTAGCCCAGTGTGAAAAGGGTATAAGGATATGAAGAAAATATAAGAAAAGTTATAAACAATCAAAAGAAAATATCCTAAGAACAGTAAGAACATTATAATTGATCTTTCATATATAAACTATTAAACAGAGACTTATATCAGCCTGCAAAATAAAAAGTAACATGTTTTTTTTACATTTAAATTTATACTGATTCCACTACCTGGCTAGAGGGTTCATTCCACAGATTGGTTATAGCAGGAATGAAACTTCTAGTGTAATATAGAGCCTCGTGATGGAGAATGCCTTACTATTAGTATTAACTGCATACCTAGTATTATGGACACTGTGGCACTGTTTGGGAAAATCTGAATGAAAAGGATGGTCAGAATCATGTAAAATCTGAGGCAATATGCATAACGAACTAATGGAATGATGGTGCCATAGATTAATATCTAGATCTGGATTAAGAAATTTGATGGACCTTAAGTTCCTGTCCAGCAAATTAAGATGAAAATCAACAGCTGAAGACCAAAGAGGAGAACGGTACTCGAAACTTGATAGAATGAGAGAATTAAAATACTTCAGACTAGATTGAACACCGAAAAACTTGGAGCTTTCTCAATAAGCTAACATTTTGTACAATTAAAGAAAATACAGACCTAATATGTTTCTCAAAAGTAAATTTGTTGACAAGAATCACAACTAAGAATTTAAGAGTCATACAGAGTTAAGCCAGTCATACATGCAGAGGACTGACCGTACAGTTCGTCTTGTAGGACTAGAGCAGTGGTTCTCAAACTGGGGGTCGCGACCCCCCTGGGGGTCGCCAAATGCTTTTGGGGGGGTCGCGAGATGATGTTAAGAAAATATAAATATAAGGAAGCAAAAAATAGTATTATGGTCAACTTTAGTTTTAAGGCTAAATCATAATAATTCTGCTAAAATATTTCAAATCAATAATAAACCAAATGTTTATATTTTAGTACAACATATATATATATATATATATATATATATATATATATATATATATATATATATATATATATATATATATATATATATATATATGTATGTATATATATATATATATATATATATATATATATATATATATATATATATATATATATATATATATATATATATATATACACATATATACACCTTATATTTTGTCATTTACCGTAACTAGTTACGAATTGTTACGCATCTTTAAGAATAACACTGAAAAGAGAGCCGGGTGGGACAATAGTAACACCATGGGCCTTTGCAAAAACTAAACTAAATACTACACACTAGTGATTCCCCCACTGCTGCGCTGGGACTAAGTTTCTATGCAGTAGTGTCATTGATTTTAAGCTAGCATTATTAGTTTTGGAAGGTATGATTTATCAAACATAAACGTCTTTTTTTTTGCTATTTTTGACAGTTCTGAGCAAGGGTGTATATCCGTCAGTCCGCGTGATTCTCATACGAGTAGGATAGTCCCTTGCTAATAGCATACTAGTTTTGCCGTAACTTACTCATATTTTGTCATTTTATTTTTCCCCTTTAAGCAAACGAGTCTGTTAACTATAAAAAACGAAGCAAAATTATTAAAGCTGATGGACTTTCATGTATGGGTAAATGAATACATAATATTTAAATAAAACAAACTAAACATATAAAGAAATACAATAGTAATTATGAAATAATAAACGAATAAATTTAAGATATACAAATGGGAAAATAAGTAAATAGCTGAATAGTTAAATAGATAAATAAATGAATTAACACATTTATAGATAAATGCAAACAAAAATGAATGAAAAAATAAGTAATTAAATGAATATTTATAATGTAAAAAATTAATGGATAAGTAAATAAACTGATTGATTGATAAATAGATTAGTTAATGAATAAATAAATCAACTGATGAAATCAGTAACTGATTAGTTGATAAGCAAATAAAAAAAACAATAAATATAATATATTTATATATCTAGCCACTGATAGTGTTAAACTATTATTCATAATTTATTTCCACGCATTACATTTTATTATACAATGTACTTGCAATAGTTCCAATATTTTACCTACATTTCCTAGAAACATCGTACAAAACCGAGATGTCACCTCCCCATCTCACTGTCAATTTACACTCGTACACGTTCAGTACCTGTCCGTTTTCCAGTCCTGAGCTCCGTTGGCGCACAGTGAATGAGCGTGACCAGTTGCCAGATGCTTAATAACAATGCATCACCAATTTACAGTAAAATTTTGACTTTTGCTTGATACTCAGGGTCTCAGATTACGTGATGCTTAAAACTAAATGTCAGTATACATACTTTCAAATTTATCTGGTATTTAAATAACAATTAATTGATATTTTATCTATCTGATTATCAATATGGCATTTACTATCAGCAGTCCAAGACGGCACATGAGTCGAGTTAGTCAACGGTGAGTCTTTCCTCAGTCACAGCTGCCTCGTGTGTGTTTAGGGACAATTTTTGATAGCAAGCTATATACATATTAAGCAACATGGAGCGATGGATAATTCGTAGGACTGCAAACAAGGAAGGAACATCAGATACTGACAACAGTGTCTCAGAAACAACTGATGAGATTCCTTCCGAACTACCATCTACCAGTTCTACTTCAAATATAGATAAAAGGCAAGACAAACGTAAGGGTAAGACCTCCCAGTATGACCAATCATCCAAACCCAAACTTCGGAAATATCAAGCAGAATTTATAAAATTCGGATTCACTAGTTTTACCATTGATAAGATGCAGTACCCCCAATGTGTTATGTGCTCATAAGTACTTGCAAATGAAAGCTTAAAGCCTGTGAAAATGAAAAGGCATTTGCAAAGCAAGCATCCTTCTCATGCTGATAAACCAATAGAATTTTTCCGTCGAAAGGAGGGAGAGTTGCAGGGTCAAAAACAAGTGCTAGCTCAGAAAACCACCACCTCTGCCAAAGCTCAGATGGCATCATTTGAGGTAGCATACCTAATTGCACAGTCCAAGCAGCCACATACCATTGGGGAAACCCTCATGAAACCTGGTGCAGTGACTATGAGTCGGATTATGCATGGTAATAAGATGGCCCGTGAGCTGGAAACAGTCCCGCTGTCTAACGACACCATTACTCGACGAATTAATGACATTTCAAATGACATTAAGTGTCAGCTGATTGAGAGGGTTAAGGGAAAGAAGTATGCTTTGCAGCTAGATGAGTCGACAGACATATCAAATTCTGCACAATTACTTGCATTCATTAGATACAGTTTTGGTGGAAAACTTCAAGAAGACATGCTTTTTTGCACTGTATTAGAGGGGACCTGTACAGGTAGTGACATTTTCACAAAGCTAGACACCAAAATACAAAAGGAGGGCTTGTCTTGGGACCAGTGTATTGGTGTGTGCACAGACGGTGCTGGGGCAATGTTGGGTAAGAGGAAAGGACTTAAAGCAAAAGTTTTACAAGTGGCACCTCACATAAATTTTACACATTGTATTATTCACAGGGAAGCTCTTGCTAGCAAAGCACTCAATCCAGAGTTAAGCAGTGTTCTTCAAACTGCGATTAAAATAGTAAATTACATCAAAACACGTCCCATAAATGCCAGGCTGTTCTCCACACTCTGCAATGAGATGGGCTCGGAGCATGAAGCACTGTTGTTCCACACAGATGTCAGGTGGCTGTCCCGAGGCAAAGTTCTCAGCCGCTTGTACGAACTACGAGATGAGGTGCGCCTGTTCCTGATCAAATCTGAGTCCCAACTTGCTGACTATCTGACTGACCCTGACTGGTTAGCAAGTCTAGCATATTTGTCTTGTATATTCGAAAGACTTAATCTGCTGAATTTATCACTACAAGGCCCAAACACGAACATCTTGATTCTTTCTGACAAAATTGATGCATTTACAAGGAAGCTGGAACGATGGGCTGTGCGAGTTGATGGGGGCAGTGTTGAAATGTTTCCTGAGGTGGAAGAATTTATGGCGGAGAATGAATTAAGCGTCGATAACGTGAAGGTAATGATCACGACTCACCTACAAGGTCTTGTGGACCACTTCAAGAAATACTTCCCAAAAGAGACAACCCCACAACAATATGACTGGATACGGCAACCATTCACTGCTACAGGGGATCACTTATCATCCGACATGGAGGATGAGCTGCTGGAGCTCTCCAGTGATCGGACTTTACAGGCATCGTTTGGCTCAACCACACTGGATGAGTTCTGGATTTCAATTGCAAGGGAATATCCACGATTATCCATGGCAGCAATGGATGTATTACTTCCTTTTGGATCAACCTATTTATGTGAAAAGACTTTTTCGGCACTGACTTATATAAAAAACAAATACCGATCAAGACTCAGGGTGGAGGATGATCTCCGAGTTGCCATCTCTGGTATCAAACCCAGGATGGAGTTACTGTGCTCAAAAAAGCAGGCCCATGTATCTCACTAATTGATGTTAGTTATTCATGATAAACTTAGGCCTGTGTAAATACTGTTTTCACTGTGGAATAGGGATATAATTAACTAATCACTGCTAGTGGAGCCCCATAGTTGGGCCTAAATATTGATCATTGTCATTAAACTTCCATGAAAATTGTACTTTTATTTTAACAGTTACTAAATAAGTAATTATTTCACAAGAAATTCATACAGTTCTTCTAAAGCCAAAAAAAAAAAAGAAAAAAAAATATTATCTCAGACATAATTTCCAAAATTTTCCAAAATATTGATTTTGAAACCAAAAGGGTATGAAATAGCTTTGAGTCTACTGGATGTTTGTGTGGGTATACTGTCTCATATGAGAATTATAGATCATTAGCTGATTTTAGGTTTCAGCAAATTTGTAATATCAGCACCCAAGTCAAACGCTATAATTATTTTGTTAATCATTTTAAGCCCAGCCTGAATATCTAAATTTTGGTATAAAGATACCAGTAATTTTTTCTTTATTGTGCTAAAGTTTACAAACACTGACATAATTTATGCTATCTGCAGTAGCTTTCTTCAACAAAGGTATAATTCTAATTTCATACTTATTTTTTTCTCTTGAAGCAGTTAGCAAAGTGTGAGTGCCTGTACGGATTTAACATTAATTCTATAAATTTAAATAGACTGTATTACTTTGCCTATTTTGTCTTTAAAGATTGTGATTTTTTCTACAAGTAATAAATTAGTTAACTCTATAATGCGTATATTTTTTGCATTTATCTTATCATGTTTGTTGTTATTATGTTCTTATGATTCGGGGCATAGGCATGTACTGTGTGTGTGTGTGTGTGTGTGTGTGTGTGTGTGTGTGTGTCAGAAGCACTTCGGGGAAAGGCGAGGGTCACATGCCTCTAGCAATATCGTTTGGGGGGTCGCGGGCTGAAAAGTTTGAGAACCACTGGACTAGAGCAGCGCTCTTGTCCTGTGGAAATTGCCCACACACGCTATGGACTAGCCTGCTTAGTTCAAGAGGATTAAGAACCCAGGATTAGGCTTACATGGTTACGTTTTTGGTACTTGTTAACTAAATTTGGTACATTACGAGGTATCAATTACAAGTCGTAGCCTACAACTAATTTTGAAAATGCCAAATTTGGGTACTTTTTACTTTACTTTTTACTTAATATAAATCTGACTTGAAATAAAATGAAGGAACGTGATAGGCTTTCTCTGTCGGCTTCTATGTGGTGGTGATATATCCGCTACGGTTTTAATGTACTTATCCCTCTTAATCCGAGAGTTCAAATGTGTCCTGTGAGAAATATACTAAGAGGATTTTTGGACCTTTCTGGAGATTATCGCATGCTGAAGCACGACTGCACTTTTAATTAGGCGTACTTGTTTTTGCGTTAATCTATAGAAATTTGAAAAGGATTGTCTTTGTGTAGGCAGAGACAGAGTGAGAGACATACATAGGTTAATAGAATTATCTGTAGGTACTTAAGTTATCCTCTATCCATATTTTACCTCTTCGTTTTTCCCCTGAAGAGAATTCATAACACTTAATCAGAATATCCATTTTTTTCCTTTGTTTCAGTATCTGTTTATTATCAGAATGCAAGATACTATTGCACTAAGGCAGAATACTCTGTGGCTTTCAAGACCAAATATACTGTAAAAAAGAAAAAGGAATCTATGGAAGTCATAACTTGGTGAATGAAAACCTGACATGAAGATCAATACAATGCAAAATAATACAAACTGCTGTGTCAATACAACAACTTAGTTAGAAGGAAAAAATTAAATACTATAAGAAAAAGATCAGCAAAGCAGCAACAGACATAAAGAGGGTATATCGTCTCCTAAATGGTATATGAGAAATGTAAACGAATAAAAGCTACCTAATGGATACAGTGACCGACTTCTGCTAAAGAAATTAAAAAAAAACATTATAAACAAAGGAGTAAGGCTAATTGATCTACATTAGCTATCGATTAAAGTGAGAATTGAATTCATAATATATACAATAAACAACCAAGTTATCAGAACCTGTCGTCCAAAATATCTGAGAGAATTGCTACATACTATGCAGACAATAATTTGTCCCAACACGAGAATAGTTACAGATGTTTTCAAACTATTAGAACTTAGATTCATGTCTACTGTAGGCTCCGGAGCTTTTAAATATGCTTCCCGAGACTATACAATAGGCTCCCACAAGACATCCGTATAATTGATGATATTAAGGCTTTCAAGAGGAAATCGAAAACTTTCTTAAGCGAACAATACGTATTCTGAAATGTTAAATGCTCCCAAATGAGCATCAGAAAACGTCCGTGGCAGTCCCGTAGAGAGTAGGGTTCCCCTACTGTACGGGACCAGATAAGCAGCCCTTACAGTAAATAAAGTAAGTAAAGTAGGAAATGGATAGACTGCAGATAGAAATATCAAAGGATAAAAAAGAATAAATAGAAGTTACTCTACCGACAAGTTTATAAGGAAACGTCAAAAGACAGGATCAATGGTAATGACTGATTTTCTATCACTTTTACTGAAAAAAGATTATCAAATATGTGTAATATATGGAAAATTTAAAGATATACTCTTAATAAATATAACCATAAATGAATTCTCGAAAGTAATAATATAAATTGCAAAAATTGTTTTATTACAGCAATAAGTCAAAAGATTGTGAAATGCAATCACTGTATCATTATAAAATAAAAAGTGCTCCAATCAATGGACGAGGTATGGAATACTATACGTATCAAAATAGGTGAGTCAACCCAGTCGCCATGCTATTCCGTGCCCACACACGCAAGAGAATGGCGGGGCGTATTGCCAATCCCGGCGGGACTGGCTCGTCCAGTCAAATATGCTGACAGGATGAGAGGACAGGCTAGTTGAACTGGGTTGTCCGGTTTACCCCCAAACACGATAAGGATTGGCGCGTTCATGCTAGTCACAGTGAAATCAGCGTGCCAATCCTCTGCATGTATTGTCTGCTTTAAGAGGACCGTCTGCTATGTCCTGTATTCTTTCTAATTATTCAAAATACTAAATCTTTATATATATTTTAAACATATATAGTCCTTTCAACGTATAAAATTTTCAAGTCATTTGATCAAAAGGTTTTTGGTTTATTAGCAAAAATCCGGATTTTAACAAAATAATTGGGTACATTTTTCTCCACTAATATGTATTGAAAATCATACCATCAAATCTTCCCTTTAAACGGAATAATTCTGTGGGACAGATTTTCGATTTTCCTACTTTTTTAGTGATTTTCTTTTCTTAATTTTCTTCGTCTAGAATAATCTAGAATAAGAAAAAAGGAAAATCAAAATTCGGTCACACAAAATTATGGGATTTTTATTTTTCTTTTCAATGGTATCTTTCTCTCTACAATTGAACAATAAATAACCAGGAGGAATGTACCTAAGTGTGAATAATTAAGTTTTTGAGTTATGACCTCTCAAAGATTTATATAAATTTTCGCTTTTTTCTTAGATAAATCAAAATAACGTTATTATGATAACTTTAATTTGTACTTTTATTGTTTATTCCTACACGAAGGCTCCCTAAACGAGGCATTTAAACCCTAAGTTTACTAATACACTTGGTGCGAGGGTGTCAAGAGTTGCCAGCAGCCTCTCATTGTTGCCTGAGTTTTAGTGAGAATGTTCCAGGTTTGTACGCTGGTTCATATTTCCGTCTCTTCTTGGCTCTTTTTTGTTGCCCTCTTATTAATTTTTGTTCTTTCTTTGACCTTAGGTAACATTGGTCTTGCTATAGAGTTCACGAGGACGTTGTGAAAACACAATGTACATACAAACTGAAGGTAAACAAACACACATGAATCGTAACTTCTATACGTCTTTGGAAACCCTGGCTGATCTTCTTGTAGATCGTAGTTTGCGCTCAGCTACCCTCTACCAATGCCTTCCATCTCTGCCAGACGTATGATATCTTGAAATATAAATGAAAATAATCGCTATTTACATGCAAAAATAAACACGCAAAGACGATTCTGTCAAACTTAGTCATGCAGACGATGCAGTAAGGATGATGTCATCATTTCAAGACTGCTTTATCTTCATTATTTGTAAAGATAATTGGCTGAAACTTCTGGAGAGCATGTACGACATGATTTTGCATACATAAACAATAAAACCGTTTTTTATTTTTAAAAGTTATGTCAAACACCATGGTGGATAGTACCCTTTATGAAACATTGTCAATGCTAAAATCTGGATGTTGAGGAGCACCTGTCCTCAACCTACTGTACCTACAATCATACTTTGACTTTTGTTAGGATTCACATTCATGTCCTATAATTAGCACCATGCACTCATTTTGGTCAGGGACTCAGCAACAACAGATCTATTAAAAGGGGATGGAATTAAGACAAAGAGAGTATCATCCTTTTCACAAGCAATGAGCTTATTTTCTAGGCCAAACAACATGTCATGTGTATATAGTATGGAGAGTAATGGGACAAGAACACTACCCTGAGGAACACTAGATATCACTTTCTTACACTCACAATAGTGCCCATCAACAGCAACTCTTTGCGATCTATTGCTTAGAAATTCAATAATACTGCTAAGGTAAGATGGACCCACTCACACCCAACTATTGAAGTTTGAAAACAAGGGTGTCATGATTAACATGGTCAAAGGCAACACTTGAATCAAGGCTAATCATACAAACTTCCAAAACCTTTAAGAAAGCCAAATTGAAAAATACGGAACAGATGGCTGCCTTCTGCAAACGTATTTAGGTGTTTTGCCAAAAGTCATACAAAAACTTTGTATATGGGGGTTTTAGAAATTTGGTGGTAGTCAGTTGGACTTGAGCTACCACAAACACATTCACATAAAGGAGTAACATTACTGGTTCTCCAACAAGTCCTAAAAGCTTTTCTTCCTGCTGACTTGCACAGAATAACAGATAACCTTGAAGCTAAGAAATATTCTGCCTTTATAAAAAACAAAGGAAAAATACAATTTGAGTCTACACCTCCTTAAGCATCAAGGTCCATCAAGAGACCTTTAATTTCCCTAGATCGAACAGCTAAACTAGTTAGTTTAGCCTCAGGAAAACAGGAATGAGGAAGATCAATTTTCTCACTATTGTGCTAACTACCATACACATTAGCCAAAAGGGTTGCCTTTTCCTTTGGACATTGGGTGACGGAGCGATCTGGTTTAAGTAAAGGAGGAAGTATTACGTCTACATTAAAAACTCCTGATTTGAGGGTAGCCCACCACTTACGTTCCCGAGTCTTTCATTCGGTACCTTAGCTCACAAGAAATATATGTCTATCAATTATGTTGACTATAATCTCATTAAAAGGATCAACACTATTATAATAGTGACCAATTCCAGGTCAAACATATCATTCAAATTCCTATTCCTGTCTCTTGAGATTTTATATAAATCTCATATGGGTATGATATATCAGGGATAGGCTGCTTAGTCCTCATTACTAATGAAATCATGGCATGATCAGATGTCCCAACTGGAGTATCAACCTTATTTATTGTAATGCCAAGGAAAGCGGGGTATATGAGGTTCAAGCAGTTACCAGACCCGCGAGTAGCTTCACTTATGATTTGCTCACAGCCTGATTAAAGAGGTAAAGTCCAAAGCTCTTAGGCCACGGCGATCAGTAGGAGAAACAGAATTTAACCACTCCCTATGGTGGACTTTGAAATCACAAACAAAAACAAAAGAGGCCTACCTATCATCTTATATCTTAGCCATAATGGTAAGAAGTCAGTCAAAGATAGAATTACCCATGCCTGGATTCTGGTAGGTCGAGCACAAATAAAAGTTGTTATGACTGTCACAAATTCTTATTACCTGAATCTCACAAAATCCATGTCTTAAATTTAGTAAACAAAAAGAGATTATGAAAGGTAGAATATCTCTCTCTAAAATGAAAAATATTTAGTCAGTTGGTCCTAGCAATAATAATTTATGCAACATAAACTTGGAGCCTTACAAAAGTCCTGAAACATAAGCTAGTTAAAACCTAAAGAGCTACGGAGAGAATAATGATGGTATTAACACTAAGACACAAAGAATGGAATAACAAGGATACAAGAGCCAACTAAAGTAGAGGAACCAAAAACAAGTAAAAAAAGGAAATAGACATGGACAAGACATATAATGAGAATGACAGATTAGATGGACATTAAGAATAACAGACTGGGTCCCTAGGTATTGCAAAAGCAGAGTAAAGAAGAAAAAATGAGGGACTGACGAGCTGAAAAAATTTGCTGGTGTAGTCCTGAATAGAAAGAAATAAACGGACACGAGTGGAAGGACATGGCTGAGTCCTTTGTTGGACAGTGGTCTAGCAAGGGCTGATGATTTTATATATATATATATATATATATATATATATATATATATATATATATATATATATATATATATATATACATATATATATATATATATATATATATATATATATATATATATATATATATATATATATATATATTATTTATATATATATATATATAAATATATATAATATATATATATATATATATATATATATATATATATATATATATATATATATATATATATATATATATATATATTCAAAACAATAATCTAGCTCCATGTTTATAATACATACAAGGTAATAGCCCGGAATCCCTTTTTGGATTAATGACAGTTTACCATCTCTCTCTCTCTCTCTCTCTCTCTCTCTCTCTCTCTCTCTCCGGGTTGATCATATTTTAGTTAAAACTTATATAATCCGCCTTGACATTGACTATAACTAGATTCAAGTGTAACAGTTTCATAAAATAACTTATATCTCTTCATAGAGAACAATTACAATTAACATTAATGTGTCAGGATATGACTATAGTCTATATCTAGAAAAAGATATTCTGCGATCTTCCCTATTACTTTGACTTCAAAAATTATATTTGGATAAGTAAATCTTCTTGATACTGATATAAAATTACCACAATATACTTTGTAATGATGGTAATGTAGAATGGTTACGACTGCATTATAATCTGTTCTTAGATGTCTTCAAATCAAAGAATGCGGGTAAAATGCTCATAAGAAGTTTCTTCTCTTACAATGAAATATAACTTGTAATACATTTCCAAGCGACAATAGCAGAGGTGAAAGATATAATACGCAAAAGATGAATGAAGTTGTAATTCATCTCATCACTGATCATAACACACACACTCTCTCTCTCTCTCTCTCTCTCTCTCTCTCTCTCTCTCTCTCTCTCTCTCTCTCTCTCTCTCTCTCTCTCTCATTATAAATATTATATAAATATATATGTATATATAAATATATATATATATATATATATATATATATATATATATATATATATATATATATATATATATATATATATATATATATATTTATATTTATATATATATACATATATATTCATATATATATACACATACAGTATATATATATATATATATATATATATATATATATATATATATATATATATATATATATATATATATGATATATATACAGTATATAAATACACACACACACACACATAGAGAGTTATGGGGTCTTTTGACTGGCCAGACAGTACTACATTGGATCCTCCTCTCTGGTTACGGTTCATTTTCCCTTTGCCTACATACACACTGAATAGTCTGGCATATTCTTTACATATTCTCCTCTATCCTCATACACCTGACAACACAGATTACCAAACAATTCTTCATCACCCAAGGGGTTATTGCACTGTAATTGTTCAGTGCCACTTTCCTCTTGGTAAGGGTAGAAGAGACTCTTTAGCTATGGTAAGCAGCTCTTCTAGGAGAAGGACACTCCAAAATCAAACCACTGTTCTCTAGTTTTGGGTAGTGCCATAGCCTCTGTACCATGGCCTTTCACTGTCTTGGGTTAGAGTTCTCTTGCTTGAGGGTACACTCGAGCACACTCTCCTATCTTATTTCTCTTCCTTTAGTTTTGTTAAAGTTTTTATAGTTTATATAGGAGATATTTATTGTTGTTACTCTTCTTACAATATTTTATTTTCCTTTTTTCCTTTCCTCACTGAGCTATTTTCCCTGTTGGAGCCCCAGGGCTTATAGCATACTGCTTTTCCAACTAGGGTTGTAGCTTAGTAAGTAATAATAATAATAATAATATATATATATATAATGTATATATATATATATATATATATATATATATATATATATATATATATATATATATATATATATATATACATTATATATATATATATATATATATATATATATATATATATATATATATTATATATATATATATATATATGTATATACGGTATATATATATATATATATATATATATATATATATATATATATATATATATATATATATATATGTATATATATATATATATATATATATATATATATATATATATATATATACATATATATATATATATATATATATATATATATACATATATATATATATATATATATATATATATATATATATATATATATATATATATATATATATATATATATATATATGCATATATAAACATATTGAATTGAATTGACTCTGCTCAAGAAATAACTCAAGCAAACTAAGCTTATTCTCACGCTATTACACTTACCCTTGTCTACTGCATGATAAGCGATTCAGTAATTGTCAACAAATGGCTATTTATGATATTATCACTAAACACGTGACTTTCATGCATTCAGTTATAGATAGTTGATGATTTCAAGTAACTTTGTATCAAGAATGAAGTCATAAGGTTTTTTTTTTTTTTTTTTTTTTTTTTTTTTTTTTTTTTTTTTTTCAAACGACTATGTACGAGTCAATACAATAAGAATATAAAATTTAAACATTTGTCCACTGAAAGGGATAACAACCGCATTGACCCTACTCTACATATTTGTAATTAGAAGGGGTTCGGCAATAATGCTTGTGAGAATTATAGCTTTACTTACAAATGTTGAAATATAGATAATTTTTTGGTTTTAAGTAAAAGGGCTATCGTAGGAACACTTGTGAAAAGCAAAATAACTGAATAAAGGATGAAACCTGAAAATGAAGATAACTGACCAAATAAATATTTTCCACTTATACGGCAAGCTTAACAGTCAAACTTTTTTTCTTGAAAATCCTAAGTTTGAGTCATTTCTTTTGAAATCCCAAAGCTTAACAGTCAATAAATAGTGATTATAACCAAGAGGAAAAAAAAATGCAGTATGAGAACACTTTGTATTCATCACTAATTTATACCCATTGGTTGATATAGAATCTTGGGAGACTTAAATATTTAATTTACTAAATATTAAATCAACAGAAAAACGTCAATGTACCTTTTGTAAGAGTAATCTCTACCAAATTCAGAATCTATATTTTACGTTGATTGTGTACCTGGTTAAAATGACTCTGACAATTTAGTAGCAAAGATAGAAAGAAATATAAACGTGGCGGCAAAAGTGCAAGTCTAATTAAACTGCAGCAAAATATGAGTAACACTGAAAACGACGACAAAATCCCGGTTATGTAATATTGATTTTATACATAAAAGTAAAAAGAAGTTTTTCACTATGATTACTTGGTTATTTTATGATAGGTTATTGCTCGTAAACATTTCCTTTCTACATATTTTATCTCTTTAGGTTTTATTTCCTCACAAATGATAGATTACAGGAATGCATGTGAAATTCATAACTTGGAAGTATAACTCATTCTTCAATATTACGCCATGGTAGAAGGAATGATGATTCTATTTTTCTCTAGGGAAAAATACTGATATTACTACTAGTACACGCCTGCAAACATTTTCTATCTATTTTTTTAGCATTTGCTTGATTTTATGTGTATTCTATGTTGCAATCGCAAGGGCGATTTATATCGAAAACAGCAAGTGATGTGAGGGTAATTCATGTTTAGTACTGCGGGAGATTTTCAAAATCAGAAAACTCCCTTTTTGCAATATCCCAATTTTTTTTTTTTTAGTATAAATCTGTTTTTTTTTTTTTTTTTTTTGTCGAATCAGCGAACATAAATTTCGAGACCCTAATCCCTCTGAGACCTCAAGAGGGGAACGATGTTGGGAAATGCGATTCAGCATTTTTAGGATGTCTGCAAACGAAATACTTATGAACTAGATTCTGCATTTCACTATTTTATTTTATTTCACCCTCATAATTTTGCCCAGTTTGCTTGACAGTTCCATTTGATAAATAGTTTCATATCAACACTGGTACATATACGTGCTCTATAAAATGATGGTCGATATTTCCATTGTTTTAAAGTGATTAGTTATCCGCAAATAATGTGTTTTCCTCTAACTAAGTTGCTTCTCTTTTCAAAGGAAAAGTGATAGAATAAAGAGGAAGCAAAGGAAGAAACCTAAAAGAAGAACGGTTATTATCATCGGCATTCTCTCATTTCTTTTCTTCCACCATTCATACATTTTTTTGTTGTAAAGATGATCTCCATTATTAAACATTATATAATGATTGTGTCCTTACAATGTTAGATGAATTATTACTAAAGAAGTTGATAATAGTCACACAACAACGAAATTTTTATGTTCCCTTTTACTTACAATATATTTTATACTTCCATCAACGAAACTCACATAATCATGGTTTATCCTTGTCTTTTGCGATTATTTCTACAACCGTCCTAATCCGGGTTACTCATAGTATTATGTAATATACTATGACAACTAGGTTTGGAAAAGAGGTAAGTGCATGGCAGTTGAAAGAATTCTGTTGCAATGTCGTTTTCTTTGTATTGCAGCAAAACGGTAAGGTCCAATTTTCAGTCCTTCATACCCTTCGCTTTAACTATGAGAAATTTCTGTGTTCTCCTAATGTTTCCAATCTATTAAACTGTCTAGAACGTTATCTTTGCTTAAAAATAGAATTTGCTATAACGGATTGAGTGTTTTGGACACCCATAAGTCATAAAGTTTAGACAAATGATTTTCCTCTTTTACTTTGAGCCTTTTCTTTCATCCACAATAATGCAAGCAGATTATTTAGACTAAAATACGAATTTTCATTATCATTCCAATACAAACTCGCACTTACTAATTAATATAATACAGATTTAACTTACACTATAGGAGAAGTATCTGGGGGAATATTCTTAAAGCTTTACTAAGCGTTTTACTAAAAGTTATTGATAACGCCTTTGTGTGTGTGGGTATATATATATATATATATATATATATATATATATATATATATATATATATATATATATATATATATATATATATATATATATATATATATATATATATATATATATATATATATATATATATATATATATACATATATATATAGATATATATATATATATATATATGTATATATATATATATATATATATATATATATATATATATATATATATATATATATATATATATTCATATATATATATATATATATATGTGTGTGTGTGTGTGTGTGTGTGTGTGTGTGTGTGTGTAGAAATCACGAAAGCTGACACGTGATGAATATAAAATGTAATATAGCCACGAAAGGAAAAATGAACAAGACTTGATTGGAGTTAGTACTTTCATCCACTCAGGACATTATCAAACTCAGCAATGAGAATACATATACAAAGACATCATATTTATACTGGAGAAGGGGATCCAACAGCTGTCAGTTTTTTAATAATTCCGGAGAAGTCAGATTTTAGATAAAAGGATAATACTGGATTAACGGAAAACAGACCTGGGCTTAGATTCAAATTTCTACGTTGAGTACAGGAGATTAAAAATGATTCAACAATATTCCTTTGGAAATAGTCATTTACAAGGATTATTTTTTCCGTCTTTGACCAACCAATTCTGTGACTTGACCCTAACCAGTGGGAGGCCAAGGCATTATTAAGAGAACCCCTGGAGACGGCCACCTGATGCTGTTTTAATCTGACTGGTATACTTTTTGATGTTTGGCCAACATAAAATAGGTTACACTCTGAACAAGGAATGCTATATATTACATTATTATCATTTCCAGAACTATTCTTAATTAACATGTTTTTTAATGTACAATTATATTTAAACACTACAGCAATGTCTAGTTTTTTCAAAAGGGGTATAACATCTAAAAAACAAACATGAAATGGCAAACAAAGCATATTATTAATTGTTTCCTTTCTCTCTAATTGGACACTATAAAATGTTTTCTTAGCCTTATTCATACATTTTTTCTAAGAAATATTTGAGATAACAAAGATCTGTTGCAATTTTTTCTATTTTAGTGAACTCCTCCTCAATGTAATCTGGGCTACAAATTCTCAATGCCCTAAGGTACATGGAGGAAAAAACTGAATGCTTTATATTTTTAGAGTGACCGGAGTAAAAATGTACATATGAAAAATTATTTGTACGCTTTCTATATATGGAAAACTTAAATTTATCTGTTTCTCTAACTATTAAAACGTCTAAAAATGGGATACGGTTATTTTCTTCATTTTCTATAGTAAATTTTATTGATGGTACTAATGAATTAATGATTGAAACAAAGCCCTCAAGATTAAAATTTTCTTCTAAAATACCTAGAACATCATCAACATATCGATACCACACAATTTGGGAAGACCACACTGAAGGAATTAATCTAGATTCAAAAAATTCCATATATATGTTGGATAAAAGTGGGGACAAAGGATTACCCATAGCCATACCAAAAACTTTTTCATAGAAATCTCCATTAAAACTAAATTTACACTTTTTAATGCACAAACAAATGAGCTTAATAATAGTATGGGTTGATAAAGGTAAATCATAAGCATCTAAAATACCCGACAGGAAATCCAATAAGTCATCAACCGGCACTTTGGTAAACAATGAAGTTACATCAAAACTTACTAATCTATGTCTAAACGTAAGGTTAACTTTTTGTAATTTTTCGCAAAGATCAACAGAATTTTTTATATGAGAGGTTGAAATAGATCCTAAGATCGGGGAGAGTAATTTGACTAAATATTTGGATAATTTATAGTTAATAGAACCTGTAGCACTGATAATTGGTCTGATTGGATATCCCGTTTTATGGGTTTTAATTAAACCATATAAATAAGGCAAAGACGGACCAGTAGAGATAAAGGCATTAATTAAGGATTTTTCTTGTTTTAAGATAGATTTTAAGTTTTTATTAAAATCTTTGATGACCCCGTCTAAGGGATTAACTCTTAATTTTATGTAAGTGGAAACATCAGATAAAAGTACATACATCTTTTCTAAATAAGTTGTTTTGTTCATAATAACTAACACATTAACTTTGTCTGCTTTTGTAATATGTAATTCACAGTAATTTTTCAACGATTTTAAGGCTGTTAAAAACCGTTTAGGGAAATTGCAGGTGTTTGCATATCCCATCACCGAATAAATAAGCCCTTTAGCAATGTCGATGTTACATTGGGGAATTTTCTTAGTTTTTTCCAATTTTACAAAGGCAGAGGCAATATCTACACTATTAGGTTTTTTTATTTACTGCGAATGATAAACCATACCACAAGGCCTTTTTTACTTCACTTGATACAGGTTTATCAGACAAATTTATAACACAATTTTCTTGGAAATTCTTGTTCCAATCACTAGCCTGTATTAGTCTATTCAATTTATTTTCCAAATGAACACTTAAGACTTGTAATTTCTCTCTAAGTCGGGAGTAGATCACGTTCAATACGGGTGTTCTCCAGTCAAGAGGAACATCACGCCTAAAATAAAATTTAGTCTTGCGTAACTGCTTGAATAATTGTTGTTCTGACCTTCTTGTAGTTTCCAGATGTTTCCTCAGGGATAGAACACTAAAATCACTAAATGGGTGGTCAATATCCTTTCTTAGTCGAGCTGGGAGTAACGTTTTGGGGATCACATGTTCCTCTAAACAACGATGCAGAAATTTTCGTCGGTATCTAGTAGAATGGGCTTTCACCAGGGAATTTTGAAGCCCATTCTACTAGTACCATAGTACGGAAAGGAGACATATAACCTCTATTATAATCAAGTTAAGAAGTTTTTAGATAAAATTTACAGTCAAAATTTAACAATTCAAACAGTCAGTAAGAAAAAGTTTTATGTCTCCTTTCCGTACTATGGTTATGTTTCGGAGAGACTAAGAACAGAGGTTATGAGTGTTGTGGGGAAATGTTATCCCCACATAGATTTAAAATTATTTTTTACTAACAAGTTCTCAGTTGGCTCACTGTTTAAATGTAAGGAGAGTCTACCTACTCCCTTGTGTTCCGGTGTCATATACACTTTTCAATGTACACTCTGTAATGAGTGCTACACTGGAAGCACATCTAGACAGCTTCAGTGTAGGATTTCGGAGCACATGGGGAGATCGGTACGAACCAAAATACCGTTAAGTAAGAAACCAACTTCCGCTATTTATGACCACGCATTTAAATCTGGTCATTCCATTTCTAAGGAAAATTTCAAAATTACGGACAGACATAGTAACGTCAGCCAGCTGAGAATCTTGGAGTCTTTGTATATTTTTAAGACAAAACCCAGCTTGAATGAGGGCTTACCTGTTCAGTTACCGGTGACCCATTGATCCGTTTGGTCTGTGGGTTGCTGGTCTGGATGGGTGGTCATCATCTCCCGCGGGTGACTAGGTATATTAGTTATTAAGTCTTTTATATAGTTGTGTGTAATAAGACTTTTTTTTAAGGTTTTATGTTCCTTGATTGGTTGATTTTAGAACTAGTTGATCAGTTCATGAAATTGTATCTTCCTAACTATGTACTTAGGATGATTTTATTAATTTTATTAATTTTACATATGATAATTGCAGATAGGCTGAAGATGACATAAGTTATGTCGAAAGCTCCCGAATAAAGAAGATGATAGCAGCATTGACTATTTTATTCCTACTTAAATTGCGATTCCCAAGAGGAACCCATCTATCAACTATAATTTTAACAAGATATGGCCGTCAAGGACTGCAACTATTCAGAAAACTGGAAAAAACTGCAATTAAATTAAGGAAGAATGAAGCAGACTTAAAATTTTTAAAAACATGTAAAAGCTATGAAATCTTACCCAAATTTTTATATTTTAAGCTGTATAAACGTAATTTACTCAATTCTAAACTGTACCGAAAATGGCAATTTCAACTTCTGACCATAGAAGTCAATCATAAAATTAAAACCATAAAGAATTTAGGAAAGGAAAAAACAAGACTAGATACTGAGTTGAACACTACTGTAAGTTTTTTAGATTATTATTATTTTAAATCTTATATCTCTAAAAATTTTTGTAATGTTAATACTAAGACTTTAAAAACCCACGAAAAGAAACTAAAATTTTTAGGTATAACAAACTCTCTAGATTCACTTGACCCTAATAAAGTTATTTTCAATCACTCCAGTCGAAAACTATTACCTAAGGAAGAAGGACTACTAGCATATGGATTGAACTTTAAACTGCCTCATTTGCGCATAAGTTTTTATAGACATTTTTTTAGCATTTGAAAATTTGTATTCGTACGTTGACAAGGAGGTTCCACATGGCGACCATGGATGTGGCTTTAAACGAGCCATACAGTACATTGCATACAGAACTTTCTATAATTTCAAACCACACAAAGTTTTTCCCCTATTTTTTCTAATAAGGATATTGAAATCTTGAGAAATCTAAGTAAAGGCCCAACTATATTCATAAGTAAACCGGATAAAGGTCATGGGATTTTAATACTGGATAAAGCTGATTATGTAAGGAAAATGGAAGATATTTTAAATGATAGGTCTAAGTTCAGAGAGTTGGTGTCGGAGGACCCCTTAATTCGAACTTTAAATATGGAGAATAAAATTAACTACAGGGTTCGTAAGTGGAAGAAGGATGGCATATTGTCAGATGAAACAACTTCAGAAATAATGGCAACAGGAACACAACCTGGTATTATGTATGGTGCCCCAAAGAGTCACAAAAGAGGTATTCCTCTGAGACCAATTCTCAGCGCTATTAATACCAGCTCCTACGACCTGTCAAAACATCTAGTAACTAAGCTCGCCCCTCTCACAACAAATGAATATACCCTGAAAAATACTCATGGATTTGTAGACTTGATTAATTCTGTCGGAGATGCAAATAACTATGTTATGTGCAGCTTCGACATTGAAAGTTTGTTCACTAACATTCCTTTAAGAGAAACACTGGAGATGATTCTTGAACAGCTTTTCCCTAACCCGGAGGACATTTTTGAAGGTTTCAGTAAAAAACAATTTAAAATACTATTAGAACTAGCTACCACTACATCCACATTCATGTTTAACAATGTGGAGGATTAATTTTTGTTTTATTTTTTGTTTATTTTCTTTTGCCAAATCCAGAGAGAGAGAGAGAGAGAGAGAGAGAGAGAGAGAGAGAGAGAGAGAGAGAGGGAGAGAAAGAGAATTTAATTTGCTTTAGGTTTGCTAAATCGCGTGTGTGCGATAGAGAGTGTGTGTGTGTGTTTGTGTGTGTGTATGTGTGTCCGCGGTGTGCGCCGAAGAACAAGTGGTAGTTAGCGAATGATTGTTTGTAGTGGGAAAGACTGTCGGAATATTTGAGGTTGTTTGTTTACAATTTTTAGTTAGGTTACGACAGTGGTGAATGTTTCAGAGCGAATGCTTTTTTGATTGGACTGCAGCAAGAGGCAGTAGTGAGTGCTGGATTTATTATTATATTTTTCTTACCTGCGTTGGAAGTGTTTTGATGATTCACCAGCCGTGATTCCTCCTTGGTGAGGCTAACTCCTTTGGAGAGAGTTCACTTGAATGTGAAATTGACTGATGACGACCTGGCTTGCTTAAGGAACTTGATTGTGTTTAGAATGCTCTAGTGGATTGACCAACTGTTGACGACCTGGCCTGTTTATTACAATTACGATTTCGATTGCTGTTATTGATGATGATGATGATGATGACGATATAGACTGCCCAATTTAGTGAGGCAGTTATAGCAGATTGTGCCAGTGTTGCATCTGCCAGAGAGTTGTGGCACTGGCCTGGAAGGACTGTTAGCCTTTGTGTGGACAAAGAGGTCCACACATAAACTTATATTGGTATTGGGGTGCGGGTAATTTTAAGTTTGTTAGGGTTTTATATGAATGGTGTTACGTTTCTTTTTGGTATATTTATGAATTTAATGATTTGTTTTACGTGTAATTATTTTGGTTGTGGGTGGTTTCTATGTTAAGCTTATTTTGAATGCAGAATTTTTGCGTTTTAGTTTGTAAGGAAATATAGTTTTAAGGATATGTTTTGTTTTGATTTTTGTGTTTTTGTCTAAGAGTCCCGCTGCTGATAACGTAAGGGCAAAGTTTGTTTTGTGGAGACCATTGTCAGTAGGTGTGATTCAGGGTGTGGGGGTTGTTTTGCAACATCCCGCCACATTATTTTGGCGCCCGAACAGGGACTGCCGAGGTGGGATAGGAAGCTATACTGTTGGACGAAGGACGGAATTAGGATTAAGGTTGATGAAAAATGGAGGAGCAATTAGGGGTTTTGAAGGAGGAATTGCGGCTGAGTAAGGAGCGTGAGGAGAGGTTGCTAGAAGAGAATGAGAGGTTGAACTGGGAGAATGAGGCGATGCAGAAGGAGCTTAGGGAGTTAAAGAGAACTGTAGAGAGAGTGGAAGAATGTGTTGAGCTGAGGATGAAAGAGAATGAGGAACGAATGAAGAACCGATTGGAAGCTATGATGGGGCAAGTCATGGGGATGATGAAAACTATAATGGGTGAAGGTGCAGTCGGAGGAGTGTCCTCAGTTTCGGGTAATGGGTTGGTAGTGGATGAGAAGGCTAAGGTTATTGATAATGGGAAAGGAAGTGATAGTGATAGTAATAGTAATAGTGATAGTGAGATTGAAGATAAGGGAATAAGGCATAGTAAGAATGAACAGAAATATGATAGGAATCATGAGAAGAAAGGTAAAAGTGATGTGAAGAAAGAGAAGAAAAAGTATCAGGCTGATAGCAAGGACGATCGTGAATGGGTGAAAGTGGCGAGTAAGAAAAGGGCTAGGAAGAGTATGATCAAGGATAGGAGTATGACTGTGGAATTAGATCCCTTATATTCTAGCGAGGAAATAGGAAACAAGAAGGAAGGTAGCAGTGATAATAGCAGTGAGAATGAACGTGATGTGTGTAAGACTGTGTTTATGAGAGAGGTACCTCGGTGTGAAAGGTTCAATGAGCATAGTAGTAGGGATGTATACAAGTTTTTCAAGGAGTATGAGAGGTATTGTCAGGATAAGTATGGTGATAGTAAAAGAGTTTGGGCTAGGGAGTTAGGAGAATATTTGACTGGGTATTTGTTGACGATGTATGGAGTGATAATGAGTGTAGGTGACGTTGATTATGAAAGTGTGAAAAAGAGAATAATTGAGCAAGTAAAACGTATGAAAGGGAGTGTTAAGTATAAGCGTAAGAATGATATTGATGAAGCACGGATGAATGCAGGAGAAGCGATATCGATGTATGTATGTAGGTTGGAAACTTTAGCTAGGAAGAAGTATGGGGATGAAGGTATAAATGAGAATAAGGAGTTAATGAAGAAGTTTTTGGCTACTGTACCCGAGAATGTTGCTGAGTTTCTTAATTTGAAGCGGAAGGAGAAAATGAGGTGGACGGAAGAAAGATTGACATGGGATGATATTTTAGAGATAGTTGAGGATTACGAGTTGGATAGATGTATGAAAGAAAGTAAATCTGTGAGTGTAAGAACTGGAATGGAGAAAAGTGTGCCAGAATTTGTTAGTTTTAGAGATGCTGTTATGAGAAGACCGATGAGGGTAGCTGATAGTGTAGTAGATAGGAGTGTTAGGGCGAGTTATGTGGGAATACCTGGAAGGACAAATGAAGGGTTTAGGCAAGGGAATCAGGTTTGGAGGGATAGGAGTGCTAGTGCACCGCAAGGTAGGTCAGGTAGTTGTATCCGTGAAGAGAAGTGTTATAGATGTGGGAAAGTAGGACATAAGAAGAATGAATGTAGATGGGCTCTAGGTGCTTGTTTTGGATGTGGTGAGGTAGGGCATAGAATTAGCGAGTGCAAGAAAGAGAAAGGGGTAAAATGTTATCGTGTGGTATGACTGGGCACATAGTGAGTGGATGTCGTAGTAATCGTATGAATGTGATTTGTGGTAATTGTGGTAAGGATGGTCATTATGCTAGAATGTGCCAGGAGCCGCGGGGTAAGTGTACTGAATGTGGTGCAGATGGGCATGTAGCTAGAGTATGTAGGAAGAAGGGAGTAAGTCAGCCAGGATGTTCGGGAAACTAGAGTGTAAGAGGGTTCAGCTGGGTGAGTCCTCGAGTGTGTGCGGAGTGAATGTGATGCATGTTCGTGAAGGTTTACTACATGAAGACGGGATGGGCAAAGGAGCTTATGACTGCATGAGTGCAAAAGTAAATTTTAATGGAATAGAGCTAGTTGGTCTGATTGATACTGGTTGTGGTGTCAATTTAATGTTTAGGAATGCATACGATAAGGTAAGGGATGTGTGTGAATTTAGGGGGTGTAAAGGTGAAGTGAAAGATATCGGTAATTTAAGTATGTCTGTGCAAGGAAAGTTATGTGAGAATGTTATGATTGGGTGGCTGATGATGGAAGATAATGATTTTTATGTGGTTGAGGGAGTAAATGACAAATACGATGTGTTGTTAGGTTATAACTTCTTGAAAAAATGCGGTATGATTGTACATCCTAGTGTAAATATGATAGAGATGAAAGTTAAGGGTAAATTTTGTGGGGAATTTTATTTGAATGAAGATGGTAGTGTAGGTACGAAGGTATGGAAAGGTGTGCCGTTAATAGCTAAAGAAGGTGTTAAATTGTCAAAAGATGCGAGTGAGGTTGTCAGTGTAAAAGTTGCATGGCCGAATAGTCTGGGAATTGCCAATAGTGACAATTGTGAATATGTAGTGAAGGTTCGGAAGCAAGTAATTTGGTGAAAACAAGTGTGCATGTGTATGATGGTATTTTGAATTTGCAGGAGCCGAAGGTGTATGTGAGCTTGTTGCTGACTGTAAGGAGGAAGAGAATACGGGGTATACGTGAGGGTGATTGCATGGGATGTATGTATACGTTGGTCAATATAGAGGATGAAGGGTATGTTAAATTGAGACATGTTATGATGGGTAAGATAAAGCAGGATGACGATTGGGACTGTGAAAGTTTGAAAGAAAGAATTAATGTAGATGAGAATATAAGTGAGGGAGAAAGGGAACAATTGTATAGGATATTATGGGATAGACGGAGAGTTTTGAGCCGTGGTGACGAGGATGGTGGGGGGTCAAAGCTGCCTGAATTTAGGATAGTTCTTAGTAATCATACCCCCATATATCAGCGTCCCCGACATTTTTCTCCGCCTATTGCCAGAGAAATAGAAGAGCAGTGCCAGGAGTTAGAGCAAATGGGTGTAATAGAAAAGAGTGAGAGTGCCTGGAATAGCCCTATTGTACCTGTGAGAAAGCCGGATGGAAGTTTACGTATGTGTATTGATTATAGGAAGGTGAATGAAGTAACTGTTAAAGAATGTTTCCTGACGAATGTAGTGTCTGACTGTGTGTATAAGATGTATGGTATGAAAGTTTTTACAAAGTTAGATTTAGTTAGGGGCTATTACCAGATGCCTCTGGCAGAGGGGAGCAGGCCCATTACGGCATTTTCGAGCAGTAATTGTCATTATCAGTTTAAGAGATTAAGTTTTGGCCTTGCTAATGCGCCTGCTGCCATCCAGAGGGCGATGAATGTAGTTTTGGCTGGGTTTGATCGACAGAAGGTGACTGTTTTTTATAGATGATATTTTGATTGCTAGTGAGACTGTTGAGGAACACATGCAGTTGCTTGAAGCAGTATTAGAACGGTTGATAGAAGTTGGTGTGAAAGTTAAGCTTGAAAAGTGTACATGGTTGGCCGGGGAGGTGGAATTTCTTGGGCATGTGGTGAGTGAATTGGGTATAAGGAAGAGTGATAAGTTTGTGAGTAAGGTGAGAGAATTTCCACGTCCTCGTATGGTGCGTGAGTTGAGAGGTTGAATTTGGTCGGAAGTTTGTCAGAGATTGTTCGGGAATAGGGAAGCCTTTGAATGAGTGGACAGGTAAGATAAATAGTACGAGACTGAAATGGGATGAGCGTATGATTGAAGCATTTGAAAACTTGAAAGAAGAGGCTGCGAGTGATTTGAATCTGAGTGGTATGAGCATGGAAGATAGCGAAGATGAACATAGGTGTGACAAGAATGACCCTATTGATAGAAGAGTAAACATTTGTATGCATGGTGTAAAAGGAAGAATGATGACGTATGTGGGTATAAATGAGAATGAATACTGTAGTTTAATTGATACAGGTGCGCAAGTGTCATTAGTGAATATGTCTGTTATCAAGGAAATAGAGCAGTACAATTAGGAAGTGAAAAGGTAATGTACGAGTGTGAGAATTCATGGGATAGGTAAAGGAAGTTTGCTAGTTTGGGAAGAAGTGCGTTTGAACGTAAAACTGGGAAGTATGGAGGTGGAACATAATTTCATTGTAATGGGAGAGAATGAGATGTCTAGTTGTTTTTTTTATGGGAATTGACTTTTTAAGATTGCATGATTTATCAGTTGATATTGGTAGTGGTTTGCCTCTGAAGAATGGATGTGAAGTAGTTGTGATAGAAGATAATAGTGTATTTATGGCGAATTTTGTTGGCATGGTTGATATTACGAGGAGTGAGGATGATCTACTGACGAAAAAGGAGGTGGAAGAAATGCAAGATGAATGTGTGGAAATTAAAAGGTTACGTGAATGTATGTTGAATAGTATTGAGGTAGAAGAATGGCCGTCTGATTTAGAGGTGTATAAGAAAGTTAGTAAGAGACTTAATGTGTGTAAGAATATTGTTTATTTTCTACATAAAGGAATGGATGAAGATATATATGTTCCTGTGTTTCTGATGCATGCAGCGGTAAGTATGTGTATGTTAGTGCATGACAGATATGGGCATATGGGTAAGAATAAATTATGGGAATGCATGCGAGAGAGATTGTTTACACCTGGGTTGAGTCAGATATGTAAGGATGTAGCGACGACGTGTGAAGATTGCCAGAAAGGGAAGTATCAGAGAGTGCATGCTAATCCGCCTGTTTTGAGATTACGTATGAAAGAACCATTTGAGATGTTTGTGATTGATTGTGTTTCGTTGCCTGTGACTGCGAGAAGACATGTGGGAATGATTGTTATGGTTGATCACATGAGTAAATTTACCTATGCAATACCTATCAAGGATAAACAGAGTGAGACTGTTGCAAGAATGGTTGGTCAAGTGATGTTGCCGATGTGTGTGTGTGTAAGCCTGTGAGAATGTTAAGTGATAATGGCCCTGAGTTTGTTGGATGAGAGTTTGAGCAGATGTTAAGAGAATGGGGTATTGAACATGTGCCAAGTGCAAATGGGTTGGCTGAAAGGACTGTAAGAACATTAACTGAAATTTTGCGAATGATGAGTACATGTGATAATGATTGGGATTTGTATGTTGGTAGAGCGTTGTGGGCTTACAATCCAACAGTGCATAAGAGTACGGGTATGTCTCCATATAAGTTTGTGTTAAATTTTGAAAAGATAATAAGACCGAGGTTGGGTGTGTCGGAGGATGATAGAGATGTGTGGAGGAAAGCAAATAAGAGGTTTGAAAGCTTTAAAGTTGGTGAGAGAGTGATGAAAGAAGTAATTGAAAAGGGTAGAATGAATGTAAATAAGGTGCGTGATAAATTTGAAGGTCCCTATGAGGTGTTAGAAGTTGGTTCGAGTGGATTAAGTTATGTTTTGGGTAAGTTGTGTGTGGATGGTAGTGAGGAAAGAGTTAGGGCACACCACAACCAGTTGCGTAAATGGAAGGAGGTACCTGAGTATATCCAAGAGAATGGGATGAGTAAATGGTTGAAAAGGAACAAGTGTGAACCTAATATGTATGAGGAATTAGGTCTAGAAGGTAAACAGTTGGTGTTAGTAGAATATATGAAAAGGAAGATTACGAGAGCTTTAAGTAAGGATGAAAGAAGGAGAAATTTTATAAGTAAAAGTGAGAATAGTAATAAGTATGACAAGAGTGTAAATGTACAAGTGTGTATGGAAGATAAATGTGTTAATACAGATGAATCATGGCTGAGTATGAATGATACCTATGTGTGTGGCTTTTCCTTAGGTGATGTAAAAGAAAGGATGACGAATGCGAGAGTGAGAGATAGGAGAATGATTAGTAGTATGAATGAATCTTTTGCTAAAGTTGAGAATGTTTTTG
>NC_090745.1:43582065-43584565 GCF_036898095.1 Palaemon carinicauda | reverse complement strand
TATATATATATATATATATATATATATATATATATATATATCCAATAATTAGCAGCTATTGCCGTATAAGTGTATCTATTATCTAACACGGTTCTATATTATTTTGAAGCATTGCAAGGAAATAGTATACTTTTGTCTTCAGCAAAATGACTTCTTATTCGTCTTTATTACGAAAAGAGTGAAGAAATGTTTGTTTTATCAAAATCCGTAGAAGATGGGGTGTCTGAGTCAGTTGACCCAGATCTAAGCTAATAGAGGGAGCAATAAAAAAAAAAAAAAAGTGCATCCCTAGAACGCCTCAAACAAGTGAGGTGATTAACAGAGCATAAGTGAAGGATCTGAAATTTTTGAAGCGACTGGAGCTGCATCAGAATCTATACCAGTTGTATGACTGTTTATCATGAGACTTAGAACTCGTCGTAGGGATTAAAGTGTTAATTATATGATTTTTATGTTCATATTTCAATTCAAAATATTTTGTACTTTGTAATAATAGCTAAGAGTAAAATTCATTATTCTCCTACTTTTATTATTTTATCAAAAGAGCGATGTATGAATATATAGTTTTTTAGATAACTGCCATAGAAACAGGTTTCATGCAAATTTACGCTTTTTGGAGTCATTTTGATATAAAACTTTTGTTATTTATGATGACATTATTCCTTTTTTTTCTCACCAGATTTATATTAAAATAGCATGTGAACTTATAGTGATTACAGTCTTTTTTTATTTAAGAATCTGCATATTTGTAATGAACATTGATAATTTTTCCTTCACCAGGTTTATATGACAAAAGCATGTAATTCTATGAGATATTTTCGTACAATTTGTAAAGATGTGCCGGCCTAAGTTATTTTAGGAGCAATAACTGCATAAAATTATGCTTCATCAGTCTTAAATTTCTGTTTGTTAATTTTATTGAACGCTTCTTTTTGTTTTGCAATATGTATTGCTGATATGTCTTTGCCAATGTTATTGATATAATCAAATAATCACGAGCAACGAGTCTTTTGCAACATTTCAGTCCTTATATACAAAAATATTTTATTTTATAAGATTCATGGATTTCCCGTGATTTTCCCGTGATCCCGGGAAAATACTAACCTTTTGCCGAAATCCCGGGATTAAGAAAAGTGTCTCAAATGACAATCCCTAGAGGGTACTAATTTATTTAAGGGATTGAGAGAGGTTTTAAAGACTGGGAAAAACAGCATGTATTCATGAAAGTGGATGCCATCTTTACTGTAAGGCAACACAGGAAAAGATGCTAAAGCGAAACCAGAAGCTTTTGTGCTTTCGTAGATTTAGAGAAGGCTTATGATAGAAAAGGGATGCTTTGGTGCTTGAACAAAGAGGAGAGTCCCATAGAAGCTAGATAGAATGGTAGAGGTGATGTACAAAAGAACTAGCCAAAAAATGATAGCAGTTGTTGGGGAAACAGAAACCTTTAAAGTTAGTGTTAGATTACACTGGTGGTCAGCATTAAGCGCATTTTTATTTGAAATGGTCATGGGTGTGTTAAGAGATATAAAATAAAGAGGTGTGGTAGTTGCTATATGCAGATGTGGCAATTGCTGATTAAAACGAGGAAGACTTACAGAGAAGGGTTCTACAGTGAACAGAGACTTTGGGGAGGGATTGCTTGAGAGTATATGTGATAAAACTGAAGGTATGATAAGCAGTAAGAACGTTAGGGACAGGATAACCATATATTGAAATAGACACTCGGTTATAAAATAGGTGGGATGATTCAGATAGTTGGGATCTACTTTAAGGTAGGAGGGAAGATATCATGCAGAATTTAAAAATAGGATGAAAGCACCCTGGGTGAAGTGAAGGGAGGTAGCAGAAGGGGTATGTGATAAGAAAATGCTAATCAAGCTGAAATTCAAGATCTAAAGCACAGCAACAAGACCAGTATTATTGCATGGACCGGAAACCTGGGCTCTAAGAAGAAAAGAGGAAGCAAAGTTGGAAAGAATAGAGATGAGAATGCTGAGGAGGATTATTGGAATGTCACTGCCTTAAAGATTGGAAAACTATGAAATAAGAAGAATAGAAGGCGTAGTAAAGATAACAGAGGTGTTACGAAAGTCACAACTGAGATGGGGGGGGGGGGGGCACATTTTAAGCATGGATGGTGGTGAAGGAGTAAGTGAGTAGGGCTTGGGAGGAACCTGTTAAGGCAGGGTGAGTTTGGAAGAGAGGAGAGAGAATTACAGGATAAGATACGGTGTAGGATGATATGGAGATAGGAGGTTTGGTGAAAGAGGATGAATATGATAGAGTGCATTGGAGAAGCTGCATTGGGCGACCGACCCCCTAAAGTAGGGATAACGGGAGGAAAAACTTATTGAATTTTGTTTGTGATATTTTTCCAAATAGAAACTATTTGTGTATTATATTTTGTTTATCCATTGGCATTGAATTAGGGAGTAACATTAATTGAATATATAAAATAAGAATATAATATCTGAATAATATTGATTTTTCTTCTATT
>NC_090745.1:43532065-43562065 GCF_036898095.1 Palaemon carinicauda | reverse complement strand
ACGGTGGGCTGTGATGAAGGTCAACCTGAATGGTGGACTGTAATGACGGTCGACCTGTGCAGTGGGCTGTAATGAATGTCAACCTGCATGGTGGGCTCTAATGAGGGTCAACCTGCACTGTGGGCTCCAAAAAGGGTCATCCTACATGGTGGTCTGTAATAAGGGTCAATCTGCACGGTGGGCTGTAATAAGGGTTAACCTGCACGGTAGGCTGTAATATGGGCCAATCTGCACGATGGGTTGTAATGAGTTTCAACCTGGACGTTGGGTGTAATAACCGTCAATCTGGATGGTGGGCTGTAATGAGGGTCAACCTGCATAGTGGGTTGTAAGGAGGGTCAACCTGTACAGCGGGCTGCAATGAGGGTCAATCTGCAAAGTGGTCTATAGTAAGGGTAAACCTACATGGTGGACTGTAATGACGGCCGACCTGTACAGTGGGTTGTAATGAAGGTCAACCTACACGTTGGGGTCTAATAAGGGTCAACCTACATGGTGGTCTGTAATGAGGGTCAATCTGCATGGTGGGCTGCAATAAGGGTTAAACTGCACGATATGCTGCAGTATGGGTTAATCTCCACGGTGGGCTGTAATGACAGTCAATCTACACGGTGTGCTGTAATGAGGGTAAACCTGCACGGTAGACTCTAATGACAGTCAATCTGCACGGTGGGATTTAATGGGGGTAAATTTGCACAGTGTGTTGTAAGGAGGGTCAACTGCACCGTTGGTGGCAATGAGGGTCAATTGGTACGCTGTGTTATAATGAGGGTCACCATGCATGGTGTGGTTTAATGAGGGTCAATCTGCACTGTGGGCTGCAATGAGGGTCGATCTGCATGGTGGCATTTAATGAAGGTCAACCTGCACGGTTGGTTTTAATAGGGATCAATCTGCGCGGTGGGTTGTAATGAGGGTCAATCTGCACGGTGGACTGCAATGAGGGTCAATCTGCACGATGGGCTGTAGTGAGGGTCAATCTGCACGGTGGGCTGTAATATGGGGCAACCTGGAAAGTGAGCTGCAATGTGGGTCAACCTGCACCACAGTCTGTAATGAGGGTCAATCTGCTTGGTGGGCTATAATGAGGGTTAATTTACACAGTGGGCTGTAATGGGGGTCAACCTTCACATTGGGCTATAATGAGAGCCAATATGCATGGTGGGCTGGAATGATGGTTAATTTGCACAGTGGGCTGTAATGAGGGTCAACCTGCATGGTGGGCTTTAATGAGGGTTAACCTGCATGGTGGGCTGTAATGAAGGTCAACTAGCACGGTTGGCTGCAATGAAGGTCAATCTGCATGGTGGGCTGTAGTGAGGGTCAGTCTGCACGGTAGGCTATAATGAAGGTCTATCTGCACTTTGGGCTGTAATGATGGTCAATTTGCACAGTGGGTTGTAAAGAGGGTCAACCTGAATTGTGGGCTTTAATTATGGTTAACGTGCACGGTGGATTGTAATGTGGGTCCACTTGCCCATTGGGCTGTAATTAGGGTCAACCCACCTGGTGGGCTATAATGATGGTGAATTTGCACGGTGGGTTGTAATAAGGGTCAACCTGCATGGTGGACTGTAATGATGATCGACCTGTACAATGGGCTGTAGTGAAGGTCAACCTGCATGGTAGGCTCTAATGAGGATCAACCTGCACAGTGGGCTACAATGAGGGCCAATCTGCTCGTTTGGCTGTAGTGAGGGTCAGTCTGCACAGTGGGCTGTAATGAAGGTCAATCTGCACTTGGGGCTATAATGATGGTCAATTTGCACAATGGGCTGTAAAGAGAGTCAATATGCACGGTAGACTGTAATGTGGGTCTACTTGCCCAGTGGGCTATAATTAGGGTCAACCTGCATGGTGGGCTGTAATGATGGTGAATTTGCACAGTGGGTTGTAATAAGGGTCAACCTGCATGGTGGACTATAATGATGGTCGACCTGTACATTGGGCTCCAATGAAGGTCAACCTGCATGGTGAGCTCTAATGAGGATCAACCTGCATGGTGGGCTGTAATGAGGGTCATCCTACATGGTGGTCTGTAATCAGTGTCTATCTACACGGTGGGTTGTAATGAGGGTTAACCTGCACCGTAGGTTGTAATATGGGATAATCTGCACGATGGGCTGTAATGAGTGTCAAACTGCACGTTGGCTCTAGTAACAGTCAATCTGGATGGTGGACTGTAATGAGGGTCAACATGCATAGTGGGTTGTAAGGAGGGTCAACCTGCACGGTGGGCTGTAATGAGGGTCAACCTGGATGGTGGACTCTAATGAGGGTCTACCTGTACAGTGGGCTATAATGAAGGTCAACGTACATGTTGGGCTCTAATGAGGGTCAACCCACACGTTGGACTCTAATGAGGGCCAACCTACATGGTGGGCTGTAATATGGATCAACCTGCCATGTGGGCAACCTGCACGGTGGTCTGTAATGAGGGTCAATATGCAAGGTGGGCTATAATGAGGGTCAATTTGCACAGTGGCAACTTGTACGTTGGGCTGTAACGAGGGTCAATCTGTACGGTGGGCTGTAATGATTGTCAATTTGCACAATGGGCTATAATGAGGATCAACCTGCACTGTGGGCTTTAATTAGGGTTAACCCGCATGGTGAGCTGTAATGAGGGTCAACTTGTACAATGGGCTGCTATGAGGGTCAATCTGCAAGGTTTGCCATAGTGAGGGTCAGGCTGCACGGTGGGCTGTAATGAGGGTCAACCTACACAGTGGACTGTAATGATGGTCAATCTGCACAGTGGGCTATAATGAGGGTGAACCTGCACAGTGGATTGTAAGGAGGGTCAACTACACCGTGGGCTGTAATGAGGGTCATGTGCAAGCTGTGTTGTAATGAGGGTCACCATGCATTGTGTGCTTTAATGAGGGTCAATCTGCACTGTGGGCTGCAATGAGTGTCGATCTGCATGGGGGCATGTAATGAGGGTCAACCTGCACGGTGGGCTATGATGGGGGTCCATCTGCGCGGTTGGTTGTTATGAGGGTCAATCTGCACGGTGGGCTGCAATGAGGGCCAATATGCACTCTGGGCTGTAGTGAGGGTCAATCTGCACAGTGGGCTGGTATGGGGGTCTAACCTTCAAGTTGGGGTGTAATGAGGGTCAATATGCAAGGTGGGCTTTAATGATGGTCAATTTGTACAGTGGTCTGTAATGATGGTGAACCTGCATGGTGGGGTTTAATGAGGGTTAACCTGCACGGTGGGCTGTAATAAGGGTCAACTTGCACGGTGGGCTGCAATGAGGACAAATCTGCAAGGTGGGCTGTAGTGAGGGTCAGTCTGCATGGTGGGCTTTAATTAAGGTCAATCTGCACTTTGGGCTGTAATGATTGTCAATTTGCACAGTGGGCTGTAAAGAGGGTCAACCTGCATTATGGGCTTTACTGTGGGTCAATCTGCATGTGGGCTGTAATGACGATCAACCTGCATGATGGGCTGTAATAAGGGTCAAGATGCATGGTGGACTGTAATGTGGGTCCACTTGCCGGGTGGGCTGTAATTAGGGTCAACCTGCATGGTGGGCTGATATGAGGGTCAATTTGCATGGTGGGTTGTAATGAGGGTCCACCTGCATGGTGAACTGTAATGACGGTCGACCTGTACAGTGGGCTGTAAAGAAGGTCAACCTACACGGTGGGCTCTAATGATGGTCAACCTGCATGGTGGGCTGTAATGAGGGTCATCCTACATGGTGGTCTGTAATTAGTGTCTATCTACACGGTGGGATGAAATGAGGGTTAACCTGCACCTTAGTGTGTAATATGGATTAATCTGCATGATGGACTGTAATGAGTGTTAAACTGCACAGTGGCTCTAATAATGGTCAATCTGGATGGTGGGCTTTAATGAGGGTCAACTTGCATAGTGGGTTGTGAGGAGGGTTAACTCCTTGCAAAGACTTTCCCTTGAGATCAATGAATATGTTCATTACCAGAAAGAGGTTGTAAAATTAACTGGGAAATTTAGTTTTGTTTTTCTTAAATAGAATTTTCTTGCTGACGTAATCGTGTCTCTTATCTTATTTCAAGTTATCACGGAAGATTTTACACTATATTGGTTATAAGACAATATAGTTTGCTCTCCAAGGGGAAGATATAATGTTGTCTATATTGTAATGCCTCTCACCATTACGACTTCTATTTTTACTTCCTACCCCAATTGTCTAGTGGTTACTTTCCTCTTGGTATGGGTAGAAGAGGCTCTTTAGTTATGGTAAGCACCTCTTCTAGGAGAAGGACACTCCAAAATCAAACCATTGTTCTCTAGTCTTGGGTAGTGCCATAGCCTCTGTACCATGGTCTTCCACTGTCTGGTTAGAGTTCTCTTGCTTGAGGGTACACTCTGGCACACTATTTTATCTCGTTTTTCTTCCTTTTGTTTTGCTAAAGTTTTCATAGTTTATATATGAAATATTTATTCAAATGCCATTGTTCTTAAAATATTTCATTTTTCCTTGTTTCCTTTCCTCACTGGGCTATTTTCCTTGTTGGGGCCCCTTGGCTGATAGCATCTTGCTTTTCCAACTAGGGTTGTAGCTTAGCAAGCAATAATAATAATAATAATAATAATAATAATAATAATAATAATAATAATAATAATAATAATAATAAAATGGCTAAAGAGTAAACCCCACTCCACTACAGCCTAGTCATCTAATCTGGACGGGACCATATCTATTTTTTAGACAAAGGTGTCTATAGGAGAGTGTGATTCGGTTAGCTAACTGTTTTATTACGAAGCAGAGGCAGCTGTTGTCCTTGGCCATCTTATCAAAAGACACCTGCGATATACATCTGAGGAATCAAGGTCCTCTTGGCAAGCAAACAAAAAATTTATATGTACATTGTAGAATAGGACAATAATATTTTATTTCAAATAGATCAAAATTATTATGGCTAGCTTGGCGAGGTCTGTTCTTTGTTGATTGTATTCGGTGTATGAGGTAGTCCATGATAGGAAATTATAGCGTCATATGCTACTTGTTTTTTTATATAATCTAACTTCCTTCTAACTTTTATTTAAACCTATTTTAAAGTTGCAGATAAAGGTTTATGGACGTGTGTTCTTAACAACTCCACCCGATTCTGGACAATTAAGTTTTCTAGTAACGATAAAGAAAGATAAAATTCATTTGCTTGGGGTTAAACTAATACTAATATTATGATTGTCCTATAAAAAAAATACAATAACAATATTTTATCCAGGACATATCTATGAATTAAATTTGACGTCAAATTAATCATTTGCATTTATTTGCTGCTCTATTTTTATAAAACACGTGTTATCCCCCACGATTCATTTTGGTATTTATCCTGTTAACCAAATAGAATAATTGCTTTGGTGTTAAACTGAGAAATATTTTCTACATATCAAGAATTCTCTGCAAACCTAAGCTCAACACGCTAAACTAAAAATGAAATTGAGATTAACTGTAGTCCAATCCAATGCTCCTAAAATTGCTGTTACACCTTGCCTTCCATATTACCCTTGAATTTATTAAAAAGTAGAACAGTATATTGTATAGGAAAAAAAGGATGTACAGCCGGAACATAACATAAGGAATAATGGCTTATTTGAACATTCCAATGTCTAAATAAACGCTTACTAGAGTATTAAAGAGATTTTTTTCCTGGGATATATAATACTTTGTATATTTATTTCCCATTTTTATCAACGAATTGCCTATGGGTGATGGAAGATGTTCGAAAATAATAACATATTTCTGTTTTCTTTGAGGCAAAATAACACCTCGATAAGAAAGACATTCTTTACTTGCAATGTTGAACAATTACATTTAGTATGAAACTTATTTATATGTGAATGGATAATTTCGAGCAAAAGATATGATTTTCATATTACATAATTTTCAGGTACTAATAATCTTATGTAAATCAACATACAAATTTGTATATTTTTACCTGTGAATAAATTTATAGGCTTTTTTCCATCCTTGATAATAAGATCAAAGTTATTTTTAACCATTAAAACAAGAGTAAGTATATTTTATTATATCATTCACACATTAAAATGTCGAATTGCAATAACATAAGAAATTTGATTGAAAATTATTTTCTACTCTACAACCTTTCATAAAGCACAAATAGGTACTCTTTTCCATTGGTAAATAACATGGTGCTAGCTGTCGAAATTATCTGATCTTTTCAGATGTCTTTGTATATACACCATTAGCTGAAATCAAATGTGTTCAACTATATAGTTACAACTAAATTTGTATTAAAGACTGATATTTTGAGAGAGAGAGAGAGAGAGAGAGAGAGAGAGAGAGAGAGAGAGAGAGAGAGAGAGAGAGAGAGAGAGAGAGAGAGAGAGAGAGAGAGAGAGAGAGAGAGAGAGAGCTAATTTCAGAAATTTTGAATTTCTTAGTTATTCTGGATATCTTCCTCAACAAGAGACTGATAGTGATTTATGAAGAAAGGATCAATAGAATTCGGAAAAGGGCACTATACAATAAGTCAAAAAAATTACTTCTACAACTAAAATTACTTCGAATAAAAGTCAATGCGATCAGTTCCTAAGGAAAATATAAATGCTAACGGTTCAGTCACTGGTCTTCATATAAGAATATTGGATAATGTTACAAAGAACACAGAATACTGCGGGTTATCAAAAAAAAAAAGATCTGTCACACACATTAAGATATTTCAGAAATCAGAAAATATTGTGTTTATCAATTTTTTTTTCCCATGAAAAGCAGTTGTTTAATCAGAAAGTCCTGAAATATGCCAATACTTCCTTTCGGGTTAACTTCATGATTATTAAATATATTACTGTAGCTGTAGCTTCAATTGCCGTATTAAATTCTCGGATTTTTGAATGGTAAAATTGCAGAAATTATATACAATGATGAGACTGGTATCCAGGGAAGAACTCGAAGTGCCTCTTTCTTCCTCAGCCTGGCATAACGCATGGAAGAGTGCTGATGTCAATTTGTAATACTATTAACCCTCTTGATATTAAGGGGTAGCATACATTTATTACCCTTTACCCCTAAGTCATTTTCGTATTGAGAAAAACCATGATGAAAGGATTATTTTGTAAGTGCTCTAACACCATGCGTTTCTACACTACAGAGTTCGTTTTTGTCTCTTTTATTACAATTGAATGAACTATATTCTACTATCATAAACATTCCCTAAATTTATTTATGAATGTCAGAAAAAAAAAATCCCTTGAGCAAATGTTTTCACTTAATTCATATGTGCACAAAAATTATCATAGGTAGGGGATTAAATTTAATGACATTTATCTGAACATTTTCACTTTCGATGGATGTATTCTTTTATATATCATGTACAATATAATTATCGGCCAGTTGAATAATTAATGAATACTAGGTAAAAATTTCTTGTTAGTCAATCTGGAAAAAACGTAAACAAATAATTTATTTCAAGTTGCAATGGTAATTTTGCTTTTTATGTTCAAAACTTCTTATAAATCTTACTTTTAAAACAAATAGTCGAGTGGAATTCTACAAGGATTATATAAACCGTAAAGGATATAGAAATATCAGGACAAGTGAGCTGAATTGAAACAGTAATAAAAAGAAAAAAAAAAAAAAGAAAAAAAAAAAAAAAAACAATAGTAAGCTCTGCAAATAGTATTTGGTTTTTGATGTTTGGTTGAATGAATATGCTTTCTATTGAAATATGGGTTTCCATATCTGGAAGATATTGTGAGCGCATAAATCATAACAAAATGAAAAACAACCTTCTTGTATTTTGTCAAAGTTTTATAACTTCATTAGAATGGCCACTCTGGGTTTAATCTTCATGTTAGAGTTTCAAATTTGGTTTCTTTTTACTGATAATTAAATACAAAATAGATCTCTCATGGGTAAAAATTTACAAACGTAAAAAAACTTTATCATAATATGTTTTCAAAAATAAATCTTAACAAACGTGTTTTTTATCATTATGTGATCATATATATGTTGATATTCTATGCACATAAATAATAAGAGATATATAACAAGTTTTTTAACGTTTCATTTCAAAATTTACCGAAAGATTACGCACGCAAATAAATGAATTAAAATGACTATGTTTTTTTTTTTTTTTTTTTACTTTATACGTTAGAGTGTTAGTGTTAATTTCATTTTATAGATAAATAGATGAATAATACATATCACTCCAATACAAATTTTCCCCAACATATACAACTATATGAACAAATATAATCAAATGTTGCACTAGTTAAATTGAAATGTAGAAAGTGTACTAAATGTGATTTACTTTAATAATGAGCTTTCATAAACAATATGCTTTTTGTATACAGCTGAATAGATAGTCTTTCTGATGATATGTAGAGTTTTATCTCATATGTCAATATTCTACAGTATATAAATTAACTGAAGCGACTAAGGTACCTTTAAGTTTTACTTTAGATTGTTCAGTTGCAATCATTTTTACAGTTTATTGAATATATAATAAATCATACATTGATCATGATTTCCTCAAGCTATAGATAAATGTAAAAAGAAAATACATTGAACGTTGGTATAAATGAAAAAATATATATATATATATATATATATATATATATATATATATATATATATATATATATATATATATATATGCATATATATATATATATATATATATATATATATATATATATATATATATATATATATATATATATATATATATACATATATATATACACACACACACACACACATATATATATATATATATATATATATATATATATATATATATATATATATATATATATATATATATATATATATATATATATATATACATATATATATATATCATACATACATATACCAAAGGCACTTCCCCCAATTTTGGGGGGTAGCCGACAACAACAAGGAACAAAACAAAAAGGGGACCTCTACTCTCTACGTTCCTCCAGCCTAACCAGGGACTCAGCCGAGTTCAGCTGGTACTGCTAGGGTGCCACAGCCCAACCTCCCACATTTCCACCACAGATGAAGCTTCATACTGCTGAGTCCCCTACTGCTGCTACCTCCGCGGTCATCTAAGGCACCGGAGGAAGCAGCAGGGCCTTCCGGAACTGCGTCACAATCGCTCGCCATTCATTCCTATTTCTAGCACGCTCTCTTGCCTCTCTCACATCTATCCTCCTATCACCCAGAGCTTTCTTCACACCATCCATCCACCCAAACCTTGGCCTTCCTCTTGTACTTCTCCCATCAACTCTTGCATTCATCACCTTCTTTAGCAGACAGCCATTTTCCATTCTCTCAACATGGCCAAACCACCTCAACACATTCATATCCACTCTAGCCGCTAACTCATTTCTTACACCCGTTCTCACCCTCACCACTTCGTTCCTAACCCTATCTACTCGAGATACACCAGCCATACTCCTCAGACACTTCATCTCAAACACATTCAATTTCTGTCTCTCCATCACTTTCATTCCCCACAACTCCGATCCATACATCACAGTTGGTACAATCACTTTCTCATATAGAACTCTCTTTACATTCATGCCCAATCCTCTATTTTTTACTACTCCCTTAACTGCCCCCAACACTTTGCAACCTTCATTCACTCTCTGACGTACATCTGCTTCCACTCCACCATTTGCTGCAACAACAGACCCCAAGTACTTAAACTGATCCACCTCCTCAAGTAACTCTCCATTCAACATGACATTCAACCTTGCACCACCTTCCCTTCTCGTACATCTCATAACCTTACTCTTACCCACATTAACTCTCAACTTCCTTCTCTCACACACCCTTCCAAATTCTGTCACTAGTCGGTCAAGCTTCTCTTCTGTGTCTGCTACCAGTACAGTATCATCCGCAAACAACAACTGATTTACCTCCCATTCATGATCATTCTCGCCTACCAGTTTTAATCCTCGTCCAAGCACTCTAGCATTCACCTCTCTCACCACTCCATCAACATACAAGTTAAACAACCACGGCGACATCACACATCCCTGTCTCAGCCCCACTCTCACCGGAAACCAATCGCTCACCTCATTTCCTATTCTAACACATGCTTTACTACCTGTGTAGAAACTTTTCACTGCTTGCAACAACCTTCCACCAACTCCATATAACCTCATCACATTCCACATTGCTTCCCTATCAACTCTATCATATGCTTTCTCCAGATCCATAAACGCAACATACACCTCCTTACCTTTTGCTAAATATTTCTCGCATATCTGCCTAACTGTAAAAATCTGATTCATACAACCCCTACCTCTTCTAAAACCACCCTGTACTTCCAAGATTGCATTCTCTGTTTTATCCTTAATCCTATTAATCAGTATTCTACCATACACTTTTCCAACTACACTCAACAAACTAATACCTCTTGAATTACAACACTCATGCACATCTCCCTTACCCTTATATAGTGGTACAATACATGCACAGACCCAATCTACTGGTACCATTGACAACACAAAACACACATTAAACAATCTCACCAACCATTCAAGTACAGTCACACCCCCTTCCTTCAACATCTCAGCTTTCACACCATCCATACCCGATGCTTTTCCTACTCTCGTTTCATCTAGTGCTCTCCTCACTTCCTCTATTGTAATCTCTCTCTCATTCTCATCTCCCATCACTGGCACCTCAACACCTGGAACCGCAATTATATCTGCCTCCCTATCATCCTCAACATTCAGCAAACTTTCAAAATATCCCGCCCACCTTTTCCTTGCCTCCTCTCCTTTTAACAACCTTCCATTTCCATCTTTCACTGTCTCTTCAATTCTTGCACCGGCCTTCCTTACTCTCTTCACTTCTTTCCAAAATTTCTTCTTATTCTCTTCATATGACTGACCCAGACCCTGACCCCACCTCAGGTCAGCTGCCCTCTTTGCCTCACGTACCTTGCGCTTTACTTCCACCTTTTTCTCTCTATATTTTTCATACTTCTCTATACTATTACTCTGCAGCCATTCTTCAAAAGCCCTCTTTTTCTCTTCCACTTTTACCTTCACTCCTTCATTCCACCATTCACTGCCCTTCCTCATGCTGCCTCCAACAACCTTCTTGCCACATACATCACTTGCAATCCCAACAAAATTTTCTTTTGCTAACTTCCACTCCTCCTCTAAATTACCAGTTTCTCTTACTCTCACCTCGTCATATGCCATTTTCAACCTTTCCTGATATTTACTTTTTACCCCCGGTTTTATTAGCTCTTCAACCCTCACTAGCTCCCTTTTACATCCACCTACTCTATTCCCCCACTCTTTTGCTACAACTAATTTTCCTTCCACCAAAAAATGATCAGACATACCGTTAGCCATACCCCTAAACACGTGCACGTCTTTCAATCTTCCAAACATTCTTTTAGTTATCAACACATAATCCATTAATGCCCTTTCTACTACTCTTCCATTTGCCACTCTTACCCATGTATACTTATTTTTATCTTTCTTTTTAAAAAAGCTAGTACTTATTACCATCTCTTGTTCAACACACATATCTACCAGTCTCTCACCACTCTCATTTTCACCTGGTACGCCATATTTCCCAATGACACCTTCTACCTCTCCAGCACCCACTCTAGCATTTAAGTCACCCATAACAACTACATAATTCCTTCTACCCAGTCGTTCTACACACCTAGTTAATTCATTCCAGAACTCATTCCGCTCTTCTTCACTTTTCTCACTACCTGGCCCATACGCACTGACAAACGCCCAACATTCCCTACCCAACCTAACCCTTACCCACATTAACCTAGATGATATCTCCTTCCATTCCACTACTTTACCTGTCATCCATTCACTCAACAATAAAGCCACACCCTCTCTCGCTCTTCCCCTTTCAATCCCAGACACTCTACCAGACATTTCACCAAACATCACTTCACCCTTTCCTTTCATCTTTGTCTCACACAAGGCCAATACATCCATCCTTCTACTTCTAAACATACTTCCAATCTCATATCTTTTACTCTCTATCGTACTACATCCACGCACATTCAAACACCCCAAAACTAGAGTGCGGGGAGCAGTCACTCTCCCCCCAGCTCCATCTCTTTGTTGCTGTCTCACAGGATTTTCTATATATATATATATATATATATATATATATATATATATATATATATATATATATATATATACACATATACATGTATATATGAATATATATATATATATATATATATATATATATATATATATATATATATACATATAGATATATACATATATAAAATATATATATATATATATATATATATATATATATATATATACTTGTATAAATATACATATATATATATATATATATATATATATATATATATATATATATATATATATATATATATACAGATATATATATATATATATATATATATATATATATATATATATATATATATATATATATATATATATATATATATATATATACATATATATATATATATATATATATATATATATATATATATATATATATATATATATATATATATATATGTATATATATACATATATATATGTATATGTATATATATTAATATATATATATATATATATATGTATATATATATATATATATATATATATATATATATATATATATATACATATATATATATATATATATATATATATATATATATATATATATATATATATATATATATATATATATATATATATATATAGTTCAAATATTGCCAGAACTCTAGGCAAGTGTTAGGCATTTTGCCGATCATCAGCTAAATGAAGGTTTTTTTTTGATCAAAATGAGTTTTAGAGACTTTGAAGTAGCCACATATGTGTTATCAGAGAGAGAAAATGCAATACAAGTAATTAGATTGCTCAAAGATTCTCCAGCAATGAAAGTAATGTGTTGGCCACAAGACAGCTAAAGATGTTATACTGAAATGAAACTATGTCTAATTGAGAAATACATCTTACCCGATGCAAGGTAAGGTGATATGAGAGAAAATCATCAACCAAAAATTGGAAAGGATTTGTCAGTACTCAGTTTTGCGACGCGATTTTTTCAAGATTATCATTCGTTTGCTACATGGAGTACTCCCAGAAGTTGATTTAAAAAAGTAATTGCCCATTAGCATATTCTCAGATGTGCAAACCCGTATCTATGTGGTTATTTGCTCAATAATAATCACTAGTTAGCAAATGTAATGATGGTGATACAAAAAATTCTAGCCAGTTTACCAAAAGAAAGAAAAAATGACGCCGAATAACTACCCCGATTCTGGAAAGGTGGCAGCCATGAGAATATATGCAATGAGCAGCAGACAGTGAGAAGGGAGAATAAAATTATCAGGTGGGATGAGTCTTCAAATGTTAGCAGTGTGTGGCCGAGGCGCACTAATGAGTTTAGTGCCGCACCCAAGGATTTCCCGCTGTTATTCCTGTCAAGTTTATGGTCATCTATCTCGAGAGTGCCCAACAAAATCGTGGAGAGCGGGCGGGCTGTGGTCCACCCCCCTCCCCTACTCAAGATCTTAAGAAAAGGAGGCAGATGAAGGAGGAGACAAGGGAGATCGATGCCCCCCACCCGACCTACCCCATGACAGCAGTGTGGAGAGAGAGAGAGAGAGAGAGAGAGAGAGAGAGTGTGTGTGTGTGTGTCGGCGAGCGAGAGGAGGTAGTTTGTGTAATGATTGTTTGTTGTGAGAAAGACTGTTGGTATAATTGAGGTTGTTTGTTAATGTTTTTAGCTAGGTTAGGACAGTGGTGAATTTCTTGAGCGAATGCTTTTTTAGATTTGAATGCAGCTAGAGGCAGTTGTGTGTGTGAATGCTGGATTATTGTTACTATCCTTTTACCAGCCTGGGAGTGTTTATTTATTTCAGCAGTAAGTACAATTTTATTTATCTTTGCTCGGAGTGATTCTGATTAATAGAAAGTTTCTTATTTATCTTTGATTATAGTGCGATAGTTTAGTTAGCTAGGAGTGTTCGTAAGTGTTTTACTTTTTTTTCATTTGCAGGCCGTAATTCCTCCTTTGGAGAACATTTTTAAACGCTGATCTATAGTTGCTGACCTGGCCTGTAATAGATTGCTTTTAGACTGCCTTTCTGGATTACTCAACCATTGATGACCTGGCCTGTTATAGATAGTATTTAGACTGCGCTTTTGGATTGTTCAACCATTGATGACCTGGCCTGTGTTTTACGAGTACGTATGATGATGATGATTATGGTAATGATTATAACGCTCATGAACCAAATCAATTAATGCAGTTGTGTATTGATATTTGTCAGTGTTCTGGTTGCTACAAAGTTGTGGTTTGGGCTATAAAAGACTGTTGGCCCTTGAGTGGATAGAGGAGTGTCCTCAGCTTTGGGTAAAGGGTTGGTAGTGGAAGAGAAGGCTAAAGTAAGTGATAATGGGGAAGGAGTGATAGTGAGATGGAAGATAAGGGTATTAGGCATAGCAAGGATGAACAGAAATGTGATAGGAAGAATGAGAAGAAAGGTAAAAGTAATGTGAAGAGGGAAAAGAAGAAAGGTCACTATGAGAGTGAGGATTATCATGAATGGGTGAAAGTGGTAAGTAAGAAAAAGGGTAAGAAGGGAATGGTTAATCATAGGAATTTGAGCGTTGAATTGGATTCGTTATATTCGAATGAGGAAGAAGGAAACAAGAAGGAATTAAGCATTAAAGATAGATGAAATTGAAGTTTGTAAGAGAGTGGTTTGAGAGAAGTACCGAAGTGTGAAGGGTTTAATGAATATACCAGTATTACTATTATCATTATTATTACTTGCTAAGCTATAACCCTAGTTTGGAAAAGCAGGATGCTATAAGCCTAGGGGCTCCAACAGGGAAAATAACCCAGTGAGGAAAGGAAACAAGGAAAAATGAAAAAAAATTAAGAAGAGTAATAACATTAAAATAAATATATCCTATATAAACTATATAAACTTTAACAAAACAAGAGGAAGAAAAAATGGATAGAATAGTGTGCCCGAGTGTACCCTCAAGCAAGAGAACTCTAACCCAAGATAGTGGAAGACCATGGTACAGAGGCTATAGCACTACCCAAGACTAGAGAACAATGGTTTGATTTTGAAGTGTCCTTCTCCTAGAAGAGCTGCTTACCATAGCTAAAGAGTCTCTTCTACCCTTACCAAGAGGAAAGTGGCCACTGAACACTTATAGTGCAGTAACCCCTTGGGTGGAGAACAATTGTTTGGTAATCTCAGTGTTGTCAGGTGTATGAGGACAGAGGAGAATATGTAAATAATAGGCCGGACTATTCGGTGTATGTGTAGGCATTGGGAAAATGAACCGTAACCAGAGAGAAGGATCCAATGTAGTTCTGTCTGGCCAATCAAAAGACGCCATAACTCTCTAGTGGTAGTATCTCAATGGGAGGCTGGTGCCATGGCCAACCTACTACCTAAATGAGTATGAAAGTTTCTGTCAGGCTAAGTATAGTGATAGTAAGAGAGTTTGGGCTAGGGAGTTAGGAGAATATTTGACACTGTACTTGTTGACGATGTATGATGTGATAATAAGTGTAGGGAGATTGATTATGAAAGTGTGATAAAGAGAATAATTGAACAAGTAAAACGGATGAAAGGGAGTGTTAGGTATAAGCGTAAGAATGATTTTGATGAAGCATGGTTGAATGTAGGAGAAGCAATATCAATGTATGCATGTAGGTTGGAAAGGTTAGCTAGGAAGAAGTATGGGGATGAAGGCATAACTGAGAATAAGGAATTAATGAAGAAGTTTTTGGCTACTGTACCTGAGAATGTTGCAGAGTTTATTCATTTGAAACGGAAGGAGAAAAGATGGTGGACGAAAGAAAGATTGACATGGGATGATATTTTAGAGATAATTGAGGATTACGAATTGGATAGATGTATGAACGAAAGGAAATCTGTGAGTGTAAGAACTGGGATGGGGGAAAGTGTGTCAGAATTCGGTAGTTTTGAAGATGTTATTTTGAGAGGGCCAGTGAGGATAGCTGATAGTGTAGTAGATAGGAGTATTAGGGAGATTAATGTGGGAATACATGTACGGACAAATGAAGGGTTTAGGCAAGGGAATCAGGTTTGGAGGGGTAGGAGTGCTAGTGCGCAGCGAGGTAGGTCAGGTAGCTGTATCCGTGAAGAGAAGTGTTATAGGGGTGGGAAAGTAGGACATAAAAAGAATGAGTATAGATGGGCATTGGGAGCATGTTTCGGCTGTGGAGAGATAGGGGATCGTACTAGTGAGTGTAAGAAAGAGAAAGTGGTTGTTAAGTGTTATCTGCGTGGTATGACTGAGCATATAGCGAGTGGATGTAGGAGTAATCGTACGAATGTGATTTGCTGCAATTATGGTAAGAATAGTCATTATGCGAGGATGTGTGAGGAGCAGTGTGCTAAATGTACTGAATGTGGTGTAGATGGGCATATAACTCCGGTTTGTAGGAAGAAGGGATTAGGCCAGCCAGGATGTTCGGTAAACTTGGTAGTCAGAGGGTTCAACTGGGTGAGTCCTCCTGTGTGTGCGGAAGGAATAGGATCAATGTTTGTGAGAATGGGATGAATAATTGGTTGGAAATGAGTAAGTATGAACCTAGTATGCATGAGATGTTAGGGCTAGAAAATAAATAATTAGTGCTGGTTGAATATAGGAAAAAGAGGCGTTTAAAATTTTTAAGTGAGGGTAAAGTACAAGGTAGGAACCAGAACAGGAATGACAAGGGTGTAAATGTACAGGTGAGTATGGAAGATAAATGTGTTTATACAGATGAATCATGGCTAAGTATGAATGATACCTATAGTGTGTGTGTTTTTTCCTTAGATGATGTAAAAGAAAGTATAACAAATACGAGAATGAGGGATAGGAGAATGATAAGTAGTAAGAATGATTCTTTTATTAAAGTAGAAAATGGATTTGATGTAAAGGATGAATTTTTGACAGAAATAAATGGGAGTTTAGTGCCAGATGATAGTGAGGTAGATGGAATAGTGCATGATATATTATATGACAAGAGTATAGATGTGAATCGGAATAGGACAATGAATGATAGCGATATGGAAGAAGTGAATGGGAGAGTATATGAAGGCCCAGTTACTCAAAGCAGAGGTCCTGTTCTGGATTGTGACTGGGTTATGAAAAAAATCAGGTAAGTGTTGTGTAAGACAGATTTGGCAAGGTAAGGGGGAAGGAATGTGGAGGATTAATTTTTGTTTTATTTTTATTTATTTTTTGATGTTTGCCAAATCCAGTGAGAGAGAGAGAGAGAGAGAGAGAGAGAGAGAGAGAGAGGAGAGAGAGAGAGAGAGAGAGAGAGAGAGAGAGAGAGAGAGAGGTAATTAGTGTGATGATTGTTTGTAAGAAAGACTTGGTATAACTGAGGTTATTTGTTTATGTTTTTAGCTAGGTTAGGACAGTGGCGAATGTCTCGGGCGAATGCTCTTTTTTATTTGACTGAAGCTAGAGGCAGTTGTGTGTGTCAATGTTGGATAATCATTATTATTCTTTTACCAGCGTGGAAGTGTCTATTTATTTCAGCAGTAAGTACAATTTTATTCATCTTTGCTAGGAATGATTCTGAATAATAGAATGTTTCTTATTTATCTTTTATTATAGTGCGATACTTTAGTTAGCTAGGCGTGTTGATAAGTGTTTTTCTTTTTTCATTTGCAGGCAGTTACTCCTCCTTCAGAGAACTTATTTTTAAATGTTGATCTATAGTTGCTGACCTGGCCTGTAACACATTGTATTTAGACTGCTCTTTGGAATTGACCAACTGCTGATGACCTGGCCTGTAATAGATTGTATTTAGACTGCTCTTTTGGACTGTGCATCCATCGATGACCTGGCCTGTGTAATGCGATTACGTATGATGATGATGATTTTGATGATGATGCTAATGCTCATGACCCAAATCCACCAATGCAGTTATGTATTGATATTTGTCAGTGTTCTGGTATCTACAAAGTTGTGGTTTTGGGCTATAAAAGACTGTTGGCCGTTGAGTGGACAAAGGTGTCCACTAACAAACATATATAATATTTACATTTATATTTGTGGTTCAAGTGAATATTAGTTTTAAGTTTTGTGTTTTCTTGGGGTTATTTGAATGTGTTTTCCATTTACAGTTGGCTAAGATTGTAGGACTAAGTTATGATTATTTTTTTGGTTGTGGAATATGGATGGTGATTTTTGTATTAAGTGATTGCTTTAGTTTTAAGAAAAATAGTTTTAAGGTTATGTTTTGTTTTTATGTCCTTTTTGTCCAAGAATTCCGCTGCTGATAACTTAAGGGGAAAGTTTGTATTGAGGAGAAATTTGTCAGTTAGAGTGATTCAATGGTGTGGGAGTTGTTCTTGTAACATCACGCCACAGCAAATGTAGGGAGTACAATGGTGCGGGGCCCAATGGGCATGCAGTCAGTTGCACTTCCCTTGGTACCTCACCCCCGCAGCACCTGACACACCAGCAGGAGGCAATGGTATTGCAAACGAGCTCGTTAGCCCATGATGCCCATACCAGGATCCTAATTGGTGGCTCAGAATTTTAGTAGTCAGGATGGAGCTCCCTGTTAAGTCAGTTTGATCTCTGAACGACACAGGAGCCAGCGTTTCTCTTCTTAAACAAGAAAGCTCCTCAAACATACCACAGTCAGTGACACCACCATCCTCAACATGCCAGGAGGAAATAAAATAGAGTCAAGACATACGATGGTAGTCAACTTTAAGGTGCATCTGTGAAGTTTCTATGTTATTTTTTTTTCTTTTATCTTGCCCACCTTGAGAATTTCAAGAATGGAGGCTGTCTTATCTTGCCCACCTTGGGAATTTCAAGAATCGAGGCTGTACTTATTCTGCCAATAAAAAGTCATGAGAGAGTAAATGCTTGTGTGAGAAGGGAGAGACAAGTACTTAAGGTGACAGCTGTACCTGAAAAAGTAGTATTGCCCGCCGAGACACCTAAGAGCATATCAGTAACCTCGTCTTAGCCTCCCCCGGAGGGAACAAAGATCATTGGTAAACCTTATGTGTAATGGGTACATGTAGTCTAAGAGGGCTTGTCAGAAATAAAAGGGAACAAAGTGGATATTACAATAAAAGAGTTGTATTAGGAAATGATTGTGTGTGTATTGGAGTTATGTGAAATTACTGGTGATGGGATATTGGGGGGCCACAACTCCAGCCACCATAGACAAACTCACTCATAACTTGATTAGGTTAGCCAGAAAACTGCATCCACCAGAACGTCGACCTGTAGTTAGTAACATTGTTAATAGTTATCCCGATGTAATTGAAATGAGAGACGAGCCACCCAGGAGGATTGATCGATTTTCCTTTAGAGTTGAAACGGGGCAGGCGGATTCGATTGGGTCAAGGAATTATAACGTACCCATTCATTTCCAAGGAGAGATAACTAGGGAAATTAGTAAATTAAGGGAACACATGATTATCGAGGAAAACGAATTCCACTGGACTTTTCCAATTGTAGCAGTTAGGAAAGAAGATGGTTCGGTAGGATTGTGTGTTGATTATAGCTAGCTGAAAGCAGGGACAACGCGCCAAGGACAATGCATTTCCATTGCCCTCAATCGAAGAACTACCCATGAGGGTATGGGATGGTAAATATTTTACAACTATCGATTTAAAATTTGGATACTATCAAATACCCATTCAAGAAGACAGTAAATGCAAAATGGAATTTATAGCCAACTGTCAAATATTTCAGTTTAATTTTCTTCTTTTCAGCATCAAAAATGCTACCAGTCATTTTTCTAGAGTAATGATGATATTGTTATTTCACTTAACTGGCCATAATGTTCTTGTTTATCTAGACGATATCATAATTACAGGGAAAATAGCAGAAGAATATAATAACAATATTCATAAAGTTTAGAAGCATTGTGCCATAATGATATGAAAATGAATTTATGAAAGCGCAACTTTTTCTTTAAACAAGTATAATTTTTAAATCATATAGTAAACCCAGTAAAGTTGAAGCTATTATATATTTCCCCAGGCCACGTACTACTAAGGAAGTAGTTGGAATCCCTGGCCTCGCTGGGCATTAATGTAAGTTCAAAAGAAGTTTTGGAGAGATAGCGAGATGCTTTAAATAAGCAAAGAGTAATAAATTGTGAAGTGGAAGAAGAAAGGGCCTTTAGACATTTGAAAGCTTCCTTAACTAGAGATGAGTTGCTCACATATCCTAGATAAATTCACCCGTTTTTAGTGACAACAGATGCGAGTAGATAGCTATTTGTGGCGTAATTTCTCAAGGAGGTGATGAAGGCAGAGAGCGATCCGTTTCTATTACTCCCAGGCCATTAAAAGGGGCAGAAAAGAATTATAATACCCTCGATCGAGAGGCATTGGCTATTCTTTAGATTTTAGAGAGGCCTGGGTTCTTTTTAATAGGTCAGCCGATTGAGCTGCAAAGTGATCATCGCCCCTTATATGATTTATTTTTCAAGGAAGACTTGACGTCTACACAACCAAAATGGATTGAAAGATTGTTAGACTTTAAGATGAAGGAGTTTCACTGCATAGAAGGTAAAGCTATCAAGGTAGCTGATGCCCTCTTTAGAGGTGCAGTAATAGAAGTAACTAATAGGACACAAAAGAGGAATGGAGAAAAGACCCAAAATGTTGAGGAATCCTATTAACAGAGAAAATGGGATGTGAATTCATGCGAGGAGCATTCAGGAAATGAGAACTGAAAGCAAGATAGAGAGAGAGAGTTAGTTGATATGTTAGAGAGAGAGAGAGAGAGAGAGAGAGAGAGAGAGAGAGAGAGAGAGAGAGAGAGAGAGAGTTGAAGCTATTAGATATTTCCCCAGGCCACGTACTGCTAAGGAAGTAGCTGGAATCCCTGGCCTCACTGGGCATTAATGTAAGTTCAAAAGAAGTTTTGGAGAGATAGCGAGATACTTTAAATAAGCAAAGAGTAATAAATTGTGAAGTGGAAGAAGAAAGGTCCTTTAGCTATTTGAAAGCTTCCTTAACTAGCGATATCTGTATGGAGTTGTTAAAACACATAAGCAAAATAATCCCGTGAGACCTGTAATAAGTTCTATGGGCTCCTGTACATATAGATTATCAAAGTGGTTAGTTAACGAGTTGTCTCCTATGCTCGGAAATATTTCAGGTGTGTCTGTTGAGAACAATATGGATTTTATTAGCAGGTTGAGAAGGTTCAATTTTAATTATGATTTTAAGATGATAAGCTTGGACGTCAACTCCCTATTCACGAAGGTGCCAGTAGACGAACTACTAAAATTTCTCCAGGAATAAATTGAAAAATATACTTTCTCTGTTGATTCTAACACCATGATAAAATTAATAAAACTATGTATTAAGGGTTGCAAATTTGTCTTTGGAAAGAAATATTATGAACAGAAATTTCGCATGGCAATGGGCAACCCTCTGTCACCATTGTTGAGTAATTTATATATGGATTTTTTTTTAAACCAGGTACCTTCCAAGAATACTACCTACTGGCATCCTTTGGGTAAGGTATGTTGACGACATATTCTGTGCTTGGCCCATCAACAAAAATGAAAACATGTTTTTAACAGCAATAAATGATTTAGTGCCGACTATAAAATTTAAAATTGAAATAGAAGTAGACAAAAGGTTGGCCTTTTTAGATGTATTAATTTTAAGAAATGATAGAGGTTTTAGATTCTCAGTTTATAGAAAACAGACAAATGTGGATTCATACGTTCATTTTTACTCCAATCATCATCCTAGGACAAAAATGATGGTATTTTCATCTATTTTTTTAAGGGCACTGCGGGTCAGTTGCCCTGAATTCCTTGAAGCTGAGCTTGGGAAGATCCGGGAAATTACAGGTAATTTACAATACCCGGAGAATTTTATCGACACAGCTTTCTATAAAGCAAAGAAAACTTTTTTTGAAACTGACTCTAAAACTGATTTTAATATGAAAAACCTTCTCATCTAACCCTTCCACAATAATTTATTGACAATTCCTAGATTAATGAAAGTTTTTAATGTTAATGTTATTTTTACGAACAGTACTTTATAGCATATGCTAATTAGAAATTCACCTGTACAAAGCAATGGATGTGTTTATGAAATCCCATGTAATCAATGCAATAAAAGATATGTAGGACAAAGCGGTAAAGACCTTGAAACGAGACTAAAACAACACAAATATAATGTTCAAACAGGAAACCAAACAAGTAGTTTGTTTCCGCATATGAATAACCATAATCACACTATTAATTGGAAAGGGGCAAAATAAATTTTATATTGTAAGGACATAGCAAAACGCAATATCATAGAATCATGTATCATAAAGAAAAACCGTGTAAAATTGATCAACAATAGCCCAGGAATGTATAAACTTGATAAACTACTTATAAACAATGTATTTAAACAATTGTCATTTTTAAACTAGCTGTAATTTTTAAACTCACTGATTTTTAAACTAGCTATAATTTTAAACTATAGTAGTTGTGTGCTAATTTTTCATGTTATTGTATTATTTCTTTCTTGTTTACTGCTGTCGCAAAGGTGACTTTGATCCTGTTCTTAACTTTGTATCAATTGGACCTGAAGAGGTATGAAAATACGTAGCGCTAGTCCAAGAATTTCGTTTTTCTGATCCTTCCTCCAGCATAGTGACAAATTTATACATCGCATGCCTCAGCGATAGATCGTCAATATATATACAGTATATATATATGTGTATATATATATATATATATATATATATATATATATATATATATATATATATATATATATATATATATATATATATATATATATATATATATGTATATATATATATATATATATATATATATATATATATATATATATATATATATATATATATATATATATATATATATATATATATATATATAGGATAGGAAATGAAGTGAGTGAGTGGTTTTCAGTGAGAGTTGGGCTGAGACAGGGATGTGTGATGTTGCCATGGTTGGTCAATTTGTTTGTTGATGGATTTGTGAGAGAGGTGAATGCTTGAGTGCTTGGTCAAGTAATCGTAAGTGGGAGGTGAATTAGTTATTGTTTGTGGATGATACTGTATTGTTGCAGTCTTGGAGAAGCTTGTTTGATTAGAGACAGAGTTTAGGGGGTAGGTGAGAGAAGGAAGTTGAGATATAATGTGGGTAAGAGTAAGGGTATGAGATGCACGTGGAGGGAGGGTGGTGCTAGGTTGAATGTCATGTTGAATGGAGAGTTACAAGAGACAGTAGATCATTTTATGTACATGGGGTCTGTTGTTGCTGTAAATGGGGGAGTAGAAGCAGATGTATGTCAGAGAGTGAATGAAGGATGTAAAATGTTGGGCAGTGAAAGGGTTGGTAAACAATAGGAGGTTAGAAATGACTGAAAAAAAAAAATTTCTGTATGAGAAAGTGATTTTAAAAACTGTGATGTATGGATCAGAGTTATGGAGAAGGAAAGTGACAGAGAGACAGAAATTGCATGTGTTCGAGGTGAAGCGTCTGAAGAGTATGGCTCGTGTCTCAATTAGATAAGATTAGGAACGAAGTAGTGAAAGTGAGAACGGGTGTAAGAAATGAAATAGCAGCTAGAGTGGATATGAATATGTTTGAGTGGTTTGACCATGTACTGTAGAGAGAATATAAAATGGCCATCTGCTGAAGAAGGTGACTAATGCAAGAGTTGATAGGAGAAGTACAGGAGGGAGGCCAAGTTTGGGCGGATGGGTGGAGTGAAGAAAACATAGGTGATTAGAGGATAGATGTAAGAGAGGCAAAAGAGGCTGCTAGAAATAGGAATGAATGGTGAGCAATTGTGACACAGTTCAATAGGCCCTGCTGGTTCCCTGGTCGCCTTGGTGACTGCTGAGGTAGTGGCAGTAGGGGATTCACACTTTGAAACTTCCTTTGTGATGGGTAGTGGGCGAGAATGTTCTGTGTTACTCTAGCAGTACCAACCAAACTCGGCTGAATCCTCGTCAGGCTGGGAGGAGCAAAGAGAAGAAAAGTCCCATTTTGTTTCGTTTTTCATTTATTGGCTGCGCCAAAATTGGTTGAAGTGCCTCGCCTTACACACACACACACACACACACACACACATATATATATATATATATATATATATATATATATATATATATACATATATATATATATATATATATATATATATATATATATATATATATGTATATATATATATATATATATATATATATATATATATATATATATATATATATATATATATATATATATATATGTATATATATATATATATATATATATATATATATATATATATATATATATATATATATATATATATATGCTGCATTTAATATAGCCATGTGTTTATGCAATGTTTATTGAACTCACCAAACACAATATTTCCTTTCTTGATGGAAAATGGTTTAATAGAAATTTTTATTGTAATTCTGTCTGAATGTGTTCAATATTCACCTATCTATTCCTATACTTTTAATCTTGAGCCCAAATATGTCTAGTATTAGAATTGAATCAAAACTTTGGGAAGAAATTGCAAAACAAAAAAATGGAAATTAATCTTGATATGAAACCATAAATAAGAAAGCATGTGAAGCAATTTTCATCCCTAAATATAGAATAGCTGTTATTAGTCTTGACCTTTCGACCTAATTAGTCCAACTACATAGCAGGGTCAGCCGCTCGAACCAACTTTCTCCATCCATTTCTATTCCTTGCATCGTCTTTACCTACTTCCACCTTACTCATATCCACCCTCACCATATCCATCCATCCTTGTGATCCACTGACATCCACACTCCTCCCCATCCCGAGCACGTTCTTAGCTATCTTGATTGCTTGGCCACAGGATTTCAGACGAGCTTCACTAGGCTTATATTTTAAATTTAATATACCACACATTTTTCTTATTTCCTGGTCATCCATATTTTTCAGTAGTGATATTCCAGCAATCTATCTCATCATCCTCATCTCGGTTCTTCCCAGCAGCCCTTTCCTCCTAAGACCCCAAGTCTCTGCCCCATTTGATAATACATGCCTAATAACTGTCTTATAGATCTTCATTTTGAGTCTTTATGACCTTTTCTTCTTTATGACAACTCTATTTACTTCTTTTCATTTCTGCCATGCTTATTTCACTTTATGACCCATTGGTTTCTCAGTACTGCCCTTTGTTGTTATTGATGCAAATCAGTTAAACTCATTGTTGTGTCTTAACACTATTCCACCTTCCACTTGAATGTTTATTTCTTCATATCCTTCTTTGCTACTAACCAATAGCTCCTTATTTCCAATGTTCACATTTCCTTTATAGGGCTCCTTTCCGTACTAAATTTCTTTCTTGCAGTTCTTTTTATGTCTGTTATAATGACTGCATCATCAGTAGACATTAAGTCCACTGTTCTTCATTGTTCTTTCATTCATACGACAAAGTGACTATAACAATGAAGAACAGAAATGGACTCCCTGATGAAGGCCAATCTCCTCAGGGAATGACCTAGTCTCCTCATACTTTGTCTGTAGACTACAGTGGTTTCTAGTCCCTCATACATCATCTTCACCAATCTTACAAACTTCTCCAGTACTCCTTTCCTTTATTAAACGCCAATAGAACGCCTTTTCAAGATCCCAAAAGCATATGTAAACTTTCCTAATTTCCACTAGATTTTTCTCTTGAACTTATATCATCGTCAAGTTAGCATCCACTGTGCTCTTTCCTATCATAAACTCAACTGCTCTTCATGTATATATATTAACTCGCTCAGCCTTCCCTCTGTTATTTATTTTAGTATATTGAATAATCAAAAGCTGTATGCCTCTGTAGTTCCCACAGTTTAACATATACCTATACTATACTCGTATCCTTAGCATATCCTCTATGTTCAAGCTATTTTTCCAATATTTTGTGAGCTCACTATTTGCCCAGATTTCTCGATGCTTTAGCTATTCCTATCGTTTCCTTTAATTTTCCTGCACCATTATTCATTTTTCCATTCGTTGTGGCATTCTCAACTGCACTTTTTCTGCTGTTTGGAAGAACATTATCCATTACTTCACCGTCATTCTTCATCTTCTATTGACTTCCTCCCTCTCAATTAAGATATTTTCATATTCATCTTAAATTTAGATATATATTTTTATATCTGGGATGTATTTACATCTTTCTTTATTTTCGCAGGCTCTACAATACATGTACTATTTTTTAGTCTTACATATATGCTGGTGCTGTTTGATTCCATATTGTAAGATGGGATGATTAGCTTAAATTTGGAGGAAAAAGTGTTTGATTTCGTATGGAAAGACATCAACGAGGACAAAATACTGCCAGATAATAAAACTTATATTAAGTATGAGATGAACACATGTACACTAAATGCATACATATCTTAGATAGTATTATTTGTCCCTTACTTAACAAAGAGCGTGAATTAAAATGTTTACTGCACTTGAGTCATTATAACATTCATGAATTTGTGTTCGTTAGAATCCAATAGACACCTGGTCTATTTCATTGGAGCTTCCATTGTAGGTCATCAATCAACCAACACTGGCTGCATTATCGCACTATCGTCATTAAGGGCCAAAAGCTTCATTGCTAAGATTGTCATCGTCAAAGGTCATCAGTGCATTGCCAAGAGGATATCTTCACCATTCATTTGGGAATCTGAATGGCTCATTATAACATTACTTCTTGCTTTATAGATAATTATCATATTTTTCAATAGAATGTTAAACCAAGCATTCCATCTCTTCATGAGGGGAATATATATATATATATATATATATATATTATATGAATGGAGCATTCACCAGTGGTAGGTTTCTATGTTAGAAAGAGAGAGAGAGAGAGAGAGAGAGAGAGAGAGAGAGAGTGCTTGTTATACGCGTCACACCTACATCACGGAGATCCATTGTCCGAATGCCTACTCGGCGCTCGCCAACTTATGCTTGAAAGCCAAGAGTAAGCTCATTAATAAAACACACTTGGCATCGCATTGTAGTCTCATAAATTAGTGGACTGTGTCAAAGAAGCTATGCCAAAATATCACACTGATCCCGTTGTTTGTATAGAAGATATTTGTAAAAAAACAGTATAACATGGGGTCTGAAATGCAGAGTAAGCTCAAGGATATAGAATAAAAACCATACTTTTGATAAACATTATATAAAACCAATATTTTGGAGTGTTATGTGTCTGTAACATGTTTGGAGCATACAATTTTCAATTGAAGGAGATTTCCACGATTTTAGTTGGCTCAACATCACTGAGAGTTCTTTAGCAGCGTGTTAAGGGGTGCGGCAGTGTGAAACGACTCCCTCAAAGTAGAAACAGAAACATGGAGCTCCATTGCCCCAACCACAGATTAGTATATGTGGTCAGCAAGTGGAGTCTCAGTAATGTGACAAAGAAAATGTGTAAACTGTCCAAAAAGACCGGAGCCTTGGTGGTTCCTGCTATCCAAAAAACGTTATATGAGCATTCAGAGGTCACAGAATGAATAAAGAAATCATATACATATAGCCTCGACGTGCTCTTGAAATATATGATATACTCAATAGATTAAAATGCCTAGTCAAGGGATTGATAAGCGAACAGAACAAACAATAACGAGACTTAGATCTACCACCAAGAATGAATTATTAGCAAACTCATGCAGGAAGACACACACTGGCGATGGTGATGCTGCAAAATGTCGTTATCCAAAAATTTACTGAATTACAATATATGGTGAGGCCATTTGGCAACTATCATTCCACTAAAAGGTTTTAGTTGATCAAATTATTCTTGAGGGACACTCATGCGCTAGTGGCAAAACCAAAATAATACATAACATGTTAGCCTACTGAATGTCCCACCAACTGTAATGAAATACATTGGCGACTTCTTTGTGATATGAAGAACTATCAACCAAATATTCTGGTGAGAGAGTGGAAACTCACTTTTGTGATTCATATATTAGGGGATCGTGATATCTTCACAACCTAGAGGGCCAACTAGTCTGAGGCTGATAAGCAGGCAATTACCTGTAAGCATATTCTGAAGCCTTTAAATCCTCATCTATGAGGATATTTGTAGGATGCCATCCTGACATTAGCAGATGTTTTGTTTGTATAAACATAATACAGATAGCCTGAAACAAGAGAACAGTTACTGATATGCTGTTAACAAACAAGAAGTAGGATTTTAACAAGTAGATGTAGTGGACAACAACCCACAGAGCGAATTTTCTCAAGAAAGTGGCTTTGTGGGTGGATTGTGCTTGCGGGTATTACCAATAGGTTTATCTGAAATTTGGAGAAATAGCAAACCTGTGAATGGATTAAATAAGACAAAAAGAAATAAATTGCAGGGTTGTAGAAGAAACGGTCTTAAGCCATCTGAAAGCTACTTTAAGTAGTGAATAGTTACTCATATATCCTAGTTTTAATTAATTGTCCCCTTTTTTATGATTGTTAAGGATGCAGGGAAACTGTTGGCAATGTGATTTCACAACACTATTGAAAGGGTAGAGAGAAACCTGTTACTTTTACACCACAGGCATTCAAGGGACCGGGAAAAAGACCTATAGATCCCTCCAGCAGGAACCGTTGGAAGTTCTGTGAGTACTAGGTATGATATTGGAACTGATTATTTTTATGGACTCAAAAATATCATCAATTGCTACAGGATTCGTAATATATGGGGAAATTGACGACTAAACAAGCCATGTGGATTGTCTTGAGAAAAACAGGTTTGTCTCTCAGCTCATGAGGCCATCATAGCTGAGGATTGAACGACCTAAGAATTTGTTTGCAGAGTTGATGCTCCATTGTGTTTGTGATATGAAGCAATCATTTGTTTTATTGTGCTACTTGTTTTTGTAATAATCATACCACAAAGGCCACTAAATGCATGTACGACCATGCAGATGTCTTCCAAACTCTTGTTCTCCAATATTGGTACCAATGCATAATAAGTGCGAGTACGGCTATTTCTACCTTTGCTTGGGGGTCCTAGATGGATAGGTAGGTAGGTACTTCATTTATCCCCGAGGGGTTTGTCAAACTGTGATGAAGCAATTCCTAGCCCTTCAGATGGTCTACTAAAATGCAAAAAAAAACTATTACATTTAAAAAAATTTTACTTCACAACTATCTCAACATCACAATCAAACACTTATCAGAAAAAAAAAACATCTAGTAATTAACATTAATCCCACTAACAAAGTATAGTCCTTAATGTGTCTGCTTCCTGTTACTTTGCTCGTACTGTACAAGCAAAGTAATATACAAGTCTATTGTTCCAGGTTGAATTCACATGACTGAAGGTATCAGTCTATTATAAATAGAACCTTGATATGAGGTAGAGGATTCTATTTCAATGATTGCTAACTACGCTAATTAGGTAGATACTCCTTTGCAGTACTGGTGTCAAATTGTCCCCTAGAGAAACAAAAAGTTCATGTTTTTAACAATTACATGAAGTGGAATAATCTAACGTAACTAAGCCATTTCTCTAATGAACTGATCAATTATTTAATGGGTACAAAGAATCATCACATGGACCAATCGCTTCAGGATACTCATGTATGTAAGCTGGCTGTAGCTTCAATTGCCGTATTAAATTCTCGGATTTTTTAACGGTAAAATTGCAGAAATTATATACAATGATGAAACTGGTATCCAGGGAAGAACTCGAAGTGCCCCTTTCTTCCTCAGCCTGGCATAACGCAAGGAAGAGTGCTGATGTCAATTTGTAATACTATTAACCCTCTTGATATTAAGGGGTAGCATACATTTATTACCCTTTACCTCTAAGTCATTTTCGTATTGAGAAAAACCATGATGAAAGGATTATTTTGTAAGTGCGCTAACACCATGCGTTTCTACACTACAGAGTTCGTTTTTGTCTCTTTTATTACAATTGAATGAACTATATTCTACTATCATAAACATTCCCTAAATTTATTTATGAATGTCAGAAAAAAAAAATCCCTTGAGCAAATGTTTTCACTTAATTC
>NC_090745.1:43514565-43527065 GCF_036898095.1 Palaemon carinicauda | reverse complement strand
TGCCTTGATGGTTGGGCTAACACGTGCATGTCTTTTTTTTATCTGAGGTGCCGTATATTAGAATGTCGGGCATTTTACCGCGAGTGTCCCTTTTTCATTTTTTTTCATTTTTTTGCCAAGTCATTTTTCCGTAAGATATTGCGAAATAGTATCGTAAAACTTTTGCTTTTTTAGTGTTGGAAAGTGTGTCTAGATGATCTGGCTACCCATGCGTGATTTTGTTTTTGTCAGATACGACGTGGTTATTGGTATATTGGGTATTTAACTGCGGTTGCCAATTTCTGTTTTTTTTTTCAATATTTGTAAAAATTTACTACGTAGTAAGGAATTGCCGTATATTATTGATTTCTTTTTCATGTTTATGTGTTAGAAAGTGTGCCGTGATGGTTGGGCTAACACGTGCATGTCTTTTTTTTTATCTGAGATGCCGTATATTAGAATGTTGGGCATTTTTCCGCGAGTGCCCCTTTTTATTTGTTTTGCATTTTTTTGCTTAGTCATGTTACCGTAAGGAATTGGCAAGTAGTGTCGCAAAACTTATATTTTTATAGTGTTGAAAAGTGTTTCTAGATGATCTGGCTACCCATGCCTATTTTTTTTTTAGCCAGATATGGCGTATATATAAGTATGTGTTCGATTTTCCTGTGATTGCCATTTTTTCGTTTTTTCCCATTTCTTTCAAAATTACTACGTACTAAGGAACTATCACAGAGTAATATTTCATTTATATGTTTATTTGTCGGAAAATGTGCCTTGATGGTTTGCCTAGCACGTGGCTGAAATTTTTTTTTTCTGAAATGCCGTATATTAGAATGGCCATTTTTCCACGAGTGCCCCTTTTTATTTGTTTTGCATTTTTTTGCTTAGTCATGTTACCGTAAGGAATTGGCAAGTAGTGTCGCAAAACTTATAATTTTATAGTGTTGGAAAGTGTTTCTAGATGATCTGGCTACCCATGCCTATCTTCTTTTTTTAGCCAGATATGGCGTATATATAGGTATGTGTTCGATTTTCCTGTGATTGCCATTTTTTCGTTTTTTCCCATTTCTTTCAAAATTACTACGTACTAAGGAACTATCACAGAGTAATTATTCATTTAGATGTTTATTTGTCGGAAAATGTGCCTTGATGGTTTGCCTAGCACGTGGCTGAATTTTTTTTTCTGAAATGCCGTATATTAGAATGTTAGCCACTTTTCCGCGAGTGCCCCTTTTTATTTGTTTTGCATTTTTTTGCTTAGTCATGTTACCGTAAGGAATTGGCAAGTAGTGTCGCAAAACTTATATTTTTATAGTGTTGGAAAGTGTTTCTAGATGATCTGGCTACCCATGCCTATCTTTTTTTTAGCCAGATATGGCGTATATATAAGTATGTGTTGGATTTTCCGGTGATTGCCATTTTTTCGTTTTTTCCCAATTCTTTCAAAATTACTACGTACTAAGGAACTATCACAGAGTAATGATTCCTCTAGATGTTTATTTGTCGGAAAATTTTGTTTACTTTTTTTTTGATTGAATATCATCAAATTTTTTTAGCTAAAATATTATATTGTTTTACATTTTTTTTTTTCGATTTTATTTCCCTTCAAAAAAAATTTTTTGGGTCAGAATTTTAATTTTATAGTCGTAAAATAATCGACAATTATCCAGCAACCCACCATACAATTTTTATGCATATCCAATAATAATTAGATTAGTAAATAACACCTTTAAATTGACATACCCTTCCTACATTTCAAGTGGCAGATTAGGGAGTCTGAGTCAGTGTGGTTGGCGGCCATTTTGTGGACATATCCGAAGCGTAAGCTGCCCTATCTATATATATTCTTGTTCCCTATAGAATTTGTGATATTTTGGTATATTTTTACCTGCATAAATATCATATTATATATTAAATATATGTATTTTTTTACGAAATTTCTAAGTACTCAAAAAATTACCTTTAGATATGGCCCCTGATATAAATGTAATTTACAAAAAATGAAGATTATTTTACATATTTCTATTTTAGGATAACATATGTTTATTCCCTAAAAAAATTAGCCACTTCCTATTTCATTTGGGTACCCAAAAAAATTCATGAAATTTGGACAAATTTTTTTGGCCAAAAAAAGTTACCCTTTTTTTCTCATTTCAGATCTTCACCTCCATGGGTCTGACTTCATCCAAAATACATCAAGATGTGTCCTAAACATTCAAGAATCAATTCCTAAAAGGATTTGTGTATATATGTATAAACTTTTTTTTATGAATTTTTATGTCAGGTCTTTTTTTTTTCTACTTAATTTTTTTAAATATTTATAATAAATAGTTTTTCTGCAGATGAGTAGTATTTATCTTTACAGTTGTTTTAAGCATTCATTGAAGTTTTTTTTGGCAAAAGAAAAAAGGAGGTTACTGCAAAAACTGATTTTTCAAGAATTTTTTTTGGCGTCGGGGTCGTTCGCGTCCGAGTATACCCTTAAAGGGGTGTCCGAGGAGCGTACCTATCCAGGGTTAAATACCATCCTATTTATCTCCGCCCATTCATATATTTTGTTTAGATCTCTTTGTAGTGAGTTCCTATCTTCATCACAAGTAATTTCTCTACTTATTCTTGTGTCATCGGCGAAACTTCTCACTACGGAGTTTTCAACATCACAGTCTATGTCTGAGATCATAATAACAAACAGCAGTGCAGCTAATACCGTACCTTTGGCACACCAGATATTACCTGGGCTTCATCTGATTTCTCGTCATTTGCAACCACTATCTGTTTTCTGTTTTGCAGGAATTCTTTTACCCATTTTCCTATCTTTCCCACAATATTATGCTTTCTCATTTTTTTCTCTAATATATTATGGTCTACCTTGTCAAAGGCTTTTGCAAAATCTAGATAGATCACATCTGTGTCTTTTTCATTTATCATATTTTTGTATATGTTTTCATAGTGTGCTATCAGTTGGGTCTGTGTACTTTTTCCAGGTACGAAACCGTGTTGACCCATATTAAACAAATTATTTTTGACCAAATGGTTCATTATTTTCTTTTTTATTACCCTCTCATACACTTTCATAATATGTGATGTTAGACTAACAGGTCTATAATTGCTTGCCTCTAGTCTTGATCCACTTTTGAAGATAGGGGTTATATAAGCTAATTTATGTTTAACATATATCTCGCTCATATCTACACTCTGTCTTAGCAGTATTGCAAGTGGCTTCGCGATAGTGTTTGCAGGTGTTTTTTAACAAAATCGCTGGAACTCCATCTGGTCCGGCTGCCGATCCATTTTTAATTTCGTTTATAGCCGTGACAATAACTTCTTCATTAATATCTATATCCGTTAGATATTCAACATTTTCTTCTCTCATTTCTGTTTCATTATTCTCATTCGCAATTCTTGGCGTGAACTCACTCTTATATTTTTCTGCTAATATGTTGCATATTTCCTTTTTTTCATTCGTTAGCCGTCCTTCAATTCTTAGAGGGCCTATTTCTATTCTCCCTTTATTCATCTTTTTTGCATAGGAGTAAAGTACTTTGGGGTGTCTTTTTATATTTTGAAGTGTCCTTTCTTCTAAGTCCCTTTTTTCATTTTCTTTCGACTGTATAATCTTTTGTTCTGCATTTTCTATCTTACATTTTATTTCCCTCATTTTCCACACATTTTTTTCTTTTGCAAGATTTTTCTTCCACTTTCTAAGTTTCTGAAATAAGATCCTTCTGTTTCTTGGTATGCACGTCTTTTGTTTATTGTTTTTTTTCGGTACATATTTTTCAACAATTTTCTCCAGTATTTTGTACAGTATGTCCGTATTTACCTGTATATTATCACTTATAAATACATTTTTCCATTCTTTATTCAGTTCTTTATTTATTTCTGACCATTTTATATTCTTACTGTAAAAATTATATTTTCCATATCCTTCCCAAAGTTTTGTGCTTTTATTAATTCTGTGATCACTTGCTTTGGAATGAACTATCAATTCTATTACATTGTAGTCTGAAATTCCCGTGTTATACACTATTATTTTTTTAACATAATTCACCTCATTCACAAATACTAGATCTAGGACATTTTCCTTTCTTGTTGGAATGTGGTTTATTTGTTGCATATCATGTTCTAATAGCATATCTTGAAGCTTTTCAAATTGCCTCTTATCTTCTGCGCTACTATTACTCTCTTTTTTATATGTATACATACAACCACTTTCTTCTCTCCGTTCTTTCCAATCCACGAAAGGAAAGTTAACCCTTTTACCCCCAAAGGACGTACTGGTACGTTTCACAAAACCCATCCCTTTACCCCCATGGACGTACCGGTACGTCCTTGCAAAAAAATGCCAAAAAATTTTTTTTTTCATATTTTTGATAATATTTTGAAAAAATTCAGGCATTTTCCAAGAGATTGAGACCAACCTGACCCCTCTATGACAAAAATTAAGGCTGTTAGAGCCATTTTAGAAAAAATACTGCAAAATGTGCTAGGAAAAAAATAACCCCCTGGGGGTTAAGGGTTGGAAATTTCCAAAGAGCCTGGGGGTAAAAGGGTTAAAATCTCCGGATAGGAGTATATTCCAGTCTTTATGGTTTCTACATATATCATCTATTTTTTCTATTTTTATGTCAAACTCCTTAGTATTTGGGGGTCTGTAAACTACAATATTCACTAGTTTTTCAAATTAAAATTCTACCGCAATCAATTCACATTCTGTGTTGCTGTATTTTTCACACTTTTCCTTGATTTATGTCTCTTCCATATATTGCGGTTCCCCCTTGATTCCTATTTTTTCTGTCTGATCTATAAGTTTGGAAACCCTTTATCTGGTCATCACTGCCAGTCTCTTGGGAATACCATGTTTCACTTATATTTAATATACCTATTTTTTCAATTTGGGTTAGTTCTTCTAGGAACTCTATTTTCCTTTTAGAGTTACTCGTGACTAAACCCTGTGCATTCATCACTATTATGGTTTGTGTTTCATTCCCATTATTTAATATTGGTAATAATATGGATTCTCCCATGCTTCCTTCCTGTTCTGATATGATGTTCTTTTCTTCATTTCTCGGAATTCTGCCATTAAAAAATCCAACTTTTCCATAATATTTGTTCTTTCGCCTTCATACTTATTTTTGTGTGTAAACCTGCAATTATCCCCATATCTGCACCAACCCCTGGCATTATAGATGCATTCTTTGTAGTTGGGCTCTATTTGTGGAGATTTGGGTGTAAAGGCCTTTTTTGGTGCATAGTGCGGTATATACGCGGCCTGCTTTTTTGTTTCTTTTTTTGTTTCATTTTTGTTTTTCTTTTCAGTTTGCTGAGTTTTCTTACTCTCATTCATAGTTGCAGGATGCATATATCGACATTTTTTGTTGAAACTGCATCCTTTTCCTTCTTTTAGGGTTTTGCATATTTTTGGATGGAGATCTCTGCATTCGTCTCCATATCCGTCTAAATACGCACATTTACCATATATTTCATAATTATGGCATATCTTTGGATGCTTGTAGTAGCATCTTTCGCCAAATTTGCAATTCCCTCTTTTCAGCCTATTACAGACTATATCTTTCTTTTCTTTTTTTTCTTGTTCTTGCTCTTCCCTAAAAGTATGTAGGTCCGGGTAGAGTCTCTTGGGTCTATTATTTGTTTTCATCTGATAATTTATTTCTTCATAAGTATGTTGTTGGATGGCATCATAAGTTATATCAATGATTTCCTCTGCATCCTTACACATATCCTGTTCATTTTTCTCTTCTTCTTCTTCTTCTTCTTCTTCTTCTTCTTCTTCTTCTTCTTCAACTATTTGCAGCTTTAGTCTCGACTTAATTATATTTTCTATCCAGACTAAGCATGTTGAGCAGAATACCTTTGTGTCTCTATTTTTTATTTTTTGCTGTATTTCAGCACATGTGGGGTGTGTTGGAACATTACAGGCATTACATTTTCTAATCAGTTGTTGAGGATTATTAATGGAATACCATATCTTACATGTATTACACCATTTAGGCATTTTTTTTCCCAATGCATCAATCAGCATATTCACCATATTGGAATTGTTATTGTTCTTTGATGGAATGTGTTGATTGATGTAGACTTTCTTTATAAGTCTCTTTATCACTTGGATCTTCTTTGGAATTTCTTCAATTATTTTACTGATGTTTTCCGCAGATTTGTTCCAGTCTATTGGATCATATTGTTTCAATATGTCTGCGAATATTTTTCCGTCACACTGGTTGGAGTTGCTAGTGACATCTGTTGTCAATCGGTCGAGCTCCTGTTTCGCTAACTCATGGAATTTGCTTTTGCTGACTCCAGCGATGTCTCTGCACGAGTTGCCTGTGTTATACAATGCCATCTTGATCAGATTTATATTAATTCACAAGATAACTATCCTATGCCGACGATTTATCCCACTTTTCTGCCCTCAAACTAATCACCGACTATAGTGAGATGATAGTGAGAGGGAAGATAAGGGTATTAGGCATAGCAAGGATGAAAAGAAATGTGATAGGAAGAATGAGAAGAAAGGTAAAAGTAATGTGAAGAGGGAAAAGAAGAAAGGTCACTATGAGAGTGAGGATTATCATGAATGGGCGAAAGTGGTAAGTAAGAAAAAGGGTAAGAAGGGAATGGTTAATCATAGGAATTTGAGCGTTGAATTGGATTCGTTATATTCGAATGAAGAAGAAGGAAACAAGAAGGAATTAAGCATTAAAGATAGATGAAATTGAAGTTTGTAAGAGAGTGGTTTGAGAGAGGTACCGAAGTGTGAAGGGTTTAATGAATATACCAGTATTATTATTATCATTATTATTACTTGCTAAGCTATAACCCTAGTAGGAAAAGCAGGATGCTATAAGCCTAGGGGCTCCAACAGGGAAAATAACCCAGTGAGGAAAGGAAACAAGTAAAAATGAAATATTTTAAGAAGAGTAATAACATTAAAATAGATATATCCTATATAAACTATATAAACTTTAACAAAACAAGAGGAAGAAAAATGGATAGAATAGTGTGCCCGAGTGTACCCTCAAGCAAGAGAATTCTAACCCAAGATAGTGGAAGACCATGGTACAGAGGCTATAGCACTACCCAAGACTAGAGAACAATGGTTTGATTTTGAAGTGTCCTTCTCCTAGAAGAGCTGCTTACCATAGCTAAAGCTAAAGAGTCTCTTCTACCCTTACCAAGAGGAAAGTGGCCACTGAACACTTATAGTGCAGTAACCCCTTGGGTGGAGAACAATTGTTTGGTAATCTCAGTGTTGTCAGGTGTATGAGGACAGAGGAGAATATGTAAATAATAGGCCGGACTATTCGGTGTATGTGTAGGCATTGGGAAAATGAACAGTAACCAGAGAGAAGGATCCAATGTAGTTCTGTCTGGTCAATCAAAAGACGCCATAACTATCTAGTGGTAGTATCTCAATGGGAGGCTGGTGCCATGGCCAACCTACTACCTAAATGAGTATGAAAGGTTCTGTCAGGCTAAGTATAGTGATAGTAAGAGAGTTTGGGCTAGGGAGTTGGGAGAATATTTGACACTGTACTTGTTGACGATGTATGATGTGATAATGAGTGTAGGGAGGTTGATTATGAAAGTGTGATAAAGAGAATAATTGAAAAAGTAAAACGGATGAAAGGGAGTGTTAGGTATAAGCGTAAGAATGATTTTGATGAAGCATGGTTGAATGTAGGAGAAGCAATATCAATGTATGCATGTAGGTTGGAAACGTTAGCTAGGAAGAAGTATGGGGATGAAGGCATAACTGAGAATAAGGAATTAATGAAGAAATGTTTGGCTACTGTACCTGAGAATGTTGCAGAGTTTATTCATTTGAAACGGAAGGAGAAAATAAGGTGGACGAAAGAAAGATTGACATGGGATGATATTTTAGAGATAATTGAGGATTACGAATTGGATAGATGTATGAACGAAAGGAAATCTGTGAGTGTAAGAACTGGGATGGAGAAAAGTGTGTCAGAATTCGGTAGTTTTGAAGATGTTATTTTGAGAGGGCCAGTGAGGATAGCTGATAGTGTAGTAGATAGGAGTGTTAGGGAGATTAATGTGGGAATACATGTACGGACAAATGAAGGGTTTAGGCAAGGGAATCAGGTTTGGAGGGGTAGGAGTGCTAGTGCGCATCGAGGTAGGTCAGGTAGCTGTCTCAGTGAAGAGAAGTGTTATAGGTGTGGGAAAGTAGGACATAAAAAGAATGAGTGTAAATGGGCATTGGGAGCATGTTTCGGCTGTGGAGAGATAGGGCATCGTACTAGTGAGTGTAAGAAAGAGAAAGTGGTTGTTAAGTGTTATCTGCGTGGTATGACTGAGCATATAGCGAGTGGATGTAGGAGTAATTGTACGAATGTGATTTGCTGCAATTGTGGTAAGAATAGTCATTATGCAAGGATGTGTGAGGAGCAGCGTGCTAAATGTACTGAATGTGGTGTAGATGGGCATATAACTCCGGTTTGTAGGAAGAAGGGATTAGGCCAGCCAGGATGTTCGGTAAACTTGGTAGTCAGAGGGTTCAACTGGGTGAGTTCTCCTGTGTGTGTGGAAGGAATAGGATCAATGTTTGTGAGAATGGGATGAATAATTGGTTTGAAATGAGTAAGTATGAACCTAGTATGCATGAGATGTTAGGGCTAGAAAATAAATAATTAGTGCTGGTTGAATATAGGAAAAAGAGGCGTTTAAAATTTTTAAGTGAGGGTAAAGTACAAGGTAGGAACCAGAACAGGAATGACAAGGGTGTAAATGTACAGGTGAGTATGGAAGATAAATGTGTTTATACAGATGAATCATGGCTAAGTATGAATGATACCTATAGTGTGTGTGTTTTTTCCTTAGATGATGTAAAAGAAAGTATAACAAATGCAAGAATGAGGGATAGGAGAATGATAAGTAGTAAGAATGATTCTTTTATTAAAGTAGAAAATGGATTTGATGTAAAGGATGAATTTTTGACAGAAATAAGTGGGAGTTTAGTGCCAGATGATAGTGAGGTAGATGGAATAGTGCATGATATATTATATGACAAGAGTATAGATGTGAATCGGAATAGGACAATGAATGATAGCGATATGGAAGAAGTGAATGGGAGAGTATATGAAGGCCCAGTTACTCAAAGCAGAGGTCCTGTTCTGGATTGTGACTGGGTTATGAAAAAAATCAGGTAAGTGTTGTGTAAGACAGATTTGGCAAGGTAAGGGGGAAGGAATGTGGAGGATTAATTTTTGTTTTATTTTCATTTATTTTTTTATGTTTGCCAAATCCAGTGAGAGAGAGAGAGAGAGAGAGAGAGAGAGAGAGAGAGAGAGAGAGAGAGAGAGAGAGAGAGAGGTAATTAGTGTGATGATTGTTTGTAAGAAAGACTGTTGGTATAACTGAGGTTATTTGTTTATGTTTTTAGCTAGGTTAGGACAGTGGCGAATGTCTCGGGCGAATGCTCTTTTTTATTTGACTGAAGCTAGAGGCAGTTGTGTGTGTCAATGTTGGATAATCATTATTATTCTTTTACCAGCGTGGAAGTGTCTATTTATTTCAGCAGTAAGTACAATTTTATTCATCTTTGCTAGGAATGATTCTGAATAATAGAATGTTTCTTATTTATCTTTTATTATATTGCGATACTTTAGTTAGCTAGGCGTGTTGATAAGTGTTTTTCTTTTTTCATTTGCAGGCCATAACTCCTCCTTCAGAGAACTTATTTTTGAATGTTGATCTATAGTTGCTGACCTGGCCTGTAACACATTGTATTTAGACTGCTCTTTGGAATTGACCAACTGCTGATGACCTGGCCTGTAATAGATTGTATTTAGACTGCTCTTTTGGACTGTGCATCCATCGATGACCTGGCCTGTGTAATGCGATTACGTATGATGATGATGATTTTGATGATGATGCTAATGCTCATGACCCAAATCCACCAATGCAGTTATGTATTGATATTTGTCAGTGTTCTGGTATCTAGAAAGTTGTGGTTTTGGGCTATAAAAGACTGTTGGCCGTTGAGTGGACAAAGGTGTCCACTAACAAACATATATAATATTTACATTTATATTTGTGGTTCAAGTGAATATTAGTTTTAAGTTTTGTGTTTTCTTGGGGTTATTTGAATGTGTTTTCCATTTACAGTTGGCTAAGATTGTAGGACTAAGTTATGATTATTTTTTTGGTTGTGGAATATGGATGGTGATTTTTGTATTAAGTGATTGCTTTAGTTTTAAGAAAAATAGTTTTAAGGTTATGTTTTGTTTTGATGTCCTTTTTGTCCAAGAGTTCCGCTGCTGATAACTTAAGGGGAAAGTTTGTATTGAGGAGAAATTTGTCAGTTAGAGTGATTCAATGGTGTGGGAGTTGTTCTTGTAACATCACGCCACAGCAAATGTAGGGAGTACAATGGTGCGGGGCCCAATGGGCATGCAGTCAGTTGCACTTCCCTTGGTACCTCACCCCCGCAGCGCCTGAGACACCAGCAGGAGGCAATGGTATTGCAAACGAGCTCGTTAGCCCATGATGCCCATACCAGGATCCTAATTGGTGGCTCAGAATTTTAGTAGTCAGGATGGAGTTCCCAGTTAAGTCAATTTGGTCTATGAACGACACAGGAGCCAGCGTTTCTCTTCTTAAACAAGAAAGCTCCTCAAACATACCACAGTCAGTGACACCACCATCCTCAACATGCCAAGAGGAAATAAAATAGAGTCAAGACATACGATGGTAGTCAACTTTAAGGTGCATCTGTGAAGTTTCTACGTGATTTTTTTTTTCTTTTATCTTGCCCACCTTGAGAATTTCAAGAATGGAGGCTGTCTTATCTTGCCCACCTTGGGAATTTCAAGAATCGAGGCTGTACTTATTCTGCCAATAAAAAGTCATGAGAGAGTAAATGCTTGTGTGAGAAGGGAGAGACAAGTACTTAAGGTGACAGCTGTACCTGAAAAAGTAGTATTGCCCCCCGAGACACCTAAGAGCATATCAGTAACCTCGTCTTAGCCTCCCCCGGAAGGAACAAAGATCATTGGTAAACCTTATGTGTAATGGGTACATGTAGTCTTAGAGGGCTTGTCAGAAATAAAAGGGAACAAAGTGGATATTACAATAGTTAATTTGACAAATAAAAGAGTTGTATTAGGAAATGATTGTGTGTGTATTGGAGTTATGTGAAATTACTGGTGATGGGATATTGGGGGGCCACAACTCCAGCCACCATAGACAAACTCACTCAGAACTTGATTAGGTTAGCCAGAAAACTGCATCAACCAGAACGTCGACCTGTAGTTAGTAACATTGTTAATAGTTATCTCGATGTAATTGAAATGAGAGACGAGCCACCCAGGAGGATTGATCGATTTCCCTTTAGAGTTGAAACGGGGCAGGCGGATTAGATTGGGTCAAGGAATTATAAGGTACCCATTCATTTCCAAGGAGAGATAACTAGGGAAATTAGTAAATTAAGGAAACACATGATTATCGAGGAAAACGAATTCCACTGGACTTTTCCAATTGTAGCAGTTAGGAAAGAAGATGGTTCGGTAGGATTGTGTGTTGATTATAGCTAGCTGAAAGCAGGGACAACGCGCCAAGGACAATGCATTTCCATTGCCCTCAATCGAAGAGTTACCCATGAGGGTATGGGATGGTAAATATTTTATAACTATCGATTTAAAATTTGGATACTATCAAATACCCATTCAAGAAGACAGTAAATGCAAAATGGAATTTATAGCCAACTGTCAAATATTTCAGTTTAATTTTCTTCTTTTCAGCATCAAAAATGCTACCAGTCATTTTTCTGGAGTAATGATGATATTGTTATTTCACTTAACTGGCCATAATGTTCTTGTTTATCTAGACGATATCATAATTACAGGGAAAATAGCAGAAGAATATAATAACAATATTGATAAAGTTTAGAAGCATTGTGCCATAATGATATGAAAATGAATTTATGAAAGCGCAACTTTTTCTTTAAACAAGTATAATTTTTAGATCATATAGTAAACCCAGAAGGTATCCAACCCTACCCCAGTAGAGTTGAAGCTATTAGATATTTCCCCAGGCCACGTACTACTAAGGAAGTAGCTGGAATCCCTGGCCTCACTGGGCATTAATGTAAGTTCAAAAGAAGTTTTGGAGAGATAGCGAGATGCTTTAGATAAGCAAAGAGTAATAAATTGTGAAGTGGAAGAAGAAAGGGCCTTTAGCCATTTGAAAGCTTCCTTAACTAGAGATGAGTTGCTCACATATCCTAGATAAATTCACCCGTTTTTAGTGACAACAGATGCGAGTAGATAGCTATTTGTGGCGTAATTTCTCAAGGAGGTGATGAAGGCAGAGAGCGATCCGTTTCTATTACTCCCAGGCCATTAAAAGGGGCAGAAAAGAATTATAATACCCTCGATCAAGAGGCATTGGCTATTCTTTAGATTTTAGAGAGGCCTGGGTTCTTTTTAATAGGTCAGCCGATTGAGCTGCAAAGTGATCATCGCCCTTTATATGATTTA
>NC_090745.1:43499565-43509565 GCF_036898095.1 Palaemon carinicauda | reverse complement strand
GTGTTTTTTTATATGCATATAGTTTTTCTAATGTATTCATATATATAAGGCTACCGTTATTCATATGAATAAACTGTATTGAAAGTCAAAACAAGAATTTACCCGGTCACCAGAAATGTGCTTTTATGGCAGGTGTCAAATGAGGTTTGATCTCCGCCCATTAAACACCTGATATCAACTCAGGTAGCTGGTATGGGAATGTCATTGTTCTATAAGCGTCTATACGTATGTTCGTACGTTTACTTTCCCTATAAAATGTAAAGAAACTGCATAGTGAAATAGAAGGATCCCAGAGAGAGACATAAGAATTGTGACTAGTGACTTCAATGTTAAAGTATGGAAAATCTGATAGGTGTTGAAGGTCTGCCGAAATTACAAATGAAAATGGAGAATATTTTATACGTTTCTATTTAACAAACAATCATATCATTAGACTTAGAGGTAATCTTTTCCAGCATAAGGATATCCACAAATATACGTGGACTTCACCATGTAGCAATTAAGAAATTCAAATAGATCACATATCCAATAATAAGGAGAGGAGAAGAACTCAGAGAAGTGTAAAAAGTTATGGAGGTGTAGATATTGGTAGTGATCCCAAGCTCATTGCCACACTGAAATTAAAACTTAAAGCACCCAACAGAAATGTAAATAGAACACCTAATTTTGATACAACTAAGCTTTTAGAAGATGAGTACAAAGAAACACTTGCTATTGAATGTAGAAATTTATTTGCTGTCTTAGAAACTTTGAGATGAAGATCAGACAATTGATGAAGAACAGTGTGATATCAAGAACATATATCAGTCATTTAGTAGTGGAGTCTTGGGACACACAGTTAAAAAGAGATTGCCACGATATCAAATCATATATGAGATGCTATAAGAAGGAGACAGTCGGAAATTGATTGGTGAAAGTTTCCTAGGATGCTATGAAAATTACTAGGTAGAGCATGCTAAGTATTCCAGTATTAATAGCGAAGTAAAAAAAAAGGCCAGAAATTACTGGAGAGAGTATTTAGGCAGGCATGCACATGAAGCTGACAAAGCTATGAATTCAGGGATTGCCTATAGTGTAAGAATTCCTTATAGAATCATTAATAAAATCTCTACTGGGGCAAACAAGAAGAAACATATACCTATCATAAGGAGAGATGGATCTGTTATAACAACAAAAGATGAAGAAAAGCAACGGTCGATAGAATACTTTAATGAAGTCATGAATAGAAGTTATGAAGTGAATAATTAGATTGATATACCTAAGGCTGAGGTAGACCTTGATATGCCCACGGACGAATTCAGTGTTTTTGAAGTCGGAGCCATCATTAAAAAACTAAAGAGATGGAAAGCCCCTGGATGTGATGGAATAACTGCTGAGATGATATTGGCCAAAAATGAAGGGACTCCCAGAATACTTACAAGATTATTTTGTTGAATTTGACGTGAAGAGGCAAAACCTGATGAATGGGAGCTAGGAGTGTTGGTGTAATAGCAAAAAAAAAAAAAAAAAAAAAAAAAAAAATTTGACTGATTTCAATAATTAGAGGTATCATACCTATGTTAGTTGTCATGAAAATATATAGTATGCTTAATCAAAGAGACTAGAGAGAAAGATTGATGAAAAGGTGAGAGATGAACACACAAGATTTAGAAAAAGTAGAAGTTTTACTGATTTTTTTTTCAAGACACGTGGTACAAGAATATAGAAATCTAATTTTGATGGCATTTGTGGACTATAGAGAAGCATTTGATAATGTGCACTGGCCTATTTTGTGGAGAGTACTGCGCTATTACGGACTTCCTCTTAAATATTTAAATTTGATTAAGTCTGCTCATGACCATAGCAAGTGCAGAGCTAATGTTAGTGAAGTCTTATCAAATGAATTTCCAAGGGACAACGTTGTACTCCAAGGGGATATGTTGTCACCTATATTGTTCGTCCTTCTCATGGATTTTGAATGTGTAGAACAGTCGGAGAGAGTAGAAAAGGATTGGACTGGATTGGTAATAGGAAAATAAGTGACCTAGAGTATGCTGATGATGATTTCCTTGTTAGCAAAACACCATAGGATATTCAATGCTTGCTTACCAGAAGGCCTGAAATAACACAGGAGGTTGCAATTAAGATAAATAAAAGAAAGACAGATGATGAGAATGGAATATGCAAAGGAAGATGAAATATCATTGGAAGGAGAAAGGATTAATGGGGTAGAATCTTTTACATATTTGGGATTGACGATCTTTTATATAGGGTCATTAGAATTAGAGTTTAACGAAAGATTAAAAAAGCAAATAAGTCAATTGCTAGTTTAAGTAAAATTTGAAAATAAAATCGTCTGAAATTACATATAAAAATCAGGCTATTTATCAGTTTAGTAAAACCGGTGTTACTGGTTGGACATGATTCATTGTAAGACAATGAAACAATCTCCAACAGATTTAGTACATTTGAGAACAAAGCACTCAGAAGAATATTTGGAGTTGAATGGTAGGACATGATTAGAAATGAAACTCTAAGAGTGATTACTCGACTGCTATATATGATGAAATATTAATGAGGGATAGATGGAGATGGTTTGGGCATGTTCTTCACACTCCACAAGAGAAATTAGTTCATCAAACATGTAACTAGACTCAACAACGTACCAGATGTGTTGGAAGACCTTGGCCAACATTACTAAGGACTATGAAGATTGAGGTTGGAGATGATGAATGGAGAATTGTCGAATTAAAAGCTCAAGATGGAGACGACAGGCAAAATCTAACAGAGGCACCTTACGTTAAAAACATACATACATAAATACACACACACACACAAACACACACACACACACACACACACACATATATATATATATATATATATATATATATATATATATATATATATATATATATATATATATATATATTTATATATATATATATATATATATATTATATATATATATATATATATATAAATAAATAAATATATATATATATATATATATATATATATATATATATATATATATATATATATATATATATATATATATATATATATATATATATATATATATATATATATATATATATATATATATATGTAAATATGTATATATATATATACAGTATATATATATATATATATATATATATATATATATATATATATATATATATATATATATATATATATATATATATACAACGGATTTTGAGCGAAGCGAAAAATCTATTTTTGGGTGAGGGGTAGCCATGTCGTCCTGATGGAAGTTCTTATTAGGTAGCTTTCTAGGGTACATTTGACTACAGTGATATTCCCAGAGAATTTCACCTTATGGTATCCAAAATTCTAACTCCTGGAGCGAATATCCCTAAATAATCTCACAGGGATATTGCATAATATCAGAGGACGTATTCTTGACACGTCACATATCTATCTTTATTCCTCTTTATTCCTTGTAGTGATATACGAGGTGTTATAGATACTGTACTATAGGGAGGGGTCAACAGGCTCTTTTACAATAAAAGGAAGGGCGGGTCCATCAGGACACCCAAAAATAGATTTTTCGCTTTGCTCAAAATCCGTTTTTTGGGCTCAGGCCATGTCGTCCTGATGGAAGTTTACCAGAGCATTATTGTATCTGTGGATTCTCAATCAGTGCCGTACTCTCAAGAAAGTATTTTCCTGGCCCGTCTAGACCTAGAGACCTATGATGTTACTGTCATACATCATTTCATCTAAGCATGAACTATGTTAGTGCTTCCTGCCCCCTACAGGGTTGAGTCGTACTAGACTCTGGAAAAGTCTCGAGGAGTACATAAAAATTTATGGATGACAATGTGACAAGCTTGTATAGTGGTCTCGCCCTATACAATATAAAGCAAAGTTTGTATAAGAGTCACCAATGTCAGAATGAATTTGTGACACCTTCCCAATGTGGCTACTCTTATAAACTATTGGATAATGGTTGTATCCGCATAGAAACAAATTTGGCCTCTTTGCCACCAACCCGCTAGGGTACCACGTCAACCCTGCCAAGGGAGGGTTAGAGTGAGTGGACTTTTGCTTGAATCAGGGAACAGTTTCGAAAGACATACCATGATAAAAATATCCATATTTTAATCTTAATGCTCAGTACATTTCTCATAAAATGAGTGTGGGCGAATAAGACGCAGGGTTCACCATGAACTAGTTTATTAAAATTTAATAAACGTACATATCAGATCAACATTTATAAAGTTTATAAAATGTGGATGATATGCATAAAAGCATAAAGAAAAACAGTCAACAGAAAATATTGTTTCATCTACTAGGAAACAGATTGGCCACTTCAATTGAATTATTAATAATAATGATATAGTTTGTATACTGTTTACATACACTAGTGTAAAAAACGCTTGGCACAAGTGTCCGTATTATGCTATAGATTACCGACATCAATGGAACAGTTCGTAAGGACACTTTCGTGGCCTATCGCTCAGCGTGCAGTAACATTCAGTGACTACACGCGCACCCTCTTAATTAATCGTCCCAAATTAATTACACTGTTCCTCGCAGACTTAAAAAAGGTTAAAGAATTCTACCTGCTGCTACCACAGATCTCATAAGTTGCTCCACTTGCTTTGCATAGTGCATAAAGAACGCCTTGGATGACTACCATCCAGTGTGCAAACAAGGATGTTCAAAGTCCATATAATGAAAGAAATTTTATGGAAGAGGCAACTTCCCTCGGATCATGACTAACGGGTGTACTGTCTGGATCCGTTTTGCGAATAGCACGGGTGAATTTCGCCCAATGTTATAGATAACTTTGACCCAGTGTTTCTCTTCTGAACAGCTGTCCTCCCATAAAGTCTGAAGTTCTATGAAGATAGACCTTTAGGCACTCCACTGGACATAGAGATGTATCTTCCTTCAGAGGGCAGATTCTCTAGGGACCCCACCTGTTGGTGGGTAGCTTGTTCCTGGTAAGAAACGTTGGGTCTGGAAATAGATGCAGTTCTCCCTCCAAGAACTGGACGTGGCCTTCCTCTCTAGAGAGAGCCACTATTTCATAACTCTGGCCCCCAAAGCGAGTACAAACAGAAATATGACTTAAATTCAAAACCTTCTAAGCACATTCCTTTTTGTTCATTATTTATACACAATGAGGAATCATATCTAATGACCATGCAAAGGGTCTTTGGAAGCACTGAAGGGCTGATTCATTAAGAACGTCGTAAGAAAGGTTGACCTGTACGGCATATGGTATCTGACTTGTCAAGGCAGGCTTGAACAATAGAATTGTGTTGGCTGCTAAACCTTGTTCATGAAGGTGAATGAAGAATGATAAATAGGAATCTGTCGGGATTTCTTTCTGTTTCTTCGCCTTGACAAAGGATAGCTATTTCTTCCCTGAAGCCTCATAATGTCTTCTAGTTTCCTCCAAAAGTCTAAACTGACTTTTAAACACCGAATCTTTTTCTGATAGTTAAGGAGAGAAAATCATGATATGTAGGTTCCGTGTTTTCTGTGATGGAGCGAAGACAGTCGACTTCTGTACTCGCTGAGACAGGGATGGATCCGGTAGCGGTACGAATTTTAGTCGTAGTTCCAATGCCAGAGGAAACCACATGCTATTTGGCCACTTGTGGGCCACTATTGCTGCTTTCCCTTTGAAGGATCTGAGCTTATCGAGGACCTTCAAAAGGAGGTTGTACGGAGGGAGCCAATAGATACTGGACCATCTGTTCCAATCCAGGGACATAGCATCCACTGCCTCCGCTGACGGCTCCTCGTAAGGGGACACGTAACAATCTATTTTCTGTTGTCTTTCGTCGCAAAGAGGTCTATCTGCAGCTCTGGGAATTGACTCGAGATGAAGGAGAACGATCCTGCGTCAAGGGACCATTCTGACTCTATAGGTGTAAACCTAGATAGAGCGTCCGCTGTCACACTGTGGAACCCTTGAATGTGAACTGCTGACAGGTACCATTTCTTCCTTTCCGCCAAACAGAATATGGCCAACGTCCCTTATATCTCTTCGCGCGTTTGATCTGTATTTTCTCCAGACTCCTGTTGCATCCTTAAGCTGTGCTCTTAGTACTTGATCTGTTATCGAAGTAAACTGTAGAGATCCCAGCACTCTCTCCTGTCCGCGTCTTGATATCCGTTTGGATTTCAATAGTCTCTCAACAGATCCTGCTATTTCTATCCTCTTCTTACTTGGAATGGAAAGCCGATGTGACTCCAAATTCCAGTGGATTCCCAACCACTGAAATTTTTGAGCTGGAGAGAAGACGAAACTTTTTGATGTTGATTTTGAATCCCAGATGTTCCAAGAACTGGATCGCTATCTTAGAAGCTTGCATGCATTCTGTCCTGGATGCTGCCCACACCAGCCAGTTGTCCAAGTAGGCTACTACTTGGACTCCCTTTAGGCGTAATTGATGGACGGCTGCGTTCGCGAGCTTCGTGAAAATCCTTGGGGCTATGTTTAGCCCTAAAGGCATGGCTCTGAAGGCGTAAAGTTTTCAATGTAAATTGAAGCCTAGGTAGGAGGAGAGGTGACGATTAATTGGAACGTGCCAATAAGCGTCAGACAAGTCTATGGAGACAGTATATGCCCTTCTGGGCAGTAGGGTCTTTATTTGCAGAAGCGTGAGCATTCTGAACTTGTAGTTCACTAAGAACTTGTTGAGTGGCGACAAGTCTAGAATACCTCTGAGTTTTTCTGAGTCCTTCTTTGGAACACAAAGCAGCCTTCCTTGGAATTTTATGGACTTAACCTTCCGGATTACTCTTTTGTCTAAGAGTTCTCGGACATATTCTTCCAGAACGGGGATGAGTGTTGGAAAAATTGAGGAAATTGAGGTGGAGGTCTGCTCCAGCTCCAACCTAGTCCATGTTTAATTAGGCTGTGGGCCCAGGAATCGAAGGTCCAGCAATCCCTAAATAGGTGTAGTCTCCCTCCTACTGGAAGTATCTTACTTCTGCTGTTGTGGACCTGAGGCCTTGCCTCCTTGACCGCGTCCTCCCCTGTATCCCCTTCCTCTTGAAGGGCCTCTAGAAGAACCTCTGGCTGTTCCTCTAGCTCTGGAACGAAAGGAAGAAGTCTGCTTTCGAAGGCTGTGTTAAGAACTGGCGACTGTGTCGCCACTTGTTGAGCTACCAGCTGGTACGTGGTTGGAGGTTGTGCCACTATCTGAGGCACCGCGGTCACAGGAAGTTGTTGTTGTTGCTGTCGGTAGGGTTTAGCCGGCCGAGAGGATGGCCTAGGCCTTTTTGTCTTACTCTTGGGTTGGGGACCCTCATCCGGAGAAGACTTTCTCTTGAGATATAAGCCCCACTTTTTGAGAAGGTTCCTATTCTCTGTGGCGGCCTTGTATACTACCTCTTTAACCACTTCATTGGGAAAGAGGTCTTTACCCTAAATACGAGAGGAGATCAGCTTCCTCGGGTCGTGCCTCACCGCAGCCGAGGCAAACACGAACTCTCTACAAGCTCTCCTAGTTTTAATAAAGCTATAGAGATCCTTCGTAACTGTGGCCAGATGGGTTTTGGCCATAACCATGAACATGTCCTGGATCTTGGGGTCACTTGCCATCATTTCTAGTGTCGTTTGCAACGACATCGATGCCGCAAGTCTTTTCTTTGTCTCTTGCTCTCTACGCAAGTGAACCTCCGAAAGTTTTGGAAGTGCCTCACCGAACTTGCGTTCAGCAATATCAGGTTTCAGCTTCCCGACTGAGAAGGTAAGGTGTACGTCCTTCCAGTCTTCTTGGTCCAAGGGCAAGGTCAGAGATAACGGCTTGCACTCCTCTAATAAGGGGCATGGTTTCCCTGCCTTCACCGCCTTTAAGGCTGCCTTTTAGCCCTTTTCCAAGAAGGAAAGGCTCTGGTAGGAGAAGCCACAAATGAGGGAAGCTTCTTACTCAAGGCGGGCACCTTTGAGTTAGTGAAGTCCCTCTCTTTCATCGAGCTCGCTAGTATCGCCTGAGATTTACTATGGTCAAAAACTATGACCTCCTTCGGCTCCATCTCCTCCTTTGAGGCCTGCTCCTTCCTAAGACAGACATAGCAGTCTGGATAAGAATCTTTGTTGGGCCAAAATTCCACTTCTTCCAGGGGAATTGCTCCCAACTTTTCTGAGATCACGATCTTCCCGGTTGTCATTGGCATGTGTTCGGCATACCTCCAAGGATTGGTATCCGAGCACAAAGGAAGATCCTTCACGCTGAGCCGCTTCTGGGGCCCACGTGATGCTGCAAGTCTATGTATCTCCAGTTTCATTGCAGCTTCCTTCTCATCATTCTTCCTTTGAATTTGTTGGATCATCTCAACAATGGAAGAAAGAGTCCTTCCTAGTTCATCTGGGATAGCAGACGATGTAGACGGAAAAGGTTCTGGGTCCAGAACCGATGTAACCGACACTTCGACGATTTCTTCCTCTTCTACTTGAGGAGCCTGGAACAGCTCCTCCTCCTGACCTTCTCGTAGAAGGTCCTTCTCAGTAGAATCCGACACCTCCGACATCCTATCGTCCAATTGGATGTCTTGAAGGGCGGCTGAGACTTCAGAATCTACCGGATTCTGGGCAATTGGTATCTCCACCTGAGGCTGGGAGATGATTGCATCAGCCGATGCTTTAGGGAAAAGGTAGGCCCTCATCTTCTCATTTGGAAGGTAGGGACCTGAGGTGTTTTTTCTGAAAACCCCTCACCCAGGATCGTAACGTTACCCTGGCGGCATCCCTTGACTCCGTTGACTTAGGGTCGTCAAAAGCCTTGGTAATCAGGTCAGAACAAACTGTACAAACCTGAGGGTCCAAATAGCGGAGATCACCTCTGGAGGCTGCGCATGCTGCGTGCCTCCTGCAATATTGATGTCCACAGAAGTTCTTACTGCAGATATTACAGAACACACTCCCGCACTTCAGATGGTCCTCCTGTAAAGAGAAGAAAAATCCATGAGTATCAAGTGAAGGCTTTCACTTATATTGAGACATTTAGCTTATATAGAAAAGCTATAAAAGAAAGAAGGAAAGACACATACTTTTATTTCCTGTCCAGTCAATTGCTGAAACTTCCCGAAATATTAAAACTGAGGTTAATTCTATTCTAGAATACCTTATGTAATTTCCTAAACGGAAATTTAAGGTGTAGTTCACACCTTGAGATAAAGTGTTAATATACGGGATAGAAAGAATACAGAAAGAACTTACTTTCTATGCATTGTACGGTCTCAACAAAAGGCTGTACAAGATAACATAAAGTTTGATGAAGAACTTTTAATATTATCACAAGCTCTGTACAGCAGTTTATGCTAATGCAGTGTGTACTACACTACGAATACAGCAACTACTGTACATCACATGCTGTTGTGCCGGCGTGCGCCTGCACGTGCTGGCCGGCATCTACCCCTGTATAGTTCAAAGATATACTATCTTTAACTAATAGGCGGTAGCCCCCTGATTCGTAACTGTGTGCCGGCCGGCAATCATTGCCAGCCGACGGCTGAAAACACTAATACCCGGCTGCTGGCTGCTAATTGTAGTGGCCAGCAGATTCGGGCTGTGTTTCCACTGCCGGCCAGCAAAGGTAATAAAACTCATGCCCGCCGACAGTAGCCAAGAACCAGAGAACCTCCACCTGCCCGGCTGTCGGCTGTTAAGCCGGCAGCCGGGTTAGGGGTGCAATACAATAGTCAGACAAACAGTATGGATGTAAGGTTATAAGGCGGCATTGCCATACGACCTTCCATCCAGAAAGAGTGAACTTATGGAAGGGGAGAATGTAGCATTCAGGCTTCCAAAGAATCCATAGCCTGCTGGGCTCTACCGGCAGACATGGAAGGGAGACCAAGGGAGGTCTGGGGTTCACTCTGCAAAGAAAAAAGGGTCTCTGCCAGCGGACACGTAGTGCCAGCCGGCAGAGAGCTGAGCCTGTCCTCCATCCTAACCTATACTAGGTACGGAAGTAGGACTGCGGCCAAAAGAAAATAAAAGAAAGAGAGGTGGGGAAGGGATAAG
>NC_090745.1:43492065-43494565 GCF_036898095.1 Palaemon carinicauda | reverse complement strand
GGTTATCCTGTTTTTCCTAAGTTTATTATTGATGGTTCTTTGATTTTCTCTATTCGTGATATAAATATGACAAAACAGTCTCATGAATCACGGAATAATTTTTTTTCTTTCTTTCTAGGATAACTAGTGGAAGGTTCTCGGTAAACTGACTCCCGGTAATGTGACTCCGGAAATTTGACTCCCAGTAATTTGACTCCCGGTCAATTTGACTCTCATTAATTTCACTCCCACTATCTGGAAAAAAAAAAGTTCTGTTAGGGCTCAATTTTGTGATTATCAGTATTTACCACCTATAGAAAATTACTGAATGAAATGAAATAAAGCAAATTAAATGAAAATTATCCTTTACCCTCTCAAAAAATTATAGTAAAAAGAAAACAAATTTACGAGACAGGAAACAAGTAAATAGTATATCATATTAGCAGTAGAATAGCTTGTTTACATGCATACTAATTAGTTTACATGCACGCTAATTAGTTGACTTAAACTATCGCTATATGGAGACTATCTCTACCTCTTTGTAGTTTGTTTTTCCACTCTTCAATGTTTACCAAGGTTTACATCTTACCTCTTTGGTTATTACTTTGAAGGAAATGAAATGGCCCGTATGCCCTCAACTATGCGCATAAGTCGTAATATAAGGAACTGACGTCAAGCAAACAGTAAGTGCTCCTCCAATCCCTCAGACTCGAGTTGGTTACGAGATACCTGATGAATACAAGTTCCTTGATAGTGGTGAACTTTTCTTGCAGTTTGATAGTGGGGAATCTGATGAAGATAGACTACTTATGTTCGCAACAAATAAAGGCCTCGATGACTTAGTTAAGGTAAAACACTAGGCGGGTGATGGACCATTCAAGTGCTCCCCATCTCTACTCTATCAGTTGTACACGCTACATATGCAAGTGGGTTCACTCAGTAATCCACGATTATTGCATTGCTGCCAAACAAGATGCAAGAACCTTACAACCTACTTTTTAAACAGCTTAAGGAATTATGGCCAGGAATGAACCCCGTAACCATCATGATGGATTTTGGAAAAGCACCTATTAATATTTTCAAATCTGTTTTTCCTAGTGCTTCCGTTTCATGCTGTCTTTTTCATTTAACTCAAAATGTTTACAGAAAAGTGTATGCAATTGGCTTCAAAGAGAGGTACCATCATGACGATGAGTTAATGTATATGTACTTTTTTTTTTTAATCTATTTTTATTGAACAAAAATCATATATTTAATGAATATAGAAAAGAGTGGTAGTGAAATTACCGGGGATCAATTTGACCGCGAGTCAAATTACCGGTCTCCCTAGTGGAAGTAGATGTCTAATGCATTCACTGCGGGTACAAAAAGACAGTATTTTTAAAATTTCCAATGTATTTTTGCACAATTTTGAAACTATTTTCTTTTAGTCTCTTGGAGCTTTGGCATACTAGTGATATATAGTCGACATCACCTCATTTGCATATTTATTTTTTCGAATTTAAATCTATACTATTTATTACATAATAATGTCTTATTTACTGTAGTTAAAAGGACTGTTCGAAGTACATCGAAGTGAATTCTCCGTATGTTTTAATGGGAAGTTATTGAATAAGAGAAAATAATTCTTTAATTACTTAACCACAATTTTGAATTTTTTTACAGTGTCTATGACCTATTGCCTGTATACCCTACGTTTCTATTGCAACAGCATATTATCTTACTGTTACGAAATCTGTTGAAAACATGAGTGTGGCTGACACTGCAGAGGTAAATCGGACGCTTCAATTGTAGATCCAAAATTAGACATTTTTCGAATATTCCCCAAAATTAACCATAATCATAGATTTTTTTTTTTTTTTTTCAACAAAGGTTGACAATAAATCAAACATAAATCTTTCTGAGCCACAGGCTTCAATGAAATCCACAGAAAGGTAAAATAATTGAGATTTTCCATATACTGTTGATATTAATAATGAGGAACGTTCTACAGATTTCAGAAAAGGTAAAATAGGAGAAATTTCCTCAAACCGGTGGTAGAGAGAACAACATCATGCACTAAGACTCCATGTTCAAGTAAAGAAGGAACAATTTACTGGTAATAGAAAGTGAGTAAAATCAATTATAACTTTGTTTAAATAATGGGAATACGACGGCCTTACTTATCAGTCAGTTGTTTGTCTGGTTTACAAACGAATAGAGTATATAACATCTAGTCATTGCAGGAATCCAGTTTGCATATTTAATATTTATGGAGCTGAAAAGGAAGGAAACTCAAATAATGTAGAGATGAAAAAAGATCACTTGATAAGCTTCTTGCCATCAGCGATTCAGTTAGCAAGTTCTTCAAACACTCATCTTTTATACATTATCATCTCAGACGAATAGTTATCCATATCTGATTTATTTCCTTACATTAGCTTTGATAAAGTATGATGGAATTTGGCTTGTATATCCTTATCTTTCTAGATAAATCTTCTAGCAAAGAAGATTTTGTCATTGCCATATGTAAATTCAAATC
>NC_090745.1:43467065-43487065 GCF_036898095.1 Palaemon carinicauda | reverse complement strand
ATTATACAGTGAGACTGCTGAAAATTGTATACATAAAACTTGAATAAGAGATAAATAAGATGGTATATGAAAATCCTGAAGTTAAAAAAGTTAACTATTTTTTAAAAATTCTCTGAAGTTAGGTCTGTTGGAATATATTATGAATGCATTATTCACAATAATATTCAGGATGCCATAAAACAGACATAATGGCCATCTCCTTGTGCTTCCGCAGACATTTGGTCGAAGGTGTCCACCCCCCCTTTGTTTGCATTGTAAAATATATGGACTTGCGTTTTCTTTCCCTCAACAATGGTTTGCCTATGTTGAACTGTAGATAACAGCTGAATACTCTTGGTTTTGTTGACTTTCTGGCAGAGCACTGTTACCTTATCCTCATAGTTGTATACCGCCACCGAATTGCCAAGGTTGATCTTCGCGTCCATAATTTCCCGTGGTACGTAAGGCTTTGGTCTGATTGTCCCATTTCTGAAGGAGATGCTGAAGAAGTTGACGGCACTGCTGACGAAGGGGAAGGCACCGCTGACGAAGGGGAAGGCACTGCTGACAAAATGGAAAGTACTACTGAAAAAGGGGAAGGCACTACTGACAAAATGGAAGGCGCTGCTGACGAAGAAGGGAAGTTGTTCGTCTTTTCCATGTCATAATCGTCCTCACACGTGCTATCTACCTCTATTTAGTCATCATCAACCTCTCTATCGCTTCCAAGGTCATCAGTGCTGAACAATCTCATCAAGATCTCCTCTTCAGAAAGATTTCTGTTTACCATGATCGAAACTGAAAAAAAAAGAAAAAACACATTACTAATATTGGCTAAATTAAACTATATATGGTAATCCTACATCCAATGTACAATTAGCATCATGTTCTCAAATCGTCTATCAACGTTCACTATAAGTATCAAAACACTATTCACAGAAATAAATATATTGTAATCAATATTGTAAAACTTGTGAAAATTAATCATAGTCACTTACCAGGTAAATGTGTAGCGTAAACGCTACAAGGAAAAACAAAAATGGCGATTTCCAAAAAAGGTGATAGAGAGGACAATGGCAGTTATTCCTTCGGTTGTGTCTCTGGTCTAACTAACCAGTGCTGGGTAAATTTCCGCTGAGAAGCCGAACTCAAGCGGCGCTGAAGTAAACAAGTGGTTTTGCGCATATAGGCGGTAGTATATACGCTACACTTTTACCTGTCCAGGGTTTAAGATCCAATATTACCGTACTTAGTCAAAAATCTCTTATTCTATGGAAAGAAACCTACCTAACTAAACCTAAATAAACGTACAGGTACACCCACAGACATACCCCTTAACCTACAATAGACAGGTTTTATAGTAAAAAAAGTCTTATATATTATTATACAATCAAAAGCCTTAGTATAAAGGGGACAAATCAATAATTAATTTTAGGGGAACCTTTATAAACACTTGAGTGTATATCACTCAAAGAAACCTCGTAAACTTTATCTATAATGCTAAAAAAAATTTTATACAGCCTCAAAGGAGAAACGAGCAAGGTGGCGTATGAGAAGGATCAGCCAAGCACACTAAATTCTAGAAAGGGTATTAGGAATCTTGTTGAGAGTCCCTTTAACATATTCTATAACCAAATTGAATTCCTGCAGAAAAAGGGCCAAGCACAAAATCATCTGGTTTGCTCCCTTCATCTGCTCGATGAAAACCAGAGGATTGTGATCCGTCCATATCTCAACCGGGAAAGAAAAATTGGTCACGTACGGCTTGAAATAGTTAAGAGCGCGGACCAAAGGAAAAGCTTCCTTTTCTATGGTGAAGTAACGTTTTTCCGCCGCCAGAAGTTTTGACTATAGGAAGACACAGGATGACCACCATCCTCCTTTCTCTGAAAAATGACACCTCAAGTGCCGACGTCACTGACATCTACTGCTATAATAAAAGGCTTCTGAAAATCTGGGGAAGTCAAAATGGGGTTAGTTATTAATACTGATTTATGTTTATTAAAAGATTCTTCATACTGATCCGACCACCAGAACTTTTTTCCTTTTTCTAATAATCTAATAACAGGCTGAGCAAGATTGGAGTAATTACGCATAAATCTGCAGTAATAACCCATCATGCCCAGCACTCTTCTTACCTCTCTGACATTACCAGGCCTTTTCAAATTTATAATTGCCTCGAGGTTGGCTTGTTACGGAGCCACCTGACCTAAGCCAACCTCGTGACCCAAATAACAAACCTTGGCCTGACCCAATTCCCACTTAGCCAAGTTAACAACTAACCCTGCAGACCTAAGGGCTTCAAAAACCTTACATAACCTCAACATGTGTGTATCCTAGTCATTACTATATACTACCAAGTCATCAATATAAATTTCCACTCTTTTCAAACTACAAATTACCCCATTCATGAGCCTTTGAAAAGTACATGCAGCATTTTCCATTCCAAAAGGCATAACCTTACACTCATATAGGCCAAACGGAGTGACAAAGGCAAATATTTCACGAGCTCGGTCGGACAATGGAACCTGCCAATGACCCTTTAAAAGATCCAACGTGGAAATAAATTTGGCAGAACCAGTGCAATCCAGACAATCATCAATACGAGGGAGAGGAAAAGAATAATTTTTCATATTGGCGTTCACTTTACGGTATTCCACACATATTTCGGAACATACCGTCTGCTTTCTTTACTAGTACAATAGGAGAACTCCAGGGACTTACAGATGGTTGAATAAGGTTATGTTTCAATATATACTCTATCTCATTACTGACCAAATCCCCTTTTATTGGGTTCAGTCGGTAAGGACTCTGCTTCACAGGGGAAGCATCACCTACATCAACGTCATGACTTAAAATATTTTGCCTACCCGGAGCTACCTGAAAAAGATCTGAAAAGGAATAAATTAAATTAAGCACATCTTCCCGTTTGTTAACATCTAAATGATCTAAATTACTTTTTAACATCTCTAAATTTTACATATTTTCACCCAATGCATCTGAAGGAAACTGACACCCTAACTCGTCAGAGTCCTTGGGAGGCACATCTAATACCACAGACACAGGCTCGGACATTATCGCTAATGGATCCCCTTGCTTACCAACATAAGGTTTCAGACGATTAACATGAGATATTCTTCATTTACGGCTTGAACCTGGAGCTTCAATTTCATAGTTTACCTCTGACAGTTTCCTCAAAACCTTGCAAAGGGCCCTTATATTTTGGTTTGAGAAAACTATCCGGGTCCATACTCAGCACAAAAACCAACTCCCCAGGTTCAAATGAACTTACCTTTACCTTTTTGTCAAAGTTGTTCTTTATTATTGACTGGGACCGTTCCAAATTTTCTCTGGCGAACTTCCAGGCACTATCCATTCTTCTCTTCAATTCTTCCACAAACCTTTTAACATTTATTTCCTCCTTCCGGTTGGATTTGAATATTTCAAAAACAATTTCCAATAGTCCATGAACCTTGTTCCAAAATAACAACTCGAAAGGAGCTACGCCAATGGGAGAGTTATGGTGATTCCTGATAGCAAAGAGGGCAAAAGGGAGGGCTTTGTCCCAGTCACTATCCGGATCATAACAATGTTTTTTCAGGACAGACTTGAGGATTTGGTAGAACCTTTCCACCGCTCCTTGACTCTCCGGGTGATAAGATACGCTGGTAACGAGCTGAATGGCCAGTTCAGCACACTTACCATTAAATACCTTGCTAGTGAAATTCATCCCGAAGTCGGTCTGAATTACACGAGGGAGACCCTACCTGGAAAAGAAATCGATTAATTTTTCAAAGAACTTTGGAAGTAATACTCCTCATAGGTATAGCTTCAGGAAAGCAAGAGGCTCTATCCATGATAGTTAGAAAATATACGTAACCTGTTTTAGTTTTGGGTAAGGGACCTACCATATCAATTACTAACTCAGAAAATGGATTACCGATAACAGGTATAGGATTCAACGGGGCTTTAGGGATCCCCTCATTTGGTTTACCCATAACCTGACAAGTCTCACACTCTCTGATAAACTGCTTCACACTAAATTTAATTCCACGGCAGCAAAAATACCTAGCCAGACTATGAAAAGTTTTTAACACACCCAAATGACCTGAAAAAAAAAATTAGTATGAGCTAATGCCAAAACAGAATTTCTGAATTGAGAAGGTGCCACAATCTGTTCCACCCGACCATTTTTATTCAAATTATCAGATACGGGACGACTAAACCTATATAATAAGCCCTTTACAACTCCAAACATAGGTTTAGTCAGATCCTCTACATTGCCCAAATTAAAATTAAATTCATCTTTTTGAGCTTCAATAAAAGCAGCTCTGTCCCAATCAAGTTTCATATTAACTACATCACTACAACTACTCGCTACTGGCCCGAGCCTTGAAACATTTAACTCTACACTACTTAACATTAAGTCATCATCGCTCTCCATTTCAAGTAGATTAGCAGTTTTGCTGCTGACCGAGTCATTACAGCCACGGGACTAGCATTTACTGATAATATAGGGAACAGCTCCTGTCCTTCACTATCCAGCAATCATTTCCCAGGATACCATCAATACCCAGGATAGGTAGGCTATCCACCACAGCCAACTCAGTGACGCGATCATATCTTGGAAAAGACATGTGAACATTAACCAAAGGAACGGACACAGCTAAATCCAGAAAACCTCCTAACAATAAAAAATTTCCAGTATATTTTTCAAAACCATTCAGAGCCCTCTTCATGACTAATGACCTGGCAGAACCAGTGTCCCTAAAAAACTTCACCTGGACAACACAAGAGTTAAAAACCAACTTTCCAGGCCACACATATTTGTCGTACATGAGTCATGATTGGGGATTAGGAACATGAGGCTTACTACTATTTACTAAAATTATCCTATCTACTACAGGTCTGTCTTCAGGACTACTTCTACTAACCTCTGACTTATCATTAACCAAGGCTACAGGACTTTGATTATTGCACTGTAGGTACATCCTACGAGCATTACACTGGTTTTGGAAATGCCCGGGCTTGTTGCACTAAAAACAGCTTCCTTTGCGGCGTGAACTTCTATTCCCATTATACCTGTTATTTCCCCCACCTTGGAAGTCTCTATTAGCAAAAACTTTAGGGGGAGAAGGACCTCCTTAGACTTTACCTACATCCTATCACCTGGAAAAAATTAAAATTAATAATACCATTCTTGGGGATATGGGGAGTCGGACGAGGAGGTTTCCCCTCTCCTACCACCATTAGGGGAGCAAGATGTTTAATTATCTAAAGTCTTATAATTAAAACTACCGCTACCTGACCGGTGAGTCAATACAAATTTGTCTGCTAACTGAGCGGTACTACTAAATTTCACACTTTTTACCTCCTCCAGGGGAACTCTCAACTCCCTGCTACAGGCCCTCTTAAACTCCTCAAGGAGCAAACTCCACGAAAGACTGTGCACGGTGTTTCGTATAGTTGCGAAACCGTAAGCGGTAGGCCTCAGGGACCAAGTCGTAGGACTTTAAAATTAAGGCTTTTACCTTCTGCTAATCCTGAGCTACTCCCTCCTCCAAGGCATTATACACCCGCATTGCCTAGCCTACTAACGTACACTTTATTAATACAGTCCACATTTCTGCGGGCCAAGACAATCAGGAGGCCACTCGCTGAAATGCCTTGAGGAACTCAGGGACATCCTTTTCGTCAAACACTGGCACCAATTTTAGTGCAGCACCTATATTAAACCGAACTTGGTAAGTTTTTTCAGGGGAACTTATCAAATTGGCCCCTGTAACCTAGCCATCTCAATATTTAATTTCGCCATCTCCAACTCATAACACCTTACCTGCTTGTTCTCCTCAAACTCCTTTTTTTGCAACTCTATGCACTTGCAAATAGGATTGTATTCCTTCTCCTCCTTGGAGTCACCCTACGCATTAACAGGGGCCAGAGATTTGAAAGGTACAGAATCGGGGGGGGGGGGGGGGGGCAAAGAACGGATTAGAGAACACATTACCCGGACCCTGGAGAGGATTTGCTAGATCCTCGTAAATGGTACCTACGACAGGAGTATCCTCAAACAGAGTTAGACCAGCCCTCATACTTAATTTGTCCTCTTCGAAACCCTCATTCAAACTGTCCTCACTATCACCTATTACCTCACTCCCACTCCCTGAATGTTTAGCTTCAGCTAACTCCTGTTTTATTTTATCCCTAACTAATACCAATATCTCTGTTCTGGTGTCCATCGTTTTCCATGGAACGCCCAACCACTTAGCACACTCAACTAATTGTTTCTTACCTAGCATTAATACAATCAACTGACCCAAAAATCTGAACTGGATAAAAAACAAATCCCTCCATTTCGTAAAACAAAAATAAAATTCAGAGGAGAAAGACAACATTAAAACGAAAAAAAAAAATAAATATTGAAGAGTCCACCCTAGTGTCGCTCCAGAGACCAAAATACCCGATACCCTGAGCTCTCTATCCTGTCACGGTCGCCAAATAAGTTATCACCCTCGTCTGGCTGTGGTGCAAGTTCATATTGCATGATAAGAGAGGTCAGTGATTATAAAAATTGGTCAGTGGAAACGAAAACACTTGGGAAAACTTAACAACATTTATTAACAACAATTTTTAGAACAGTCAACTTTGTGACTACCAAATAATTTGAATTAACAACTTACAACTAACTATTAATAACTAACATTTAACAAAAAACATTTACCAATTAACAAATAACAAAATTTCCCAACAGAAAACACCACACTCTCAACGAAAGAACATCAGATAATTTAAGAACTAAACACACACAAAACACAAAACATATACATATTCTCGCACTCTTGGAGGCTGCAAGAAATCACCTCCTGCTCCAACCAAGGTAGCTACTCCACTAACACTCAGATACCTTAAGGAGTGCAGCTCAGCAGGACTATATATATATATATATATATATATATATATATATATATATATATATATATATATATATATATATATATATATATATATATATATATATATGTGTGTGTGTGTGTGTGTGTGTGTGTGTGTATGTGTGAGTGTATGTATGCAAGTATATATATATATATATATATATATATATATATATATATATATATATATATATATATATATATATATATATATATATATATATATATATATATATATATATACAGATAGAGAGAGAGAGAGAGAGAGAGAGAGAGAGAGAGAGAGAGAGAGAGAGAGAGAGAGAGAGAGAGAGAGAGAGAGAGAGAGAGAGAGAGAGTTGATGGGGACTGGTATGCAGAATAACTATCCAGAGTGTTTTGTATGAGGCATGTTCCTATAAACGTAAATTGTAACGCATTTTTTACGAGATTCGGCGCCATAGTACCATAGCGTCTGTACCATGGTCTTCCACTGTCTTGGGTTAGAGTTCTCTTGCTTGAGGGTACACTCGGGCACATTGCTTATTTCTCTTCCGCTTGTTTTGTTATAGCTTTTGTAGTTTATAAAGTGATATTTATTTTATATTGTTGCTCTTTTTAAAATATTTTATTTTTCATTGTTCCCTTTCCTTACTGAGCTATTTTCCCTGTTGGAGCCCCAGGGCTTATAGCATCCTGCTTTTCCAACTAACGTTGTAGCTTAGCAAGTAATAATAATAATAATAATAATAATAATAATAATAATAATAATAATAATAATAATAATAATAATAATTATTATTATTATTATTATTATTATTATTATTATTATTATACTGCTATGATAGGAAATCTTGTATCAAATAGTTGGCAATATATAATTATACCCAAAAATCTCCAGTCATTGAAACGATAACTAAATCATAAACGAATAATTTAGTGGTCGTTAGTATTGTGCGAGGTCAGTGATAAGTGCTAACAAAGAGGCGAGGTGAATATAAGTTAAGGTTATTCAACAGTTAACGAACTTATAGATTAGCAGTTGAGAGGAAGAATGTCACAAAAACTCTTCAAACAGTCTGAAACATGTGATGGAAAGATTAAACAGGTTTTATGTTATCATTGCGGGAGAGAGCGAGAGATAAGATAAGCAATAGCATTACAGTGAACGAGCATGTATGAAACACGTGCAATACATGGTCCTCTGCCTAGGAAAGGCAAACATGTAAAATATGGCGCTCTGCTTTATCGAGGCAAACTGTAGGTGCTTCATCTCGCCAGAAAAAAACCTGTTTCTGGTAAGCAATGGAGACTCAGTTTTCTTTGCCATTAATGGTCATTGAGAATGCCTTCAGTGTTTGACAGATCACAAGGAATGGGCCCGTGTGAGGGGGCATCTGCACTGTGCCAGCAAACTTGTGTTGTAGCTTGTAGATCTTTTGGTATACGTTGCTTTGCTGGGGTCTTTAAAGTCTGATGGCATGGAGTAAATTTACCAACAACATGACATAGGCGATGGAGATTGTCGGAGGAGGATGCAGACAGATAAAATTCAGAAGGGACGACCAACAGATCGATATGCACCATTTTAGTTGTTGAGACATCCAGGGCATCCTTAGGAGTGGTCCTTGATTCCAGAGAACCCAGGGAAGCTGAGTAAATCAGTTGCAGTCATTGCAGTAGGACATCAAAACTGAATGTAGGTTATGATGAAATCCTTTGACCATTCCGTTGGTGCAGGGTTGTCACTGCTTGTCTTAGGTATTGTGATGCCCAGGATATTAGCTAATAAAGTCCATAATTGTGAGGCGAAAGTAGTACCCCTGTCAGAATTAATATGCTCACGGATACAAAATCTCACTATCCACCCTAAGAGTAAGGCAGATATACATGAGGTGGACGTTGGATTTGCATAGGAAAGGCTTCAGGACAACGAGTAGAGCGGTCATTGATGGTAAACAGGTAGCGGTGTCCTTGTCATGCGAGTAGGGGGCCTCCTATATAAGTGAGAGTATGGGAGAAACGATGCTGAGGTTGAGGAAAGGTGCCCACTCTTGAATCCGTGTGTATATGTACTTTTGAAGTTTGGCATGAAATGCAGACGAGGACCTAATCCTTATCATCCTTAGTAATGCTGTGACAAAAGAATTTCCTCTTCTGTAGTTATGCAGTAAACTGGCACGAGGGATGTGAGAGGCCATGGATGAAATCAAACACCGGTTGGCACATTGGGGCAGGTATCCATGGCAGTGGTCCAACCAGTACTGAAGTCTCAGAGGATCGTTGCTCTAGTCATTGAGGGCACCGTCATCCCAACAGAGGGGTGTGCAAGAGCTTTTTGTTGGGCTTCTGCCAAGGGTTTGTAATCCAATCCCAGATGAATGGCAGTCTATGTGTTTCTTGACAGGGATTTGACAACAGGATTACTTTTCGCAGGGACATGTTGAAGGGTGCAATTGTATTCAGCCATGGCAGAGAGATGTCGGCGTTGATGGGCGGACCAAGCGTTTGAGTGTTGAGTGAAGTTGTGCTCACAGACTAGTGGCCCGTGTATATGAAGAATGGCGTACCTTCTATGAAGTGGTGAAAATAATGGACAGCCAAATGCATCACCAACAATTTGCAGTGGAAGGTAGAGTAGCCAGATTCCGCCTTTGATAGTTTTTTTTTTTTTTTTTATTGAAGATGGCAAGCCATTGACCACCTGCCTGAATAATGCACCAATAGCAACATCACTGTCATCGGTGGAGAGGAGAGGAGCATGTGGCACGGGAAAATGAAGTCTATCAGCGGTTGATATAGCATTCTTTATGCTGCAGAAGGCCTCATCTTGAAGGGAACTCCACTTCAGGTCTTTTGGCTTGTCCTTGAGGGAGGCATAGAGGGGATCAAGAGTGGTGATGATTGCTGGCATGAATCGGTGATAATAGTTTATTGTGCCCAAGGACAGAGAAGGTTCATGTACGATCCTCTAGAGATTGATAATGAATATATGCACTTAGGGCAGACAGTAAGTGTTTCTCTGGGCCATGAGACCGATGTTGAAAGGATAAGCATGGGAAGAAAAATAAAATACCACTTTCTCTAAAAACAAAAGTATTTAATCAGAATGTTTTTATCAGAGTTATGTATCAGAAACTTGGAGGTTTACTTAAGCGTTAGAACATAAACTGTTACAACTCAGAGAGATATGAAAAGATTAATGATGAGAATAACACTAAAGGCCAAAAAAAAAAGAAAAAAAAAAAGCTGCATAGATATGAAAGCAAAAGAAAGTAGAGGATATTTTAATAACATATAAGAAAAAGATATTGACATAGACAGGACATATAATAGATGGATATAAAGTATAACAGAATGGGTCCTTAAAGATTGCAAAAGAATGAGGGGAAGGAAGAGAAAACTATGGATTGATAAGCTAAGAAAATTTGTCGTTATAGATTGTCATAGAACAGAGGGAGTGGAATGATATGTGTGAAGCCATTGACCTGCAGTGGGCTGCTTATGGTTGATGATGACGATGATTTTACACACACATATATATATATATATATATATATATATATATATATATATATATATATATATATATATATATATATATATATATATATATATATATATATATATATATATATATATATATGGTAGTAGGACATGATGCCGAATGCACTTATGCCGAAAGACAAGAGGCCGAACGGACAAGAAGCTGAACAGTCATGAAGCCGAACGGACAAGAAGCCGAACAGTCATGAAGTCGAACGGACAAGAAGCCGAACAGACATAAAGCCGAACGGACAGGATGAAGAATGGATAATTTAGTTTCACGACACATTCACTTTTATGAGGTATAAATAATAAGAACTCGGAAGCATTTTATGCAACTTTTTTATTGGAACAATGTCATTCAAATGTAAAATAATTTAAATGATCATAAATCACAACATAATAATGAAGAAAAACTAACTTTTATTTAACCAAAAATTTAAATGTTTCTTAATCACAAAAAAAATGGAGAAAAAATAACTAAAATTTATCAATAAATTTGAATGGAGAAAAAAAAAAAACTTTTATTTAACTAAAAATTGTATCCTAAGGCACGTCAGAAACCAAGACCGTCTTCTTTGTTATACGAATTACAAATAGACTTGATTCTTTAGTTGATGGCGTCATATTTTTTGGTTGTCCGCAAAATATCGAGAAAAAGTAATTTTCCTTTGTTGACATCTCGTAATTGTTTTCCTTTTTGAGTCTTATGGTTGTTTACTAATTTGTGGTAGCTGGCTATTTTACGACAAACCAAGAATTTTTTCAATATTATTCATTCTGTTCGTTCGGCTTTATGTCTGTTCGGCTTCTTTTCCGTTCGGCTTTATGACTGTTCGACTTCCTGTCCGTTCGGCTTCATGACTGTTCGGCTTCCTGTCCGTTCGGCTTCTTGGCTTCGGCCTCTTGTCTTTCGGCATAAGTGCGTTCGGCATCATGTCTGCACATATATATATATATATATATATATATATATATATATATATATATATATATATATATATATATATATATATATATATATATATATATATATATATATATATTCTTATGAAGTTGGTCTAGTGTAGAGTAAATACAGTAGTTTATTCGTGATTTTATGCATATTTTCATATGTGTATTGGAGAGAGGTTAGCCAGCTCTTAAAATGAGTTCCTCTCGTGTAGATTTAATTTTATTATGTAAATTACATAAAACTTTCGTCGTTAATTTCATTGTATTCTTTATTCAAGTCAGTATGTTTGATTTTACATTATTTTTTAAGAATTAACTTTTTATTTCACGTGTTTTTGTTACAAAGTCTTACATAACTGTTTGAGAGTGTTATGTAATCCATACGAGATAAGAACAAGGGCTTATGTAAAGTTCTTTTATATTTTTATGAGGTATTGTGTCATGTTTGAGAGGATATAAGCAACTCTATTGTCTGCCATGTGGTTTGGAGAGTTCTCGAAAAACCTAGTGATAGATGTTAAGTTTCTTTTTTTATTACGGGGATAAAGAGTAGGAGGAGCTAGCTGACTGAGGGAGCCGCCTGGTGTTGCGTGAGTACGCCTTTGAGAGAGCAATACTTGGTAACTCTGACACCCTTAGCCCAGGCCCAAAGCCTGGAAGCTTCTGGAAATGGCTAAGTTTCATATATAAGGTGACCCCATAGTTGCATAGATTAGATAGAGAATTCCAGCCTTAAGACATAGTCATCTCCCCACCTCTCGCTCATACACAGCTCAGAGTATTGTTTTAAAAGTGTTCAGTGAAATATCGAAGTTATGGTGTGACGGGTTTTTATAAACATAAAGAGCATTTATAGAATTTCTCTTAGAGTTTTTGTAAATAGCCCTGTAGTAAGGTGGAAGATACTTGCATCGTGATCTGGTTATCTATTTTCATTAAGTATCAAACTTATATATTATATTCAGATATAATTTCAGGTGAAAAGAGTGATTGTATAATTTTCATAAGTATTATTTCTTTGGTCTTAGTGTAAGGTGTATTCTGGTTTGATATTACAAATATATATTTTCAGATAGTGATATTTTAGTCTTGATCTAAGTTTTGTTCAGACCTAATATTTCGAGTCTATTACTTGTTCTATGTAAATTCTTTTAAAGTGTTGTAATTTATAAAGAATATATTTATTTTTGTAATTATTGTATTATTTCAATCATCAATGTTTATTACAACCTCGTTCGGATCCTGTAAAGAATCTAAGTAAGATTTCTTTGAATGATTCTTAAGAACAATTACCCAGTTTTGTTTTGAGTGTACTTAAGAGACCTTTTAATATCCAGTGCTTTATATATTGCTTTCTGGGAGTTATCAAACTGTCTCAGAGTTCTGGTATTAATATTAACAATTGTAACAGATTTAATGTAAAATCAAACAGGTGAGTTTGGCATTGTAGAGGTTGTTGAGCTAGGAAGCCGTAATCTATATAATATCATATGCTATCACGAGCCAACATCTTGTATATATATATATATATATATATATATATATATATATATATATATATATATATATATATATATATATATATATATATATATATATATATATATTACTTGGGCATGTTTCTTTATTTCTATAATGAGTAAACAATATCTTTGTAGGACCCAAAAGTCGAAAATAGAATCTCTCCTGACAAACTGTCCTCCACATAGCATTCCGAATATCAGAAAAACTGTATTTACGTTTTTGTATTTGTTATTTGGCGTTGACGTGTTTCGAGTCACTTCATGTGACTTCATCAGGTCTAGATGGGTTGAGTGATGAAATTGCACAACTGTCATGGTAGTGAAAATTTAAGATGAAGGAATATTTGGAAACTATAAAATGAATGAACAAAATTTGATAAATGAAAGTGTAATATTCTTTTATATAAAATAGAGACTTAAGATTGATTTTTAAATACTCAAATTATTTTTCAAAAGGCTTCACAGTTTGTTATGACCGATCTGACAAGCGTAATTTTTGAAGCTCGCTCACTCCCTCAGAAATATAGGTTTGTGATCTGCATTGAATTAAATCTGTGATATATCTTCATAACCTGATTTTAACGATTTTTCCAGTTTGCACGTACTAGCCCGGCAATTTCAAAATTGTACACTATTTCACAGATCATTTATTAGTTTCTAGTGTACTTTACCTTCTTTTATTAGGGCGTGTGATTTAGTTTTGCAAACTTTTAAAGGAACTGATAATTTTTAGTACGTTTTCTTGTAACATTGTTCTTTTTCACAAGACTTGTAAATTAAAAAAAAAATACAGATACACTATAAACCTTTCTATACGAGTTTTGCGGATATTTATATCGATGGCTTCCATAAAACTTTATGGGTGGAAACAATTTTTGCACTACCTTAGCAAATGGAAGTTTCTCCATGCACAAAATGTTACAGTGGTCAGCAGAATTTACATTACCTTACCATTGTACATTCATAGCCTTAGAAACGCACCAAATCATTATCGTTTATTAGTATAATGGCTGCTGGAATGGCTACTATCCTTATTTTCTACAGTAACACCTGGTGAGATTTCAAAGAATTTTACAAGTCTGACTGCAAGAGATTTGCCTGTTCAAGGGGGAAAAATTATATCCATAAGAAAATATTCGAATTCAGCCTTTATAGAAGGACAACAATTGCCGTTTCTCACATTCATGTGCTCCTAAAATCTTATCATATATTCACGTAGTATCTCAAAATCTTAAAAGAAATTACTCAGTAATTACTCCAGTCTAATTACTCCAGTCTAAAGTATCTATTTCATCATTCTTGGATTTTATCCATACTTTTTTTCACAACTTTGTAAAGGGTAAAACTCCTTTCAAATAACAATAACGTGTTATTATATAATCATTTATGACTTATTCTAAAGATTATTACAATGTAAAAAAGATATCAAAGTATGATTCAGATAATTTTCCTTTGTTTCTTATTCTTAGTACATTTGGTCAACAGATTGTTTTCTTAACTATTTTCTGGTACAGAGCCATCAAATTGCATATGTCAATATCAATGAATTATATATTTTTTTTCATGTTATAATGCAACCTATCTGTTATTCATTTTAAACTCCTCTTATTAATAATAACTTACCATTCACTTTTACAGTTCTGATTAGAGTTTAAGGAATTCTATCCTAAATTTTGCAACCAACGAAAAAGATAACTGCTTTTATGGTTGACCTGGCAATTCTTCCACCGATTTGTTCTCTCTCCTCTCAATCATTTACCACAAGAAAAAGCAAATGAACTTCATGTGTCAATTTCTTCGAAATCAAAAAAGGTTAGAGCTTAAATTCATATACATGAAAATAACTTTAACATAATCATACATTGTTTATTACTTGGAAATTAAAACAGACCTAAACCTATTAAATCTAGGTTATAATGATTGGAATTAGGTAATTTTATCTGTAACTTTTCTAAATTATTTGTTTTCACTAACCTTTGTTTAGAAAAGATATTCATTTAGTATACCATGTAAAGGAATTTTATTCCTGTTACAACTTTCACAAACAGCAAACCTGAGAGACATATACCTACCTCCAATAAGTTAAAAATGCCCAGTGATCATAAAATGATAGCCAGTCTGATGTTGTAAATATATTTACTCCCCTGCTTTCAGGTTCAATAGCGTTTTAAACGTCGGAGATGGTTTCAAGAAACGCGCTGTAGTTTTAAGAACTATAGCTTCATTTTTTTTTTTTCAAATAAGAAATTGAATCAGTATATTATTCAGAAGGCATTGATTTTAACAATAATATTTGATTTCATCAATTCAGACTGAAGAAACTAGGAAATTGAAGGGGATATGTGAATGCATTTATTTCTTTAACTACTATATAAAGGGGATTATTGACTTATGCCTCAAAAGGTAGGATTTCCTAACACACCAGTGTTAAATCTCTCTCTCTCTCTCTCTCTCTCTCTCTCTCTCTCTCAGTTAAAAATTTGCAGCGTTTATTGCTTATAGTACGACTTGAACTGTTTTATTTAAATGAATGTAGATCATATACACTTTTTTACTTGTAGATCAAGATGAACACAATCGTGGTAAATATAAACATAGTTTATTCCATAACTATATTTCTGAATTCCTTGACATTACACAAAGGCAAGTTGTCATCTTCTCTAAGACAAGGAACACCATCAAAATGGGTGAGATAGGAGTCATCTAACAGGAGTTTATCTATGCCTGGAGGATGGGCATCAAGGTTATCCATCGAAAGGTAAATACTGTGAGGTTTTTGGCTAGACCAAAAGTTGCTATTAAGACACCAGATTTTTAGCTCAATTTACTGAAATTTCCCAAACTCTGATTCGCCATGGAAAACACTAAGCTATCAATGCCCCAGGTACTAAATCACATGTACATTTTACTGTGTTTATGCAGGTAGGCCTCAATGTTTAACCTGATGTACGCTATGAATTTACAACTCAAAATATGATGATGAAGCAATGGAAGGTGGTTTACAGATGGGTTCAAGAGTTTGTATTATTCCTCAAATCATATGGGCGCACTATTTGTTGTATGGGATAAACATACATTTTTCAAGAAATTCTAATTATTGTGATCGAATGTAAAAAATTTTTATTTCTATTTGATATTTCACCTTTATTACGACCCAGTTACCCTTTTTACCAGTTTCTCTTCTATAAATTTATTAAATTTTGGACGATCAAACCAATTTTGTTTAAAATAATACATTGATGCGAAGCCCTATCAATGTATGCTTGTTGCAAAAAGGCATCACTGCTATCAGTCATAGAAATAAAATCATTGACCCAGAATTTCATGTTCTAGGTACCCTAAGTATCACTATATTGTATTTCATAAAAGATATAATGAATGATGAAAATGGGTGATTACGTTGGCCACTATATTTGGAACTTTTCAGTTCTTGGTTCTGATATAAAAATGAATCTCTGCCACCTGGTTATGACACAAGTCGTTTCAAACTATTGTGCTCATTGCCGTTGTTTAGAATCTTTAGCCATTTTCTGAGGGAGTATTGAACTTTTTATATCCTTATCTTAAAAGGAAAATTCAGCTGGCTGACCAGAATATAGAGAGTTTGAGAGGATTTGATCTTAGGTGCAAAATGGTGGAAGATGATATGATGTAAATGGTGTGGTATAATGTTATATATATATATATATATATATATATATATATATATATATATATATATATATATATATATATATATATATATGCATATACACATATGTATATATATATATATATATATATATATATATATATATATATATATATATATATATATATATATCTATATATATATATATATATATATATATGTATATATATATATATATATATATATATATAGATATATATATATATATATATATATATATATATATATATAATGTATATATATATATATATATATATATATATATATATATATATATATATATATATATATATATATATATATATATATATATATATATATATATGTGTGTGTGTGTGTGTGTGTGTGCGTGTGTGTGTGTGTGTGTGTGTGAGTGTGTATGCACGTGTGTGTGTGCGTGTTTACCTCTGCATAATATTTATTATAATTATAGAATATCATAATGCTTTTATCATGTGTATCATTAAACTATTGCTTTCCTCTTTATTTCCTATGAGCAATTATGTTTATTCAGAGCCTAGGGTTTCTGGCACTATTCATCATGAGCACTTTTATTTTGTCCTTATGTGCACTAAAAGGATTTTTTTTTCTTTAAGATTCGCTTACCAAGTTAACAGCACTATCGATTCTGATGTTTCCAATTGTATTTGAAATTATATCTTTTTTTTTCGAGTGACTCTTTGATAGCATTAAAAATTGTGAAAATGGAAGCTAGATTAGGGTGATGAAGTATTACGAAAAAACATTTATTCCGTGACTCTAAGAAAAGCATTAAGTGCGAACAAATATGGAAATACTCATGTACTATGCCATAAGTAGAATTGATATTAAAAGAGGCATCAAGTCTTTTGTTTAATATTCCATCTGTCTGCTATGTTTATTTCAAAACACAACTTTCGAATTAGACGAAATCCTTCAACGTGATCCCATTTTATGAATTATAAAATATAAGTAATCTTAAACTTTTGCCGAAGGAGCATTATTTCATCAAAGTTCATTCAGAATTTTACATTTGATTGAATATTGACATTTATTTGGTCTAATTCTTGATATATATATGTTCATTCATAGGTGAGTGGTGAGGGTGCTTACTTTCGTTATGGCTTTCTACAAAGAGAAATTACGGCTGAAGGAATTCCATTGGGTCTTCAGTGATCCTCTCCATTGTCCTCACAGATTGGATTTGGCCGTACCATCAATCATCAGGTCCAGATGTTCATTTTGTGTAGCCATTCGATTAAATGAGATTCCATATCCAGTTGATGGCCGTTGCCAAAATTTGATAGACGGCATACTCTCTCTCTCTCTCTCTCTCTCTCTCTCTCTCTCTCTCTCTCTCTCTCTCTCTCTCTCTCTCTCTCTCTCTCTAGGGAGAAGGACGAATATTCTACCGTTATTATTGTCGTGAATTGACGATGGTGATAAATTTCATCTCAAGTCGTTTGAATTGACCATCCTTCCTCTCTTCTACTCATAAAAAGTTAGTCGAATATAAGGAAGCAGTAAGGTTACATGAGGATGTACAAGAATGGTGGACTGAGAATAGTAAAGTGATTCTAAGGATCGGTGAGGAAGTACTTGGAAATCATCAGGAAGAAGACCCCCAAATGATAAGGAATCGTGGTGGTGGAATGATGAGGTGCAAGAACGGGTAAAAACCAAGAAAAAAGCCAAGAAAAAAGGCAAATCTATCAGGAAAAGAGCAGGATAAAGAAAGCTATAACCAAGCAAAGAAAGAAGCAAGAAGAGCAGTAGCAAAGGCAAAGGCAGAGATATTAAATGAAGTCTATAAAGAGATGAAAACACCAGTAGGAGAGAAGAAAATATTACGAATTGCTAAGGCCCGAAATGCTGCATCTAAAGACCTGACACAGATAAAACAAATAAAAGGTAGTAATGGTATAGTTCTAGCAGAAGGGAATAAAATTAAAAGAAGGTGGGAAACGTATTTTGAAGGACTATTGAATGAGGAGAACCCAAGAACAGTATTTGAAGATGGTCTCCCAAACAAGACAGTTATCATAGGAGTAACTAGAAGAGAAGTAGAACAAGCAGTAAAGAAGATGAAAAATAGTAAAGCTGCAGGACCGGATAATATACCAGTAGAGGTATGGAAGAGTCTTGGAGAGAAAGGCATAGATATCTTGTAGGACCTGACGCAGAAGATCTTCAATTAGGAAAAGATGCCAGAGGAATGGAGAAGAAGCCTAATCATTCCCATCTATAAGGGGAAGGGAGACATCCATGAATGTGGCAACTACAGAGGCATAAAGCTGATAAGCCATACTATGAAAATAAGGGAGAAGATCATTGAGAAGAGACTCAGAGATGAAACAACAATTGGTGAGGAACAATTTGGATTCATGCCTGGAAGAGGGACTGTAGAAGCAATATTTGCTTTGAGGCAGACGATAGAAAAACATCGGGAGGAACAGTAATGATTACATATGGTCTTTATTGACTTGGGGAAAGCATACGATCGAGTACCATGTCAGGAGCTGTGGAGATGTATGAGAGAAAAGGGAGTCCCTGAGAAATACGTAAGAATCACCCAAGATATGTATGAAAGGGCAGAAGCAAATGTTAAGAGCAGTATAGCCCTAACAGAAAGTTTCCCATCAGAGAAACATCAGGGGTCTGCATTGAGCCCTTGCCTATTTGATCTGGTCATGGATGTAGTAACACGAGGTATTAGAGATCAGTCTCCTTGGTGTATGCTTTTTGCTGATAATGTTATACGGTGTAGCACTAGGCGAGAGGTAGTAGAAGAGAAACTGGAGGAGTGGAGAAGAGAAATGGAAAATAGGGGATTAAAGATCAGCAGGAAAAAGACAGAGTTTACAAGGAGCAAGATTGAAGGGTTGAAAATTTCCGGTATTTAGGATCAACAGTTGCAGAGGATGGCGATCTGGGGGCAAAAATAAACCACAGAATACAAGCAGGATGGAAGAATTGTAAAAAAGTGCATGGAGTACTATGCAACAGGAAAATAGGGGTTAACTTGAAAGGAAAAGTAAACAGGACAGTTGTGAGACCGTCAATGATGTATGGAGCGGAGACTGGGCAATAAAGAAGACAGAAGAGAAGAAAATTGATGTGGCAGAGATGAAAATGTTGATATGGATATGTGGGGTGACAAGAAGAGATAAGATACGGAATGGGGTAATTACGGCTACCACAGGAATTAGAAAACTATCAGACAAGATCCAAGAAAGTAGACTGAGGTGATATGGTCATGCCATGAGAAGAGATGAACAGTATATTGGGTGTAGAGTGATGGAAATAGAGGTACAGAGAACGAGAAGGAGAGGGAGACCAAAGCGAAGGAGGGTGGACTGTATCAAGGATGACCTTCGATCAAAGGGATTAACCGGTGATGAGGTGTGGGACAGAGGT
>NC_090745.1:43457065-43462065 GCF_036898095.1 Palaemon carinicauda | reverse complement strand
CACAAAAGACAAATGACCGTACCTTCGACACAGTTCTTTTAACGCAAATATGGTTTGTTTCCAGCAGTCACAGTTAATAAGTCAAAACGACGGGGAATAGCTGGAGTCCTCCTTATCACAACAGATTTTGTCATTCCAGCTTAGAGTAGCCGGAGCAGAATATGCAGCAATGCCCAGTAAGCGAGTTAGTTAGTTTTAAATTCATTGCAGATATATCTAGTCTTTGAAAAAAGAATGAATAATTGCACACTCATATAATTACTTCACTCTTTGTGTGGGTTTTTGATATCCTTTTGATGTTATCATTTTTGTTGTGTTTTTTGCTGTGTGTTTAATTGTCCATAAACTACATATTGAATGAAAAGTCTCTATCCCTTTATGTTTTTAGCTTTAAATGTTATTGCCAAGTTCACCAATGTTTGATTATTTATCAAATAGAAATAAAAGAAAAGACATTAATAACTAGAAAAGAAAAAGGAACCATGCTTGTCGATGACTCATTTGATTTTTCATTATATCATGCTTGAAAGATGTTCTTATTCACACAAAACCAACTGCTGCACTGTATTTGTTCAGTTCTTACTTTCCTCTTGGTAAGGAGAGATGACACTCTTTAGATATGGTACGCAGCTTTTCAAGGAGAAGGTCACCCCAAAATCATTGTTCTCTAGTCTTAGATAGTGCCAGAGCCTCTGTACCATGGTCCTCCACTGTCTTGGGTTAGAGTTCTCTTGCTTGAAGGTACACTTGGGCACACTATTCTATCTTATTTCTCTTTCTCTTTTGTTAAAGTTGTTATAGTTTACATAGGAAATATTTACTTTGATGTAGTTAATGTTTTTAAGATCTATTATTTTTCCTTGTTTCCCTTCTTCAGAGGGTTATTTTCCCTGTTGGATTCCCGGGGAAGTCGGACAAACATTTCTGCATCTTAACGGCAGGAAACAACTGGATTGGGCATGACTGCCTCATTGCTCCTATCTCTCAAGTCTTCTCAGTGAGCCCCTACCCTCCAAAAATGAATATCGTATAGTGCTGCTTATAGTGCCAAAAGTCAAGCTGGAAATTTACTAAACCCTAATTATTAATATTCCTAAAATGTTTCATATATATATATATATATATATATATATATATATATATATATATATATATATATATATATATATATATATATATATATATATATATATATATATATATATATATATATACATACACACACACACATATATATATATACATATATATATATATATATATATATATATATATATATATATATATATATATATATAAATATATATATATATATATATATATATATATATATATATATATATATGTATATATATATGTATATATATATATATATATATATATATATATATATATATTCATATATATATTTATGTATATATATATATATATATATATATATATATATATATATATATATATATATATATATATATATATATATACAGAGAGAGAGAGAGAGAGAGAGAGAGAGAGAGAGAGAGAGAGAGAGAGAGAGAGAGAGAGAGAGAGAGGGAGAGAGAGAGAGAGAGAGAGAGAGAGAGAGAGAGAGAGAGAGAGCCTTACCTTACCTTAATTTTTGTTTGGGTTCCCCCAGGTCCCTCAGTGTGAGTCACCTCGTATATCCACCGGAGAGTTGCTAATGCATCTTCCGGTGTATTTTGCATCTTCCAGTCTTGGATGGTCTGGGATGCATCTTAGGTATTTATCGAGCTTATTCTTAAACACATCTACGCTCACTCCTGATATGTTTCTTAGATGAGCTGGCAGCACATTAAATAGTCGCTGCATTATTGATGCTGGTGCGTAGTGGATTAATGTCCTGTGCGCCTTTCTTAGTTTACCTGGTATATTTTTTGGCACTATTAATCTGCCTCGGCTTGCTCTTTCTGATATTCTTAGCTCCATGATGTTTTCAGTAATTCCTTCTATTTGCTTCCATACTTGTAGTATCATGTAGCATTCTCTTCTCCTATCTAGACTGTATAGTTTTAAAAATTGCAGTCTTTCCCAGTAGTCAAGGTCCTTAACTTCTTCTATTCTAGCAGTATAGGACCTTTGTACACTCTCTATTTACGCAATATCTATTTGGTAGTATGGGAACCATATCACATTGCAGTACTCGAGTGTACTACGTACATAAGTTTTGTAAAGTGTAATCATGTGTTCAGCTTTTCTTGTTTTAAAGTGTCTGAATAACATTCCCATTTTTGCTTTACATTTAGCCAACAGTGTTGCTATTTGGTCGTTGCATAACATATTCCTATTTAACATTACACCAAGGTCTTTAATTGCTTCCTTGTTTGTGATTGTCTCATTATTAGGTCCCTTGTATGCATATACCATTCCTTCTCTGTTTCCATAATTTATTGATTCGAATTTATCGGAGTTAAGTACCATCCTATTTATCTCCGCCCATTCATATATTTTGTTTAGATCTCTTTGTAGTGAGTTCCTATCTTCATCACAAGTAATTTTTCTACTTAGTCTTGTGTCATCAGCGAAACTTCTCACTACGGAGTTTTCAACATCACAGTCTATGTCTGAGATCATAGTAACAAACAGCAGTGCAGCTAATAGCGTACCTTGTGGCACGCCAGATATTATCTGGGCTTCATCTGATTTTTCGTCATTTGCAACCACTATCTGTTTTCTGTTTTGCAGGAATTCTTTTACCCATTTTCCTATCTTTCCCACAATATTATGCTTTCTCATTTTTTTCTCTAATATATTATGGTCTACCTTGTCAAAGGCTTTTGCATAATCTAGATAGATCACATCTGTGTCTTTTTCATTTATCATATTTTTGTATATGTTTTCATAGTGTGCTATCAGTTAGTTCTGTGTACTTTTTCCAGGCACAAAACCATGTTGACCTATATTGAACAAATCATTTTTAACCAAATGGTTCATTATTTTCTTTTTTATTACCCTCTCATACACTTTCATAATATGTGATGTTAGACTAACAGGTCTATAATTGCTTGCCTCTAGTCTTGATCCAATTTTGAAGATAGGGGTTATATAAGCTAATTTATGTTTAAAATATATCTCGCTCATTTCTACACTTTGTCTTAGCAGTATTGTAAGCGACTTCGCGATAGTGTTTGCAGTTTTTTTTTAACAAAATCGCTGGAACTCCATCTGGTCCAGCTGCTGATCCATTTTTTATTTCGTTTATAGCCTTGACAATATCTGCTTCATTAATATATATATATCCGTTAGATATTCAACATTTTCTTCTCTCATTTCTGTTTCATTATTCTCATTCGCAATTCTTGGCGTGAACTCACTCTTATATTTTTCTGCTAATATGCTGCATATTTCCTTTTTCTCATTCATTAGCTGTCCTTCAATTCTTAGAGGGCCTATTTTTAATCTCCCTTTATTCATCTTTTTTGCATAGGAGTAAAGTACTATGGGGTTCTTTTTTATATTTGGAAATGTCCTTTCTTCTAAGTCCCTTTTTTCATTTTCTTTCGACTGTATAATCTTTTGTTTTCATTTTCTATCTTACATTTTATTTCCACCATTTTCCACGCATTTTTTTTCTTTTGCAAGATTTTTCTTCCATTTTCTAGTTTTCTGAAATAAGATCCTTTTGTCTCTTGGCATGCACGTCTTTTGTTTATTGTTTTTTTTCGGTGCATATTTTTCAACAATTTTCTCCAGTATTTTGTACAGTATGTCGGTATTTACCTGTATATTATCACTTACAAATACATTTTTCTATTCTTTATTCAGTTCTTCGTTTATTTCTGACCATTTTATATTCTTACTGTAAAAAATATATTTTCCATATCCTTCCCAAAGTTTTGTGCTTTTATTAATTCTGCGATCACTTGCTTTGGAATGGACTATCAATTCTATGACATTGTGGTCTGAAATTCCCGTGTTATACACTATTATTTCTTTAACATAATTCACCTCATTCACAAATACTAGATCTAGGACATTTTCCTTTCTTGTTGGAATGTGGTTTATTTGTTGCATGTTATGTTCTAATAGCATATCTTGAAGATTTTCAAATTGCCTCTTATCTTCTGCGCTACTATTACTCTCTTTTTATATGTATACATACAACCACTTTCTTCTATCCGTTCTTTCCAATCCACGAAAGGAAAGTTAAAATCTCCGGATAGGAGTATATTCCAGTCTTTATGGTTTCTACATATATCATCTATTTAATCTATTATTATGTCAAACTCCTTAGTATTTGGGGGTCTGTAAACTACAATATTCACTAGTTTTTCAAATTCAAATTCAAATTCTACCGCAGAGAGAGAGAGAGAGAGAGAGAGAGAGAGAGAGAGAGAGAGAGAGAGAGAGAGAGAGAGAGAGAGAGAGAGAGCTGTAGTCTTTAGCTATAAGATATAATGATTGTGTTACCTAGGTTTGGACTGAATTACAAGTATTTAGTTTGCATTACAACAGATGGGGCTCCTGCAATGACCGGTTAAAAGAAGAGTCTAGTAGGATTGTTGAAGGCTAGAAATGAGTCTCAAAATATTAACTGGTCTTCCCTAATTGTTCTGAACTATAGGGTATACCAGGAAGCTTTGTGTCCAAAGATAATAACCTTTCCACATGTAAACATTTTTTTTGGGAAAGTAGTCATCTTCATTAGGTCAAAAGGTGTGAATCATCGCTAGTTCAATGAGTTACTGGCACATACTGAAGTATAATACTTTGATGGGAAATTTTCTTGGAAAGTCAAGTGCAAAGTAAGATAGGAATATTAAAAATGGCATATGAACTTTTGAATGAAATGTTACTCTTCGTAGACATGAAAGGTAGCTCTATTCCTGAAATTAATGATAATCAAGGGAATTGTGACTTCTTATTTTTGGTAGATATATCAGACCATCTGAGTAAATTATGCTTCAAGGAAAAGCTCATTACTTACCTGTTCTCCCTGACCAAAGGGTTTTAGACCAAATTACAGGTTGTGTGAATCACAA
>NC_090745.1:43449565-43452065 GCF_036898095.1 Palaemon carinicauda | reverse complement strand
CGACTGCCTTCAAGGCTGCCTTATACCCTTTTTCCATAAAGGGGAAGGCACGGGAAGAAGAAGCAGCGAAGGACGGGTTCTTCTTACTCAGAGCCGGCACTTTAGAGTTAGTGAAGGCCCTCTCCTTCAATGTGCTTGAAAACAAGGCCTGGGCTTTGGGGAGGTCAAGGATTATGACCTCTTTCGGCTCTGTTTCCTCTTTCGAGGGTGGTTCCGTCCTCAGATGAATGTAGCAGTCTGGGTAGGCCCCTTGACTGGGCCAGAATTCCACATCTTCGACTGGAACTGTGCCCAGCTTGTCTGAGATGAAGATCTTTCCTCCTGACATGGGCATGTGCTCAGCATGCCTCCATGGGTTGACGTCCGAGAAAGGGGGAAGATCTTTTACATTTAGCTTCTTTGGAGCTGTACGAGAAGCTGCGAGTTGGTTTATTTCCATCCGTAGTGCAACTTCCTTCTCAGTCGACAGCTTCTTTAGGTCTTGGACCATAGAGAGAATCGAGGACAAGGTTTGGCTCATGTCAGCTAATTTGGGGGCAGAGGAGGTCGAGGGGACGGGCTCTGCCACTGGAGCTGATGAAACCGAAACTATTTCGGTTCCTTCGTCGTCAGTCTCGGGAGCCAATACAGACTCCTCCTCCTGATCTTCAGCAAGAAGATTCCGTTCAGTGTCTTCAGACACATCTGACATCTTGTCTTCTAGTTGGATGTCCTTCATGGCATCCGATACATTAGATTCTATCTGAATCTGGACAAGGGGGATCTCTGTTTGAGGTTGCGGGATTACTGCATCCGAAGATGCCCTAGGGAAAAGACAGGCCCTCATCTTTTCATTTGGAAAGTAGGGCCCGGTGGTATTCTTCTGGAAACCCCTGACCCATTTACACAGCTTCTCTCTTGCTGCATCCCTTGATTCAGTAGTCTTTTGGTCATCAAAAGCCTCAGTAACCAGATTGGAACAAACATCACATACCTCGGGGTCCCAATACTTCAGAGTACCCTTCGTCGCTGCGCAGCGCAAGTGTGTCCTGCACAGACCATGGCCGCAGAAGTTCTTACTGCTGATGTTGCAGAAGTGGTTCCGGCACTTGGGATGGGCCTCCTGTAAAGAGAGGAAAATAAAATGAGTATTCGGGGAATTATCTCACAATATTCAGTATACAATATTATGTATATATATCTTTGGATAGGTAAGCTAGAAAAGAAAAAGGGAAGACACATACATGTGTTTCCTGTCAAGCCAATTGCTATGACCTCCTTCAAAATTAAATTCTGGGGTATTTCTAATGATAAAAAATACAATTGGAAGATCTTTATCCGGCAGGATATATAGAGGTGTAACTTAACATCGACTTCCAGAATTCAATGTTGGGGATTTGATTTAGTGATCACTGTGAATTAAAGAAAGAACTCAATTTCTTTATATCAAGTGGTCTCACAATAGGCTGCCCATGTAAACACAGTGTATGTTAGAAAATTATGGGCTTCTATAATGTGGTTGTCTGATTGCAGTATGATCTATATTGCAATTATACTGTTTACTGTATGGTCATATACTGTAGTACCCACCGGCATATGCCGGCAGGCTAGCACCTGGGTACAAGTAAGAAGGTGCACGTGCCTTTTAGGGGCAATGGGCGGCAGAGCGCCGGCTGCCGGGAGGCCGCCGACAGTCGGCGGCCTCCATCAGCCAGCTGCCGGCAGTCAGCATAGATGCCGGCAGATAGCCGATGGGTCACCGGCCGCCGTCTGCAGTCCAGCCGGCTGCCGGCAGCCTTCATGGCTCTTACTAGTCGTAAGAGAGAGAGAACCCTCCATCCAGAATGAGGGTTCAAATGAAATGGGAAAATGTTACATTCAGGCTTCCATCCACCCAAAACCTCGCCGGCCTCTGCCGGCAGGGTTATAAGAGGCATACCAAGAGAAGACTGAAAAACACTCGACAGGGGGTAAGGGTCTCTGCCGGCAGCCAGCACAGCCGAGCAACCGACAGAAAACTCGAGCCAATCCCACGACCTACCGGCACTAGGGTCGATGATGGCCAAGGTATGTGATGGCTAGGTCATCACTAAAGGAGAGAGAGGGGAGGGGTGAGGGTCCTGTAGGGTGTGGGAGGAGCCGGCAGTAAAGCAAGTCCTACCTAACCTAACGAGACTCCGTTCCAGTATTAGAGCTATCCCAAGGGGCCAGAGAATTCAATTCCCTAGCCTAGGGTTAGCCCAACACAGAAAGAGATTGGCAGCACCCTCGCTGCTATCTCAGACAGAAGGAACAGAGTCTAGTGTCGGAGTCCCCAAAGCAGTAGAAGAATTTTATTCTTCAGCTTAGATTCTGTCGGTACAGGACTGTCTGCTAGGCCACAGGGAGAAGGTATCATATCATATAATGCCTTCAGGTGTGGCCTAGGGAGGTCTAGCCTCCTGCGTCGGTAGCCTAACCTAGCCAGTGAATTCAATTCACCTTGCTAGTCGGCAACTGACCACAGACGGAATACTCTGAG
>NC_090745.1:43364565-43444565 GCF_036898095.1 Palaemon carinicauda | reverse complement strand
ATATATATATATTTCTTTTTTTTACATTTATATATATACATATACATATATATATATATATATATATATATATATATATATATATATATATATATATATATATATATATATATATATATATATATTTATAGATATATGTCCTAATTCATGTATGTAGATGTGTATTGTACATCAAGGTATATGAACTCTTTAATCATGAGAATTCCAAAAAACCTATAACTCAGCATCTTATTGTAGCAAGATTGGATTTTGGTAGCGAAGAGAGTTTAGTTGCCTTAGGGCGGTAGAGTTGACAAGTCCCTCACCTGAGAGTGTAGTTTTGTACGGTGTACTTACGAACGAACCTTTTGTAATAAATGAAGAAAACCTATATTCTGACGTTTCATTATCCGTCTACACAGGTCATATTGGTATCAGGTGTAAAAATTCTTTTGTTTGTGTATGTTGTAAGTGACGTTGTTCTTTGAACCGGTGAAATAAAAGTTCAAGATGCGTAGGTACACAGGGAGTAACATAGCAGATGCTGTTGCTGCGGGAGATGAGAACGAAGGAGCAGTGGGATATAGTCTTCCAGATGAAGAATATAGACAGGAAATTAGAATGCAAGAATTGGAAAATAAGTTAGAAAACTTAGAACAGTTAATTAAAAGATTCTTGGTTGAATGAGAGGAGGCGCGGCGCGCAACTACAGCACATCCGACGTACATAAATGAAGTCCAAACGCACACAAGTGAAAGTGCACATGCACAGCCGAGTGAAGATACACAAATCGTAGTTCGGAAGTTGCCAGAACTCCAGGCAAGTGTTAGGCCTTTTGTTCATCGGCACCCAACAAAGTGTTTCAATTGACTAAAGTGTTTTTGAGAGACTTTGAAGTAGCCACATACGGGTGGTCGGAAAGAGAAAAAGGTATTCATGTAACTAGATTGCTGAAAGATGCTCGGACAATGGAAGTAATGTGTTGTCCAAAGACAGTTTAAGAAGTTATGCTGAAATAAAACGACGTTTGATTGAGAAGTATGCCTAACATGATGAGAGGAAAAGAACCTAAAAGAAAATTACAATCCCAAAAATTGGAAAGGTGAATCCTTTCTTAGTTTTGCAACTCGCATTTTTCGGGATTGTAATTCGTTTGCTACCCGAAGTGCCAATCTCCCAGAAGGTAATAAAAGAGCAATTGCCTGGAAATATATTCGCAGATTAGTAAACCTGTATTTATGTGGTTATTTGTTCAATAACAATCGCTCGTTAGCAGACGTAGTGAGCATGACAAAACATTTTATGCAGTTTGCCAGAAGAAAATATGACTGGGAATAACGGGCCCGATTCTGAGAAGTTGGCAGCCATGAGAGTAAGCGGGGTAGAGGAGAATGCAGTCAGCAATGCTGGCAGTGTGTGGGAGAGGGACACCAACGAGTGGAGTGCCCCACCCAAGGATCCCCCGCTGTTACGCTTGTTAGGCCTTTGGTCATCTATCTCGAGAGTGCACAGAAAAAAAAACCCAGGGCGGGCGGGCTGTGGCACACATACACCTCCCCCCACCCAATATCCGGGGAAAAGAAACAGAGTAAGAGGGAGATGAGGGAGTTTGATGACTCCACCCCCCCCCCCCCCCGCATGACATCACCAGCAATAGCTGGTGCCAGAGCAGGCACTGGGACCTCCATTGGTACTCCCAACTTCACTCCCGCAGCACTAGGGAGCAGCAGCATTGCAGCTGAGATCATTGGCCCATGCCCCATATATTGTAATGGCCGGCTAAGAATGTTAGCAGTTAGGATTGACCTACCAGATAAATCCATTTGAACGCTGAACGGCACAGGAGCCAGCGTTTCACTGATTGAAAAAAAAATTCTCCTCAAACCCACTACAGTCAGTGGTATCCGTCGTCCTCGACACGCCAAGATGAAATAAACTATGCATAAACCATACAAAAATCGTTAACTTTAAGGTGGGATCTGTGAAGTTTACACATGATTTTTTTGTCTTGCCCACCTTAGGAATTCCAGGAATCGAGGCTATTTTAGGAATTGATTTTATCTCTAATAATCAATTATTCCTTTTTTCGGGAAAATATACAATAAGAGTAAAAGCAGGAGGGTACATTTTGCGGATAGAAAGCCTTGAGAGAGTAAGTGTGTGTGCGAGCTCGGAGAGACATTTAAGTAAGGTAACAGCTGTACCTGAGAGAGGAGAAGTGTTGTCTCCCCAGACACTTACGAGCTTATCAGTGACCCCGTGTCGCCTTCTTGCCAAAGGAACCAAGGTCGTTGTTAAACCCCATGACAATTGGGCCCATATGACATTTGAGGGCTTGACGTGAATAAAAGAGAACAGAGCTGATATATTGATAGTTAATTTGTCAAATAAAAGAGTTGTATTAGGAAGTGATTCTGTGTGTGAATTAGAGTTATGTGAAATTGGTTATAATGTTCGGCAGAATATCAACCTGTAGTTAGTGACATTGTTAATAATTATTCCGATGTAATTGCAATTGGAGATGAACCACCCAGGAGGATTGATCGATTTCCAATTAGCATTGAAACTGGGCAGGCGGAGCCGATCAGGTCAAGGCCTTACAAGATACCCATTCATTTCCAGGCAGAGATAGAAAGGGAAATTAATAAATTAAGGGAACAAGGGATAATCGAGGAGAGCGAATCCCCCTGGGCTTCTCAAATTGTGGCTCTTAGGAAAAAGGATGACTCGCTAAGTTTTTGTGTTGATTGTACGAAGTTGAATGCATTTCCATTGCCCTCGATCGAAGAATTACTTGTGAAAGTACAGGATAGTAAATATTTTACAACTGTTTAATCTGGATACTATCAAATACCCATTCAGGAAGACAGAAAATGTAAAACGGCATTCATAGCTAATGATCAACTATTTCAGTTTAATTTTCTTCCATTCGCTGTTAAAAATGCTACAAGTCATTTCTCTAGAGTAATGATGGCGGTTTTGTGTCCCTTAATTGGCTATAATGTTCTTGTTTATTCAGACGATATCATAATTACAGGGAAAATGGCCGAAGGACATAATAATAGTATTTGTAAAGTTTTAGAAGCATTGCGACGTAATAGTATGAAAATGAATTTGTTAAAGTGAAATTTTTTCTGTAAACAGGTTAAATTTTTATGTCACATAATAACCCCAAAAGATATCCAACCCTGCCCCCGTAAAGTAGCGGCTATTAGAAATTTCCCCATGCCACGTAACTCTAAGAAAGTAGCTGAATTCCCAGGGCTTGCTGGGTATTACTGTAAATTCATAAGAGGTGTTTGAGAGATAGCGAGACCCTTAGAGGCTCTAAAGAAACAAAAAGTAATAAATATGGGATGGGAAAAAAAAGGGCCTTTAACCGTTTGAAAGCTGCCTTAACTAGCAAAGAATTACTCGTATATCCTACATTTGATCCCTCGTTTTTAGTGACAACAGATGCGATTAGCGTAGTTATTGGTGGCGTAGTTTTTCAACGAGATGATAAAGGCAGAGAGCGACCCATTTGTTTTGCTTCCCGGGCTTTAAAAGGGGCAGCAAAGAATTATAATACATTCGATCGAGAGGCTTTGGCTATTCTTTGGGTTCTAGAGAGGCATCGGTTCTTTTTATTAAGTCAGTCGATTGAGTTGCAAAGTGATCATTGCCCCTCATGTGATTTGTATTATAAAAGTGATTTGACCTTTGACAAGCGAGATGGATTGAGATATTGTTAGAGTTTAATATAAAGAGTTTCTGCCACATAGCAGGTAAAGCTAAAAAGGTAGCTGATGCTCTCTCTAGAGGTGCAGTAAAGGAGTAACAACTAGGGCACAAAAGAGGAACGAAGAACGTAACCAAAATATTGAAGACTCCCATCAAAATAGAGAACGGGATGTGAATTCTCCCGAGGAGAGAGAGAGAGGGAGAGAGTTGCAAATATTAGGGAGAGAGAGATAGAGATATGAGCGTTGAAGGTGAATATATGTGGGTGGCCGAGGATATGACAAGGGGTGTCCAGAATGAATGCCCTGATGATGCAGGTTTGATTGACATGAGAGGTTGGGACATAAAAGAAGTCCGAGAGGGACAGAAAAAAAGAGGAATGGATGGAAAGAGTGCGAACAGTGATTAAAGGGGAATAGGAGAGTTATCCGTCATTTCTGAATGTGCCTCGTGAGAATTTTTTTTTTTACAAAATTATATCTTATATTGCGCATATGAGAAGAGGGAAGTGGAATTTTGTTTACGGGTAGTTCTTCCTCCCTCTTTAATTAATCAAGCCATCCACATTGTATATGCAAGTCCATATGCACGGTATTTAGGGATTGATAGGAAATTAAGGAGAGCACGTAAATCCTTCTTTAGGTTAGGAATGAAAAAATATATAGAGAATTACATATAGGGTTGTCATGCTTCTAACTGTTTCAAAGAACATAAAAACACTGTACCGGAAGCCAGAGAGAGGCCTGTCGTTCCTAATAAATTTTAAAGAATGCATATGGATGTGGTAGGGCCATTTTCTACTGGTTTAACACAACTTAAGTATATATGTGTATTTGTGGATGCATTTACTTGGTACACTCATACCTACGCAATGTTGGATAAATCAGCAAATTCATTAGCCCAGGCGCTGTGGTCTTTCATTACTAGGTTTGGTTGCCCAAAGATTTTGATAAGTGATAATGGTCTCGAGTTTATAAATAAGGTGGTGAAATTGGTCACAGACTCGATGAAAATAAAACACTTTTCAGTGACCGCATATAGGCCTTCAGCAAATGGTTTAGTGGAATTGCATAATAGGGAAGTAGTGAAAATTCTACGTTACTTAGTGGCTGATGACCCCTTTCATTGGCACGTCATGCTTCCTACAGCTGAGCTAGCCTTGAACATTGCATATAATGCTTTGCTCAGGGACACTACATTCTTTTTAGTGTATAACAGGATCCTGTTACCATATATGGTACTCAATAATTCGCAACAAATATCAAACTTCAACTGAGCAATACCGCGTATATTTATTAAATCTATTGGGGAGGGTAATGAATACCACTGAAAGGTCTTTGAAAAGAGCTAATGAAAAACACAGCTCAAAGTATGAGGGTCGGTTCCAAACCGCACCGGTAAAAGTATTTGTGGGTCATCGTGTATATTTCAAACGATTACAACCTAGGAAACACAAACTAGAGCCAGCGTATTTGGGTCCGTACCGAGAATAGATAGTTAAATTTAACACAGTTGTGATACAAAGCATTATTAATGGCACAGTGTCTGAACATCATCAGGTACATATACATGTGGTGCCTAAAGAGGTAGTTTTTAAAAGTGTTCCTCCTTACCCCTGCATACGTGACATACCTCGAGTTGATGAGTAGAATTTTTTTTTTCCTTTGCTCTTTTTGTTGTTTGAACAGACCTCATTTCTTCTTTTGATGTGTTTTGAATAAACTTGATGATAACAATGTGTTCTTATGTTGATGCTTGATGTATACGTAAAATGTTGTGGTAATTTTGCTGAGTGTGGCAATACGTATAACATTGCTAAGTGAACCTAAAAACAATCCGAGGTAAAATAGGTCAGGTGAGATCCGTCAGGCGGATGCTGTATTATTCATGTATTTATATAATTCCTGGTTGCTGGGTCGGGGTGGTTCCCGAATGGCAAGTGGTTGCGTGATTAAAGTTCAGCCTTGAGGATAGGCAGTGTTAGAGAATGTGTGAATGTGAATACATTATACTTAATGTTATAGGAGAAGGGCGGGAAGATGAATGATTTTCTAGGGAAAATAGCTAGTGGCCACCGGTTGATAGCCCAGTTGCAAGTGCTTGTGTAGTAGAGATTTAAATAAATGTCAAAACGGTGGTGGTGAGTTATCTTGCGAAATTGTGCCGTAAACCCGGACAAGTAAAATCGAGGGATGAAGGAATATTTATTCCTACCCCTATCCTACCCAAAAAGCACTTATTGCCACAACCAGAGGGAGGTTATTTATGAGGTTGTGGAAGACTGATGTTATGAATTTATTTTTGCTTTGGATATTCTGTATCTTAGTTGCAGAGGTCTTAAGAAGAAATGAGTGGATTTATCTATATTGTATTGTGTACATTTTTTCATCCAATATTTAATTTTTAATTTTTTGTGTGGGAGATATGTTATTTGTTTGGGTGATTTCTATATATATATTTCTTGTTTTATTTATGTTTAGTACATGCTATGCCTATTCCGGGTCGGAGTGTCCTCCCTATATTGTAGACTAGTGAGGGCGAGTGCGCACCTCCTCCCGGAGTAAGGAGCTTGGGCGAGGGGGTGGGGGGGGGGGGGGGGGGGTGAGGGGGGCGCCGGTAATGTCGTAATGCATGTATGTAGATGTGTGTTGTACATCAAGGTAAAAGAACTCTTCAATCATGAAAATTCCACAAAAACCAGCAACTCAGCATCTTATTGTAGAAAGATTGAATTTAGGTAGCGAAGGTGTTAATGAACCTTTTGTAATAAATGAAGTGTGACGGTGCCGGGTGAGGGTTGTGAACTCAAAGGCAGGATGCAATCAACTGAGTTGTTTATTAAGGAACACTCTTCTTTATATACAAAACCTCAACCCAACGGGACATAACCTGTTCGAGAGACAGACAATGTTACAGAGCAAAACGGAGACATGATCATTCAGGTTCTTTTTAGTGCGAGGGAATAGCGCAGATACAAGCATAATATATACAAAATAATTATGTACAATTGTGTGACACACGGTTGGTAAAGAAGAAAACCCATATTTTGATGTCTCATTATCCGTTTACATGGGTCATATATATATATATATATATATATATATATATATATATATATATATATATATATATATATATATATATATATATATATATATATATATATATATATATATTGTTACAGCCGAGCCTTGTGAGTCCGGCATTACTTAAGGAACTCAAGGCATGAACAATGAAAGAACAATGGAAGGTCGCCAGTCGGCAATAAGAAAAGGAATACCGACAAAGTAATATTTACAATAATATTTGATAAAAATTAATAAAAAGGGGAGCACAATAGATAACTATATTCTAATTAAGTCACAAGGGGCTTCACGTGGAGTTGGATAGACCATGGATGACTTCAGCACAACAAACACTCTCATTCTCTGGATAGGGGAATAAATTAAATTACTAACCGATCACTTTACTTCTACAATCCGAACACGATAAAGTAGTGTGGTTAAAACTTTTAAGCTAATAAAATGCAAGTGCAAAGCTTAGGAACTTAAAACACTATCACATGGGAATTAACAATATCACAGGGTGAATTAATTAAGGTTAGAAGCAAACGGCACCCGTGGTTGTGATATAGGGTTGGGGTAATAAAGGTTCAGTGAGTAGGATCTTTCCTTAAGGATAAAAGGAAAGGATGGGATATGATAAAGAAGGGAGATGGAAAGCAGGATAAGGATGATGAGGATAAGGTATTCAAACAGACATTTTATCTTGTTTAAAAGGACTCTGTCTCTTCCCTTGGGGAGAACATATCACAGGTCCTGCTTCCGTGGAGGTTGGAAAGCAAAGAAGGAATGCCCAGGTGCTCATACGAGATGACCCCTTTCAGCCTCCGAAAAGGGGGGGAGGCTGAAAGGGGTCTTGATCTCATCTCCTCCTCCTGACTTCTCTTGAGCGGCCATGTGCTTTTTTAAAGATGCCTGAAATGAGACCTCAGGGAAGTAGATGGGTATAGGATGGGTGGGCAGGTCATGAGGCTCTGGGTAGAGTCCCAACGCTTGTGGCATTTCGATCGGTCCTTGCTGGGCGTTTCTTTTGTATGAAAAAAATGGCGCAATGACCGTCATGAATAACACTCCCCCATTTTAGCAGATATTTTGTCCTAAAACAGGACAAGAACTCTGCAAAGAAGGTCTGAAGCCACTAGTCTTAATGACTTCTCCTTCAGTGAGTCTCACAACAATAATGAATTAATTTCTAAGCTGCAACTAGGGTCATAATTTTACTTTTTTTTGATAGTATATTATCTTTAGGTGCCACATAAAAGCAAGCATGCTGTCTGTGAAGTAACCACCAAAAACGGGAAAATGGAATAATAATTAGTTTTGTGAACTTTTGCAGTGGTATTCATGAAAATGGAACAAATGGACAAATCATAACATGCAAATGACAATATAAATCCATGAACAATGACTTAAATGTAAACCAGTGATACCAAGATGGCTCCTCAAGTTTATCAACCTGGGGAGACACCAATGCTAAAGTAATATTTTTTCATACAACTTAGATTACCCTACTGACTAAGGCTACATGTTATGGACATGGTACTGTGCTTTGAGTATTAATGCCAGGAGAGCACATCTGCTACTCTCTCACCTGAGCTCTTTATGCGCTCAACCTTCCAGTTGTAGTTCTGGATGTCTATGCCCCACCTCATGAGCCCTTTATTCTTAATATGGAGCTTATTCAGGTAGGTTAGAGGGTTATGGGCTGTTAGAACTGTCGGTGGGTACTCATAGTCAGCACGATAGGATCCAAAATGCTCAAGAGTTAAGCCCATGCCTAAAAGATCCGTCTCTAGAGTTTGTGGTTCTTCCCATGTCTGGGGGAATTTTACACTGTCATCTAAGTAAACCCCACAGTAGTGAATTCCTGCTTTCACTTGGTTCCTTGGTTTCTGGAGGTAGCCAGGTGCACTCCCAGGACTTAATGGCATTTCACGACACTGGTAAAGCCAAAAATGTTACGAGTGTGGTCAGAGGTCGTGACTCCTCTGCCATGAAGTGGAGACCCTCCTCCCTCAGAAATGTGGCTAGGAAGCCAAACCAATAGAAGAATTTTGTCAGTTCTGGATGGGAAAAGTTGGAGAGATGTCCTCGGCACTACCTGGTTAGAGTTACCGGAGACTTGGCAAGGATTGCAGGAGGCTTCATAAGCCTTGACAATCTCGTACCAGCCAAGCCAGAACTGATGCTGGATCAGCTGGGCAGTAAACATTACCCTAACTTGTCCTCCCAGTCTCTCATGGGCCATGCATAGCACCGAAACCCTTAGGTTACCGGGTACAACTACTTTCCGGCGCAAGACCTTAACAGGATCATGAGAATCTTCGGTGATTTTTAGGGGCACCTCATCCTTTTGCAGGAAGGCATCCTTAGAGGGGTTATTTATTTCCACCTCGTTCGAGTAGGCGGGTGCCCCGTGGTTTACCAATGTCTCATCCATCAGCTGGAATCTCCAGAGCTGTTTCTGGCTCCTTAGGGTATCTGGAATGATGGGTGCTTCACCTTTGTCCTCCTCTGAAATATCTGGCCTGGTGGTTGAAGGAGCCCTATCGCCAGTGGTGACAAGTAGCACAGCTTCATCTGGAGAGCATTCTCAGGTACGAGTCTTAGACTCGTTGGTGGGAAAAGAAGACTCCTGGCCCTCCTCACTTAACCAAGATATCTCAACAAGGTTAATGTCAGCTAGCCATTCGACTTCCCCGGCAGTTGCCGTCTTCATGGTTTTGGGCTCCGGCTGGGCAGCCTTCCTGCACCTGAGGGGCACTCGCCGGACGCCCTTCACGGGCTCTTGACCCAAGAGCAAGTCGCAGCCCTCATGTCCGAGATCGCTCACTGCCCCTAGTCCACACTTCTTGCTAAGCTGGGGGATGGTTACCTTCAGCTCCACTGTAGGGACTTCCTTGGTGACTCCTTCTTTGCATTGGGCCTTCATGCAATTGTCCTGTTGGACTTTGGCACTATTGGGTTGAGGTGGTGAGTTCTTGAGCTGTGCTAATCGAATGCCCATTTTCTGCATCTTCAATTCATGCACTCTCTTCCTTTCCTGCATTTTCAATTCATGCTCTCTCCCTCTCTCTCTTCTCCTTTGCTCGACTCTTCTCCGGGCTCGACTCTTCTTAATGGATCACTTTACTTCTACAGGCTGAACACGATGAAGTCGTGTGGTTAAAACTTTTAAGCAAATAAAATGCAAGTGCAAGACTTAGGAACTTAAAACACTATCACGGGGGAATTAACACTATCACAGGGTGAATTGATTAAGGTCAGGAGCAAACGGCACATGTGGTTGGGATATAAGGATGGGATAATAAAGGTTCAGTGGGTAGGATATTTCGTTAAGGATAAAAGGAAGGGATGGGATATGATAAAGAAGGGACAGAGGGCTGGATAAGGATGAGGTACTCAAACAGACATCTTAACTTGATAAATAGGACTCTGTCTCCTCCCTTGTGGAGAACGTATCACAGGTTCTGCTTCTGTGGAGGTTGGAAAGCGAAGGGAATGCCTGGCTGTTCCTACGGGATGACCCCTTTCCGCCCCTTAAATTCTTTTTGGGGAGGGGTAGCGGCATTGGCGTGACCACTGTCCCATTGGTCATCGGCCTTGGTCTTGTCTCCCGACACCCCCCATCAATAGGCCTCCTCCTGACTTCTCCCGGGTTACCTTTGTGGCGGCGTTGAGTGGCCACATGCTTTTCTGAAGATGTCTGAAATGAGACCTTAGGTAAGTAGACCAGTATAGAATGGGTGGGCAGGTGGTGAGGCTCTGGGTAGGGTCCCAACGCTTGTGACATTTCGACCTGTCCTTGCCAGGGGGTGGGGTCTTTTGCATGAACAAAATGGCGCAATGACCATCATGAATAACAATATGTATATATGTATATTTATATACATACATTCATATTATTTTTTTACATACAATATATATATATATATATATATATATATATATATATATATATATATATATATATATATATATATATATATATATATATATATATATATATATATATATATATATATATCAGTACCCAGGGAAACACTGAACTACATCTCTCCTTATGCTATCCTTCTCTCTAGTTGGGGGGATAACAACATAGTGACAGTCTTGTCCATTGACTTTGGTGAAGAGCCTAGGACTGAAGAGGAACAGTATGGCAGGGGAGTGAATAAGAAGATTGCCGTGCCTTGCCCATCCGTCATCGACAAATACATCAGTAACATGGGTGGCACTGGGGAGACCCCTGTGTTAACCAACCTCTAATATAGCTCTTTCAGAAAAAAAAATAAATAACAGGTACTGCAAGAGGCTTCTTGCGTACATCCTGGAATGGATTGACTGCAATTCCTGAGCCCCGTTAAAGAGGACTGTTTGGTATTCTAGTCCAATCATATGACCTTCAAGGAGTTTCGCTTTGATATTCAATTTTGGTTGAAGAGCGTCAAGAACTCCAGCACGAAGGTTACCAGAAATTCCCTTAGAACCCAAGATGTCAAGTATCTTGGAGGGAGACTGCTTGTTGGTCCCAAACGTGCGGTCTCCATTCAAGATACTTCTTCCCTCCATATGCCAAAGATGCTTGAGTATAGACACAATTTCTGTCCAATAAAAGGCCATATTCAAAGATCATGTTACGTGTGCAAAGATATGGAGGTGGTACTGTACCTTACAGACTACAGGGAATATTTTTGCATTGCTCCATAAGATAATTGATTTATTTTAAAAAATGTTACGATTTTATATTTTCATATTATTGTATTTTTCTGTTTGTAATTAAATATCTATACCATATCATGTCATCGTTATTGCATTACATGCCACAAATGCAAAAGTAAGTAATGGTAAAAAAGCTGAGAAATAATCATTATGAAAGGTTTAATCGGTAGGTAAATCAAGGGTGGTGTTATCCTAAAAATGTTGACCATCACAGTTTGAAGTACCCATCACGGTCTGAGCATGGTTTGTGTAAGCTCACCTACCGATTAATACTTCATTCTAGAATATGTAACGTTTGCACAAATTTTGCAAAAAAAAAAAAAAAAAAAAGAAAAAAAAAAACGTATGAAATATTCTCGTTTATCAGTGTGATAGCAAACTAAATTATAAAAAGTCGTAAGGTGGACTTGAAAGAGATAAATCTATGAAAAAAAAATGTTATTATCGGTTCCTTGCTTTGAAAGGCCTTAAAACTGCAAGGATCTCGCAAACTTTCAAATATTGTTTACTAACCTTGACATACTTCAGGGCTAAACATGTTTCATTTTCAAAAGTTCTTGCATATGAGAAAATTCAGTATCATTATATATAGAAATTTAATTCTTATCCCACAGCTATCCTTAACATCTCATTTTGATCTTTTGTTTTTATTCTGATTCTTTTTTTTACCTATGATAACCACTAATCATAATAATATCACTAGATTGGCAATATTATATTATATAAATACAAAATCCATCCTACATGTGAATCTACAGTAGCCATGAAAACGCTTACATATGTTATTTTTGGGCTCAGGTCATGTCGTCCTGATGGAAGTTCCTTTAGGGTGGCTTCCTAGGGCATATTTGACTACAGTGCTATTCCAGGAGAATTTACCTTAAGGTATCTAGAATTCTAACTCCTGGAGCAAATATCCCTAAATAAGCGTAACATGGGATATCGCGTAATATCAGAGGATGTATTCTTGACACGCCACATAGCTATCTTCACCCCGAATAGAATTAACACTTTGAGGGGTCAAAGTGGCAAGAAAACGAAAAATGAGAATTAAAGGAGAGCCGTTAATAAGGTACCTCTCCTATCCCGCTTCGAGTGTGTACACAATGCCGCTGACGGCGCCATCTTCATTCCTTATTTCGTAGCCCAACAACTCGGTGTTTTCCTTGTGTTTTTCTCGTGATCTTGGAATATTTTCAACCTTATGATGCTTTTTCCAGCCTCTTCTGCCTCTGGAAAGTTGAGTATTATCTTTATAATGTATAAATGTAAGCTCTTGGTGTTTTGAAATAAATCGAAAGCGATATTAACGTATACAATAGCTGTTGCCTACCAGAGGCGTCCTGAACGCTGTCGCTCACTATGCATGAGTCATTTAGTTAGCCAGAGCGACGTTCGCGGTCCTTATGCTTTAATAATTCTAGCTATTTAGCTTTACAAATAGGAATTCTTTATATGATGCCGTTAGTATTTCAGTTTCGGCGATTGAGGTAACCGATCCTAGCCTACGCTAGGCTTTGTAGCCTAGGCGTATGGCCCTAGTACTTTCATGCATGATATACAGATTTACAAGTGTTTTAAATTTATGGAAGCTATAGGCAGTTTTATACATATAAGATATTGTTGAATATTTTCTTCTAAGATTGTATACGAGAGAGTTTTGGTGATTTAGGTAATTGATTCTCTCTGCGCCTAGGCTAGTAGCCTATGGGGCTTTAGTATACTTTTGCACACTTACCCGGTTGCTCTTTCCTCCTCTGGAGATTAAGTTCAATCCCTTTTCCCTCTGAGTTAAGCCTGAGGCTTAACCCTAGTGGGTTTATCTGAATAAGTATTCAGATATAACTATATTATGGTGTTTCTGTTCTATTCCTGTAACCAGAGTATCTGGGTTCAGGTTTGGGCAGAACATCAGAGTAATTAGTCTAAGGTCTGTTTCTTTCTAGCATAGAGAATGAGATACCTTTGCTAAGTTAGGTGCAGACTTAGGAGGCTTAGCCTCCCTAGACCACATCTGAAGGTTTCTGTACGAGATGATTCCTTCTTCTAGTGATCTAGCAAACTAGTCCAGTGTTGTTGTTGTCGGATTGAAGGATAAGATTCTTCATTTCCTTGTGAATAACAACATCAAACTTTGTTTTGGTATTGAGGGAGGTGGCAAGTATTGCTGACCTCCCTCCCTTAGATAATCCCTAGGCTAGGATGAGCTTTCTTGACCGTTGGCATAATTTCATACTAGAACAGAGTTTGCATGACCCTCTTCTCCCTTTCCCCTCTATCCTTAGTAATAGCCTAGGTATTACAACTCTTGGTCGTTGTTCTACATCAATCCTTTACCGGCCGGCAGAGGCCTAACTTCTGTAAAGTGTTCCCCAGACCTCCCATGGTCTTACATCCATGTCTGTCAGTAGAGCCCGGCAGGCAATGGATAGAAGGAAGCCTGAATTTTACATTTTCCCCTTCCTAATGTTCACTGTTTCTGGATGGAGGGCTGTAAGGCAGTGCCGCCTTTTATCCTTACATCCATTCTGTTTTCTTTTTAGTGTATGTACCCCTAGCCTGGCTGCCAGCTTGAGTGGCCGGCAGCTGGGCGGGTGGAAGTTCTCTGGTTCTTTCTTACTACCGGCCGGCATAGGTAGCCTACCATTGCCGGCCGGCAACATAAGCACACCATAAGATCTGCCGGCTGCTACAATTAGCTTGCCAGCCGGCAGTACTGGCCGACACACACAACTGAACCAGCGATCTGCCTCCCAGTAGTCTATAGGTAGTATACCTTGGAACTATATTAAGGTACGAGCCGGCCGGCAGGTTATCATATTGTATACAGTAGCTAGTATTTTTACAGTATAGTATATACTTCATGGAGAAAACTATAGTATGGAATATATTGTAATACTAAGTTCTTCCAACATACTTGTGTTGCCTTGTATAGCCTTTTGTTGAGACCGTACAGAATGAAGAAAGTAAGTTCTTTCTTTATTAATTATCCAGTATATTAAAATTCTTTATAATGGTGTGAGCTACACCTACATTTTCCTCTGGGAAATATGATGAAGGTTATTCTAGAATAAGTTTTAACCTTAGTTTCTGGAAGGTTACAGCAATTGGCTGGGCAGGAAATACACGTATGTGTCTTTCCTTCTCTCCTCTCTAGCTTAGTTATTTTAAGCTATATATATATATATATATATATATATATATATATATATATATATATATATATATATATATATATATATCTATCTATCTATCTATATATATATATATATATATATATATATATATATATATATATATATATATATATATATATATATATATATATATATATATATATATATTAACATTAGTTATCCAGTGATATGTTTTTCACTTGATACTCAAGGAATTTCTTCTCTTTACAGGAGGACCATCCGAAGTGTGGGAGCATGTTCTGCAACGTCTGCAGCAAAAAATTCTGTGGACATGAGTTGTGCAGGAGGCACGCAGAATGCGCAGTCTCCAAAGGTGATCTCCGGTATTGGAGCCCCCAGGTATGTACTATTTGCACTAACCTGATTACTGAGGCATTTGACGCCCCTAAGTCAGCGGAGTCAAGGGATGCAGCTAGGGAAAAGCTTCGAATCTAGGTGAGGGGCTTCCAGAAGAATACTTCTGGCCCCTATCTTCCTAGCAAGAAGATGAGGGCTTACCTTTTTCCTAAGGCATCGGCGGATGCAGTGATTCCTCAGCCTCATTCGGATATCCCATTAGTTCAGATTCCACTTGATTCTGAAGTCTCGGACGCCCTACAAGACATCCAACTGGACGATAGAATGTCTGAGGTGTCTGAGTACACTAAAAAGGACCTTCTGGCAGAAGGCCAAGAAGAGGAGCTGACCCAAGCTCCTCATACTGAGGAAGAAGAAATCGACAAGGGGTTGGTTACATCGGTTCAGGCCCCTGAACCTGTTCCCTCAACATCGTCTGGGAAGGACTCTCTCTACCATCGTTGAAATGATTCAACATATGCAGAAGAAGAATGATGAAAAGGAAGCTGCAATGAAGTTGGAGATGCGGAGACTTGCAGCATCACATGGGCCCCAGAAGTAGCTCAACGTGAAGGATCTTCCTTTGTGCTCGGATGCCAATCCTTGTATGTATGCCGAGCACATGCCTATGACAACTGGGAAGATTGTCATATCGGAGAAGTTGGGTTCAATTCCCTTTGAAGAAGTGGAATTCTGGCCCAACAAGGAGTCTTACCTGGACTGCTATGTCCGTCTTAGGAAGGAGCCAGCCTCAAAGGAAGAGACGGAGCCAAAGAAGGTCATAGTTTTTTACCATAGTAAGGCACAGGCCTTACTGACGAGCTCAATGAAAGAGAGGGGCTTCACAAACTCAAAGGTACCAGCTTTGAGTAAGAAGCATCCTTCCTTTGTGTCTTCTCCTACCAGAGCCTTTCCCTTTATGGAGAAGGGATTTAAGGCTGCCTTGAAGGCAGTTGAGGCAGGGAAACCATGTCCCTCCTTGGAGGAATGTAAGCCACTGTCCCTGACCTTACCCATGGACCAGAAAGACTGGAAGGACGTTCATCTTACCTTCTCAGTCGGGAAGTTGGAGGCCGATATTGCCGGATGTCAGTTCGGTGAATACCTTCCAAAGCTGTCAGATTTTCTCTTGCACAGAGAGCAAGAGACAAAAGAGAGACTTACTGCATCGATGTCATTACAAACGACTCTGGAAACGATGGCAAGAGACCCCAAAATCCAGGATATGTTTATGGTAGTGGCCAAAACCCATCTGGCCACCGTGACAAAGGACCTCTATAGTTTCATCAAAGCTAGGATAGCTTGTAGAAAGTTTGTGTTCGCCTCGGCTGCAGTGAGGCACAAACCGAGGAAACTGATCTCCCCTTGTATATGGGGTAAGGACCTCTTCCCTAACAAAGTGATCAAAGAGGTAGCGGATAAGGCCGCCACAGAGAATAGGAACCTTCTCCAGAAGTGGGGCCTAACTCTTAAAAGAAAGTCTTCCCCAGATGAGTGTCCCCAACCTAAAAGGAAGACTAAGAAACCTAGGCTATCCTATTGGCCAGCCAAGCTCTATAGACAGCAGCAGCAACAACTTCCCGTGACCGCAGTGCCTCAGATGGTGGCACAAACCCGAACAACGTACCAGTTGGTACCTCAAGCCGTGACAACTCAGTCACCAGCATTCAACCCAGCATTTGAAAGGCAGACAACTACCTTTCGCCCAAGAGCTGGAGGAACCGCCAGAGGAACATCTAGACGCCCTTCAAGAGGAAGGGTGTTCAAGGGAGGACGCGGTCAAGGAGGCAAGGCCTTAGGTGAACAACAGCAGAAGTGAAATACTTCCGGTAAGAGAGAGACTTCATCTTTTTCGGGATCATTGGACCTTCGATCCCTAGGCCCACAGCCTAATCAAGAATGGACTAGGTTGGAGTTGGTACAGCACTCCACCTCCGTTCCCACAATTCTTCCAACACTCTACCCCCGTTCTGGAAGAATATATTCGAGAACTCTTGCAGAAAAGAGTAATTCGAAGGGTAAAGTCCATCAAGTTCCAAGGAAGGCTGTTTTGTGTTCCAAAGAAGGACTCAGAAAAACTCAGAGTCATTCTGGACTTGTCGCCACTCGACAAGTTCATAGTAAACTACAAGTTCAGGATGCTGACACTTCAACACATAAGGACCCTACCACCCAAACGGGCATACACCGTCTCTATAGACTTGTCAGACGCTCATTGACATATTCCAATCAGTCGTCACCTCTCCTCCTACCTAGGGTTCAAGCTACAACAAAGACTCTATGCCTTCAGAGCCATGCCATTCGGGCTAAACATAGCCCCAAGGATTTTCACGAAGCTTGCGAACGCAGCTCTCCAGCAATTACGCCTAAAGGGAATCCAAGTAGTGGCCTACTTGGACGACTGGCTTGTGTGGGCAGCATCCAGGACAGAATGCATGCAAGCTTCCCAAAAGGTGATCCAGTTCCTGGAACATCTAGAATTCAAGATCAACAGAAAAAAGTCTCGACTTTCTCCACCTCAAAAGTTTCAGTGGTTGGGAATCCACTGTGACTTACTGTCACACCAACTTTCCATCCCTGTAAGGAAGAGGAAAGAAATAGCAGGTTCTGTCAAGAGATTAATGGAATCCAAAAGGATATCAAGACGCGAACAGGAGAGAGTGCTGGGCTCTCTTCAGTTTGCCTCAGTAACAGACCCTGTGCTAAGAGCGCAGCTAAAGGATGCAACCGGAGTTTGGAGAAAATATGCATCAAACACGCGAAGAGATCTGATGAGACGAATACCGACTCGTCTGCAAACGCTTCTCAAGCCGTTTTCCAAAACCAAGCAACTGAAGAAATCGGTACTTCTTCAGCCACCTCCCCCCTCAATGACTATTCATACAGACGCTTTGAAGGAAGGATGGGGAGGTCATTCTATCTAGAAGAAAGTCCAAGGAACTTGGTCCAACCTATTCAAGAAGTTTCATATAAACTTTCTGGAAGCCATGGCAGTACTTCTTACATTGAAGAAAGTTTCTCCTCGCCACTCGATCCACATAAGATTGGTACTAGACAGCGAGGTGATAGTGAGATGCCTGAATTGACAAGGGTTGAGGTCACCTCAAATCTACCAAGTGATGTTGGCCATCTTCCGGCTAGCGGAAAAGAAGAGATAGCACTTGTCAGCAGTTCACCTTCAAGGGGTCCGAAATGTGACAACGGACACTCTATCCAGGCTCACGCCGATAGAGTCAGAATGGTCCCTGGATGCAGGATCATTCTCTTTCATCTCGAGTCAAGTCCCAGAACTGCAGATAGACCTCTTTGCGACAAAGGACAACAAGAAGTTACATCATTAAGTGTCCCCGTACGAGGATCCTTTAGCGGAAGCAGTGGACGCTATGTCCCTCGACTGGAACAGATGGTCCAGGATTTACCTGTTCACTCCGCACAGCCTTCTATTGAGGGTCCTCGACAAACTGAGATCTTTCAAGGGGAAAGCGGCAATAGTGGCTCACAAGTGGCCTAACAGCATTTGGTTCCCTTTGGCATTAGAACTACAGCTGAAGTTTCTGCTGCTACCGGATTCAGTTTTGACTCAGCGAGTTCAGAAGTCGACTGTTTTCGCTTCATCATAGAAAACCCGGAACCTGCAGCTCATGATTTTTCTCTCCCTAGTGGTGAGAAAAAGATTCGGGATATCAAGAGACAGTATAGACTTTTTAGAGGAATATAAGTCCAAATCTACCAGAAGACAATATGAGTCATCATGGAGTAAGTGGGTGTCCTTTGTCAAGGCAAAGAATCCACAAAAGATCTCGACAAACTTCTGTGTATCATTCTTCATCCACCTCCATGGTCAAAGTTTAGCAGCCAACACAATATCAACGTGTAAGTCTGCCTTGACAAGACCTATTCTATATGCCTTCCAGGTCGACCTCTCTAATGACATTTTTAACAAAATTCCGAAGGCCTGTGCTAGGCTCAGACCATCAGCACCTCCGAAACCCATTTCATGGTCTCTGGATAAGGTTCTTCATTTTGCTTCAATGATGAATAATGAGGAGGGCTAGAGTTAGTGAAATAGTAGCCCTCTCGAGAGAGGAAGGTCAGGTTCAGTTCTTAGATGGGGGAGAACTGAACCTTTTTCCGCACACAACGTTTCTTGCCAAGAACGAGCTACCCACCAATAGGTGGGGTCCCTAGAGAATCTGCCCTCTGAAGGAAGATGCATCTCTATGTCCAGTGGAGTGCCTAAAGGTCTGTCTTCGTAGAACTTCAGACTTTAGGGGAGGACAGCTGTTAAGGGGAGAAAAATCAGGATCAAAATTATCTCTGAAGCAATCAAGGGCGAAAATCACCTATTTTATTTGCAGAGTGGATCCAGATAGTACACCCGCAGGTCATGATCCGAGAAAAGTTGCCTCTTCCATAAATTTCTTTAAGAATATGGATTTCGAACACCTCCGCTCATACAATGGCTGGAAGACATCAAAAGCAAGTGGAGCAACTGAAGTGGTCTGTGGTAGCAGTAGGTAGTGTTGTTAAACATGCTGTTTAATTCTGCGAAGAACAGTGAAATTAATTGGGACGATTAATTCAAGGGTGGTTGTGTAGTCACGAACTGTTTCTACAGACTAAGTGTTTGGCCACTAAGGTGTCCTTATCAACTGTTCCATAAACAAAGGTGAACCAAGCATAAGTGCAGACACGTGTGCCAAGCGTTTCTGATGCTAGTGTGATTGAGTAGTAAGACAGACTATAGTAATGATATTAATATTTGGATATTAAAAGTGGCATATGTATGTTTCCTTTTCAGATGAAACAATATTTTCTGTTTTACTATGATCCTTATGCTTATTTATTTGTTCATCCACATCTGATAATTTTATAATTGTCGATTAACCTATATATTTTTATTGATTTTCAATAAACTAGTTCTTTGTGAACCTTGCGTCTTATTCGCCCATGTCATTTTACTAGAAAATGTATTAGCATTACTCTTAAAACTATGGATAATTTTAACATGAATAGTCCTAAAAGATTGTTCCTTGCTACAAACAAACATTCATTGGTTTATTCTCTCCCCGAGAAGGAAAGACTTCATACCCTATAGGGATGGTGGTGGATATGCAAAATTTATTCCTAAACGGATATAAACCTTTGTCCAATCCAGTGATAAGAACAGGCACACCGGGGGACTTGTTGGTATTTCATACTGACATTGGTGGTTCTTATACAAACTTTGCTTTATAACATATAGGGTAACACCACTATACTGGCTTGTCTGTTAGTCATCCATAGGTATATGTACTCCTCGAGACTTTCCAGAGTCGAGTATGACTCTTCCCTGTAGGGGGCAGGAAGCACTAACATGGTTTATGCTTAGATGAAATGATGTATGACGGTAACATCATAGGTCTCTAGGTCTATGCAGACCAGGAAATACTTTCTTGAGAGTGCGGCACAATTTGAGAATCCACAGATACAGTAATGCTCTGGTATACTTCCATCAGGACGACATGGGCTGAGCCCAAAAAATGGACTTTGAGCGAGCCGAAAAATCTATTTTTTGGGGGAGATAGCCATGTCGTCCTGATGGACCCGCACTTCCTTTTTATAAAAGGGCTATAGGACCCCTCCCTATAAATGCAGTATCTGTAGCACCTCCTGTAGAGCTACAAGGAATGAAGATGGCACCGTCGGCGGCATTGTGTACACACTCGAAGCGGGATAGGAGAGGTACCTTATTAACGGCTCTCCTTTCACTCTCGTTTTTTGTTTTCTTGCCACTTTGACCCCTCTAAGTGTTAATTCTATTCGGGGTGAAGATAGCTATGTGGCGTGTCAAGAATACGTCCTCTGATATAACGCGATATCCCATGTTAAGTTTATTTAGGGATATTCGCTCCAGGAGTTAGAATTCTAGATACCTTAAGGTAAATTCTCTGGGAATATCACTGTAGTCAAATATACCCTAGGAAGCTACCCTAAAGGAACTTCCATCAGGATGACATGGCTATCTCACCCAAAAATAAATTTTTCGCTTCACTCAAAATCCGTTAATTAGACGTTTTTATCATTTTTTTTTATTTGCACGATATTAAATCTCAGTTAAAAAATCTCGAAAACAAATAATAATATGATGTATCAGATTTTATTTGTGGCACCCACTGTATTTTTTTCACTTTTGAATTACAAAATACTAATAGGTTAAACTACCTAAAGTGACATCCATGGTTTATTGTATACTCTTTCGAAGGAGTATTTACATTCCGCAATCATATTGCATTTTTCTCTAGTAATTTTACTCGCCTTCAGTGCCAAAAGACTGAAAAAAAAGATTACTCTAGATTCTGATATAGTTAAGGAGCCGAGACATATGGGGCATCCTGTTCTTGAAATAACTCATTAAAGGAATGAAAGACATTTCTGTAACTATTGCTTTCAAGAAGAAGATTCTAGAAGAAATATAAGAAAGCAGTGATTAAAAGAAAGATGATAGTAACTTACTTAATGGAATTCTTGGAGGCAAATGAAAGAAGTTTCCCGTGATTGAAAAAGGTGGATAGAAAGAAAAGGCTTGGAGAAGTGGATAGATAAAGAGGAGGAGAAGGTGTCAATTCAAGAAGCATTTTATAAAAGAATGGAAAAGAGAAAAAAAAGACTAAAAACAACTTATATGATAGGCCGCATTCAGATTCAGTAGGTCAGATTGTGAGAATGCTCTGTAGAACTCTGACATGATACGCTTTTGCGGTGTTGAAACAATGGCAAACCACTTCATGTGAATTTAGTAAAAAGTGAAAGTAAAAGATCTGCAGCTGTCGAGATATGAAGATAAAAAAAAACTAAAGCATCATATACGGAGGGAATGATAAAAATAAACTGGAAAATTATTATGATAGAAAAGTAAGATTGGGCCTTTAGACAGAAAAAAAAAAAAAATTCACCGCCATACTTTTGGCGAGATACAAATTTTGTAAAATCATGAAAAAGTTGGTATTCGAGCTGAACTGGTTAAAAACGAGTAAAATTTTCCTTTTCATGTTTATTGTTTGATCAAAAGAGGATCTTTATTTCCGGAAACCAATATTTTGAAGTTATTTTATATAATGGCAGGGGTTGGTCAGCGTTAACTTCCTAATAATCACTCCAAAAGAGGACCAGGACAAAATTGCTGTTTGTGTCACCATTTACACTATTTTGCAAGTAGCGTGTGGAATGAGCAATCTCTCTCTCTCTCTCTCTCTCTCTCTCTCTCTCTCTCTCTCTCTCTCTCTCTCTCTCTCTCTCTCTTATGAAAATAATATTAAAAATTCCAAAGAAGATCCAGGTGATAAAGGGACTTATAAAGAAAGTTTACATCAATCAGCACATTCCATTCAAGAACAATAAAAAGTCAAATATGGTGAATATGCTGATTGATGCATTGGGAAAAAGAATGCCAAAATGGTGCAATACATGTAAGATGTGGTACAGTATTCTTAATCTACAACAATTAAGGAAATGTGATGCATGTAATGTACCAACACACCCTACTTGCGCTGAAGTGCAACAAAAAATAAACACTAAAGACACAAAGGTATTCTGGTCAACATGCTTTGTCTGGATAGAAAATATAATCAAGTCGAGACTGAATCTGCAAATAGTAGAAGAAGAAGAAGAAGAAGAAGAAGAAGAAGAAGAAGAAGAGGAAGAACAAGAAGAGAAAAATGAACAGGATATATGTAAGAATGGAGAGAAAATCATTGATACAATATATGATGCCATTTAGCAACATACTCACGAAGAAATAGATAATCAGATGGAAACAAATAATAGACCCAAGAGACTCTACCCATACCTACATACTTTTAGAAGGAAAAGAAAAAAAGAAAAGAAAGATATAGTGTGCAATTTACTGAAAACAGGGAATTGCAGATTTGGCGAAAGATGCTACTACAACCATCCAAAGATATGCCATAATTATGAAATATATGGTAAATGTGCATATTTAGACGGATATGGAGACAAATGCAGAGATCTCCATCCAAAAATATGCAAAAACCTAAAAGAAGGAAAAGGATGCAAATTCAACAAAAATTGTCAAAATATGTATCCTGCATCCATGATTGAAAGTCAGAAAATTCAAAAGCAAACAGACAAGAAAAAAGAAAGCAAAAATGAAACAAAAAAGAAACAAAAAACAAGCCAAGTATAAACTGCGCTATGCACAAAAGGCCCCAATATTTGATGCCTTTCAACCCAAATATGCACAATTAGAGCCCAGTTACAAGGAATGCAACTATAATGGCAGGGGTTGGTTCAGATATGGGGATAACTACAGGAATACACACAAAAATAAATATGAAGGCGAAAGAGCAAATACAATAGAAAAGTTGGATTTTTTAATGGCATAATTCCTGGAAATGAAATGAAGAACATCATATCAGAACAGGAAGGAAACATGGGAGTATCCATATTATTACCAATATTAGTTAAAGTGGATGAAATACATACCATCATAGTGATGAATGCACAGGGTTTAGTCAAAAGTAACTCTAAATGGAAAATAGAGTTCTTAGAAGAACTAACTCAAATTCGAAAAATAGATATATCAAATACAAGTGAAACATGGTATTCCCAAGAGACTGGCAGTAATGACCAGATAAAGGGTTTCCAAACATATAGATCAGACAGAAAAAATAGGAATCAAGGTGGAACCGCAATACATGGAAGAGACATAAATCAAGGAAAAGTCTGTGAAAAATACAGCAACACAGAATGTGAATTAATTACAGTAGAATTTGAATATGAAAAATTAGTGAATATTGTAGTTTACAGACCCCCAAATGCTAAGGAGTTTGACATAATAATAGAAAAAATAGATGATATATGTAGAAACCATAAAGACTGGAATATACTCCTATCCGGAGAGTTTAACTTTCCTTCCGTGGATTGGAAAAAACGGATAGAAGAAAGTGGTTGTATATATACATATAAAAAAGAGAGCAGTAGTAGCGCAGAAGATAAGAGACTGTTTGAAAAGCTTCAAGATATGCTATTAGAACATAATACGCAACAAATAAACCACATTCCAACAAGAAAAGACAATGTCCTAGATTTAGTATTTGTGAATGAGGTGACTTATGTTAAAGAAATAATAGTGTATAACACGGGAATTTCAGACCACAATGTCATCGAATTAATAGTCCATTCCAAAGTAAGTGGACGCAGAGATGAACAAAGCACAAAATGATGGGAAGGATATGGTAAATATAATTTCTATGGTAAGAATGTAAATTGGTCAGAAATAAATGAAGAATTGAACAAAGATTGGAAAAATGTATTAGTAAGTGATAATATACCGGTAAATACGGATACACTGTACAAAATACTGGAGAAAACTGTTGAAAAATATGTACTGAAAAAAAAAAATGAACATCAGACATGCATACCCAGAGAGAGAAAATTAAAAAGTGGAAGAAAAATCTTGCATAAGAAAAAGATGTAAGGAAAATGATAGAATTAAAAATCAAGATAGAAAATGCAGAAAAAAAAATTAAACAATCGAAAGAGAATGAAAAAAGGTACTTACAAGAACTGTGTACCAACCGTGTTTCACACAATTGTACATAATTCCTTTTGTATATATTATGCTTGTATCTTCGCTCCTCCCTCGCACTAAAACGAACATGAAAATTCCTGTCTGGTTTTTCCTCTGTAATATTGTCTGTCTTGTGAACTTGTTGTCCTGTTGCCTTGAGGTTTTGTATATAAGGAGAGTATTCCACAATAATAAAACTCAGTCGTTTCCAATCTGCCTTTGAGTTCACACCCTTACTCGGCGCCGTCACATTGGTGACCCGGAAGTCGACTCACTCCCACTGCCTTCCACCCCCACCTCCCTCGCCCCTCCATCGTTGGTACTATGACGGAGGCTGACTCTACTCCGGCAGTTGGCACTGCGGCCGCCCCATTGAAACTTTCACCATTTGCCAGCGGAGAAGCGTTCGCTTGGTTTAAACGCGCTGAAGTCCACTTTCGTATCAGGGGCGTGACTCGCTCAACCACCAAAGCGGATTATGTTCTCGCGTCGATACCCGAGGACACCTTCCCAGAAATATCCGACTGGCTTTGCGAACAAGGAGACACCCCAATAGCGTATGACACCCTCAAATCATACCTTTTGCAGCAGTACTCGCCGTCGCCAGCCGCCCGTATAGCAAAGCTTTTTCAGCTCTCGCAACAACCGTTGGGGGACCAAAGGGCTTCGCTTGCCCTCAGGGAAATGACCAGTATCGCTCGCCTTCAACCTGCCGCAGACGGCTCTCCCCGTGAGGTGAACCTACTCCGTGCCCTTTGGATACGCCGTTTACCTGAACCTGTTCGCGCTGCCATACCCGATGTCGATAGTTTACACATAAAGGACTTGATGACCAAAGCCGACGCCCTTATGGACAGCCACTTCAAGACCTCCATCAACGCCTCCACCCCTGACGACGGGGATGCCTATTCAACGTCAACCGAAGCTGACATGAATGCCGTAGGACATACACACCTACCCCGTGACGTGCCGATGCGGCGACAAAGCCGCCCACCACCCACCAATCGCTCGCGCCCCAACGAACGACTTCTACAGCCACTTACTACCTCCCATCCGCCGCAGTTTTGCTACTACCACTTCAGATTCGGGGCAACCGTGAAGAAATGTGCCAAAGATTGTCAGTGGCCAAAAAACGTGTAAGTAGGCCATCGCTTGTGGCGGTGGCCTCCCATGTTTCTAATCTTTTCTTTTTACAGGATGCAGGAACGGGCGTGCGATTTTTGGTAGACACGGGTGCTTGTCGTTCTCTTTTGCCAAGGAAACTCTTCAAGGCACAACGTAGTCTGTCTATATCTGCCGACGTCCGCTTGGTAGCTGCCAACGGATCTGCGATACCCACCTACGGTTACGAGAGCCTCACATTATCGTTCGGAAACGGTAAATTCAATTGGAAGTTTCTCGTTGTTGACGTCACAATGCCAATCCTCGGTGCGGATTTCCTCTCTCATTTCCACCTTCTGGTCGATGTCGCCCACCGACGATTGGTCAACGCAGACTCGTCTTGTCGACACCTCTTCAACCCGCCCCCTCTAACCTCGCTCTCCACATCAGCGCACCCACGGATGCCTACGCCCACCTCCTCACGTTGTACCTGGAAGTTTTCCGTCCAGAACTTCGCCAAACGCCCACGGTTCCTGCCAAGCACGGTATTTATCACCATATCAAGACGACGGGACCCTCAGTCTTCGCAAAATTCAGACGTCTGGCACCGGAACGATTGGCAGCCGCCAAACAGACGTTCGCCGAAATGGAGAAAATGGGCCTTTGCCAAAAGGCCTCCAGCCCATGGTCGTCGCCCTTACACATCGTTCTGAAGAAAGACGGCTCCCTCCGTCCGTGCGGGGATTACAGGCGCCTGAACATGCAAACAGAACCGGATCACTACCCTCTCCCAAACATTGCCGACGTGACCTCCTACCTGCACAAAGCGAAGGTTTTCTCTACGCTCGACCTCCTGAAGGGGTATTATCAGGTGCCTATGAACCCAGAAGACATCCCCAAGACCGCCATCACCACTCCGTTTGGCACATACACCTTCAATTACTCTTGTTTTGGCCTTCGTAATGCTGGGGCAACGTTTCAACGTCTCATGGATGGCATCTTAGGGGACCTCCCTTTCTGTGTGTGTTATGTGGACGACATACTTGTGTTCTCCTCCTCAAAAGAAGAACACCTCCGTCACCTGCGCATCGTGCTCGACCGCCTGCAACAAAACGGCCTTGTAGTCCGGTACGACAAGTGTACCTTTGGCGCCAACGAAGTGTCGTTCTTAGGGCACCGTACCACTCCTGAAGGAGTCCATCCCCTCCCTGAGAAGGTACCAGCCGTTCAGAATTTCCCCACGCCCTCGACCGTCAAAGCTCTGCAGGAATTCTTGGGCATGATCAACTATTATCACCGTTTTCTGCCAGCCATTGCCGCCACTTTTGCTCCCCTCTACGCCTCCCTCAAGGGCAAGCCAAAGGACTTGAAGTGGGGTCCCCTTCAAGAAGCAGCCTTCTGCAATGCAAAGAAGGCCCTATCAACTGCTGCGGCTCTCACTTTTCCTATCCCACACGCCCCTCTCCTTCTCTCCACCGATGCCAGCGACGTCGCTATTGGTGCAGTACTCGAGCAGGTGGTCAAAGGCTCGCCCCGCCCATGGGCCTTCTTCAGCAGAAAACTGTCCAAGGCAGAATCGGGTTATTCTACCTTCGATCGAGAATTGCTGGCGGTGCACTTGGCTGTCTGTTACTTTCGCCATTTCTTAGAAAGTACGCCCTTCGTCATTCGCACAGACCACATGCCTCTGGTGCACGCCTTCACTCGACAGTCTGATGCCTGGTCCGCCCGTCAACGCCGACATCTCTCCGCCGTGGCTGAATACAATTGCACCCTCCAATATGTCCCTGGGAAAATGGATCCCGTTGCCGATGCCCTGTCAAGAAACACGTTGGCTGCCGTTCAACTGGCATTGGATTACAACGCCCTGGTTGAAGCCCAACGACAGGATCCAGAGTATCAAGCTTGTAGGACATCCCGCACGTCCCTCCGTTGGTAGGATTTTCCCCTCGAAGACTCCAACACCACCCTCCTCTGTGACGTCAGTACTGGTAGACCGCGACCTTGGATTCCTGCTCCCATGTGCCGACAGGTGTTTGATTTCATCCACGGCCTTTCACATCCCTTGTGCCGTTCTACTGCACAGCTGCTGAAGGCAAAGTTCATTTGGCATGGCATTTCTAAGGATGCTAAGGATTGGGTCCGTGCCTGTACTTCTTGCCAAACTTCCAAAGTACATCGACACACGGATTCAGGAGTGGGCACCTTTCCTCAACCTCAGCGTCGTTTCGCACACATTCACGTTGACGTTGTCGGCCCCCTACCCACGTCACAAGGACATCGTTACCTGTTTACCGTCTTCAACCGCTCCACTCGTTGGCCTGAAGCCATTCCCATGGAAACTGCAACGTCCGCCTCATGTACATCTGCCTTACTCTCTGGATGGATTTCAAGATTCGGTATCCCTGAGCATATTACTTCTGACAGGGGAACCACTTTCACCTCTCAATTATGGACGTCATTAGCGAATCTCCTGAGCATCACCCTACATCAGACAACGGCCTACAACCCCGCTGCCAATGGAATGGTTGAACGTTTTCATCGCACCATCAAAGCAGCTTTGATGTCCCGCTGCAAGGATTGCAACTGGTTTACTCAGCTTCCCTGGGTCCTCCTTGGACTAAGGACCACTCCTAAAGACGCCCTCGACGTCTCGGCAGCCGAAATGGTGTATGGCGACCCGTTGGTCGTCCCTGCCGAGTTTTTTCCTTCTAAAACCTCCTCCGACGATCTCAAGCGCATACGTCACGTCGTGGGAAAATTTACTCCGTGCCGCCAGACTTACAAGGCCCCAGCGATGCATCACATACCAACGGACTTGCACTCTGCAACGCACGTCTTCCTGAGCAACGACACCAGCAAGCCAACACTAACGCCCCCTTACACGGGCCCTTTCCTTGTGATCCAACGCAGTCCGAAAGCATTCCTCCTAAACATTTGGGGCAAAGAAGACTGGGTCTCCATTGATCGTCTAAAACCTGCTTATCTTCTGCCAGATGACCCGCCTACAGTTCACCTCTCTAGATCAGGGCGCCCTATTTAACATGTACAGTATGTCATTTTCAGGGGGGGAGCCATGTACCAACCGTGTTTCACACAATTGTACATAATTCCTTCTGTATATATTATGCTTGTATCTTCGCTCCTCCCTCGCACTAAAACGAACATGAAAATTCCTGTCTGGTTTCTCCTTTGTAATATTGTCTGTCTTGTGAACTTGTTATGTCCTGTTGCCTTGAGGTTTTGTATATAAGGAGAGTGTTCCACAATAATATAACTCAGTCGTTTCCAATCTGCCTTTGAGTTCACACCCTTACTCGGCGCCGTCACAACTGACACTTCAAAATATCAAGAAAAACCCCAAGGTACGTTGCTCCTATGCAAAGAAGATGAATAAAGGGAGATTAGAAATAGGCCCTCTTAGAAATGAAGGACGGTTAATGAATAAAAAAAGGAAATAAACAACATATTAGCAGAAAAATATAAGAGTGAATTCACACCAAGAATTCCGAATGAGAATAATGAAACAGAAATGAGAGAAGAAAATTTTGAATATCTAACGGATATAGATATTAATGAAGCAGATATTTTGTAGGCTATAAGCGAAATTAAAATTGGATTAGCGGCCGGGCCAGATGGAGTTCTAGCGATTTTGCACACACTATCGCGAAGCAACTTGCAATACTACTAAGACAAAGTGTAGATATGAGCGAGATATATGTTAGATATAAATTAGCATATATAACCCCTATTTTCAAAAGTGGATTAAGACTGAGGCAAGCAATTATAGACCTGTTAGTCTAACATCACATATTATGAAAGTGTAATAAAAAAGAAAATAATGAATCATTTGGTTAAAAATAAACCCAACTGATAGCACACTATGAAAACATATACAAAAATATGATAAATGAATAAGACAGATGTGGCCTGTCTAGATTTTGCACAAGCCTTTGACAAGGTAGACCATAATATATTAGAGAAAAAATGAGAAAGCATAATATTGTGGTTAAGATAGGAAAATGTATAAAAGAATTTCTACAAAACAGAAAACAGATGGTGATTGCAAATGACGAGTAATCAGATGAAGCTCAGGTAATATCTGGAGTGCCATAGGGTACGGTATTAGCTGCACTGCTGTTTGTTATTATGATCTCAGACATAGACTGTAATGTTAAAGACTCTGTATTGAGAAGTTTAGCCAATGACACAAGAATAAGTAGAGAAATTACTTGTGATGAAGATAGGAACTCACTACAAAGAGATCTAAATAAAATATATGAATGGGCGGAGATAAATAGAATGGTATTTAATTCCGATAAATTCAAATCAATAAATTATGGAAACAGAGAAGGAATGGTATATTCATGCAGGGGACCTAATAACGAGACAATCACAAACAAGGAAGCAATTAAAGACCTTGGCGTAATGTTAAACAGGAATATGTCATGCAACGGCCAAATAGCAACACTGTCGGCTAATTGTAGAGCAAAGATGGGAATACTATTAAGACACTTTAAAATAAGAAAAGCTGAACACATGATTAGGGTTTACAAAATTTATGTACGTTGTACACTCGAGTACTGCAATGTGATATGGTACCCGCACTATCAAAAGGATATTGCACAAATCGAGAGTGAACAAAGGTCCTTTATTGCTAGAATGGAAGAAGTTAAGGACCTTGACTACTGGGAAAGACTAGAATTTTTAAAATTGTACAGTCTAGAAAGTAGAAGAGAACGCTACATGATAATATAAGCATGGAAGCATATCGAAGAAATTACTGAAAACATCATGAAGCTAAAAATATTAGAAAGAGCAAGCCGAGGTAGATTAATAGTGCCCACAACTATACCAGAAAAACTAAGGAAGGCGCACAGGACATTAATCCACTACGAACCAGCATCGATAATGCAGCGACTACAAAATGCGCTGCCAGTTCATCTAAGAAACATATAAGGAGTGAGCGCAGATGTCTTTAAGAATAAGCTCGATAAATAGATGCATCCCAGACCATTTAAGATTGGAAGATGCAAAATACAACGGAAGATTCATTAGCAACTCTGGTGGATATATGATGTGCCTCACACTGAGGGACCTGGGAGAACCCAAACATGGAATAAGGCAATAAGGTAAGGCAGGCTCTCTCTCTCTCTCTCTCTCTCTCTCTCTCTCTCTCTCTCTCTCTCTCTCTCTCTCTCTCTCTTTCTCTTTCTCTCCGAATTTTATATACAGCTTATTTCATCGTCCAACTGTCAATTGAGGAACTAATTATTTTTCTAATAAATGCCAATAAAGTTAGCCCCTTTTCCAACGAGTCCAGTTTACAGAGAAAGAAAGATTTGTGGAAGGATTTGTGTTGGTAACCCTGACCAGAAAGCTGGGTCATTTTGCAACTGCTTGTAGATTTCCTAAACAGTACGCAAAGAAAATAAATGCTACAGTTGATACTATGGGTCAAGAGAATAATGAGGAAAATGTTCATGATAATCAGGTTAGTTCAGAAACTAATTTTGCGTTTCACATAAACTCAGTCAACAAAGGTGCAAAGAAACATATCATGGTAGAAGTAATCATCAATGGTAAACCAATTTTGATGCAAGTTGACACAGCAGCCGATGTATCAATTATGTCTGAGAAAATGGCTAAAAGCATTCCTAATTTGTTATTAGAAGGTACAAATAGAGTTTTGAAAAGTTATAATGGTTTTGATATTCAGGTAATAGGTGCTTCGAACGTAGAAGTACAGTACAAAGAACAGAAATTAGAGAGAATGCCATTAACAGTAGTAAAAGGTAATGGACAAACTTTGCTAGGTTTAGATTGGCTACAGTATTTGAAGTTAGATTGGCCTAGTATTTTGAAGGTTGCAGGTAAACAAGATGAAAACAAAAATGAAATGTCTATGGATAATATCATATCAGAGTTTCAAGACGTATTTGAAGATAAAATAGGTACAGTAAAGAACGCAAAGGCAATTTTAGTTTTGAAACCTCACAGTTCTCCTAGATTTTTTGCTCCGAGACCAGTACCGTATGCATTGAAAAGTGCAGTTGAAACAGAAATCAGGAGATTAGAAAGTGAAGGTTCTTGGGAAAAGGTTACATATTCAGATTGGGCTACGCCATTAGTTCCTATTGTGAAGGAAAGTGGACAGGTTAGGTTATGTGGAGATTACAAAGTAACGTTAAATCCACAACTGCAAGTAGCTCAACATCCCTTACCAAATCCGAAAGACATGTTTGCAACTATGTCAGGATGCAGTGTTTTTTCTAAATTAGATTTAAGACAAGCATTTCAACAGCTTCCCATGGATGAAACTTCACAAGAATTATGTACAGTAAATACATCCTCAGGTTTGTTTAGGCCAAAGAGATTACCTTATGGAGTTGCAAGTAGTCCAGCTATATGGCAACAAACTATGGATAAGATTTTTTCAGGAATGCAAGGAGTATTCATTTTTATAGATGATATTTTAATTGCGGGTAAAGACACAAGAGAACATAGAGAAAGATTGCGAACAGTTCTGAAGAAGTTGAAGGAACATAATATTAGAGTAAATAAGAACAAATGTATTTTAGAAGTTGATTCAGTGGAATACTTAGGTTTTATAATAAATGGCAAGGGTATTCACAAAACTAAAGAGAAGATTAAAGCTGTACAATCAACAAAAGTGCCAGAAAATGTTAAGGAATTACAATCATTTCTAGGTTTAGTAACATTTTATGGGAATTTCATTCAGAATTTGTCTACAATTGCACATCCATTGTATAATCTGTTGAATAAGGGTGTAGAATGGAAGTGGACTAAAGAGTGTCAGGAATCTTTTGAAAGAATCAAGCAGGAAATAACATCACCTACATTCTTAGTACATTATCAAATGGATTTACCAGTTAAATTAGTATGTGATGCATCAAACATAGGTTTAGGTGCAGTATTATCTCATGTGATGCCAGATGGAACAGAAAAAACAATTGCATTCACTTCTAGAGTATTGAACAAGGCAGAAAGGAATTACTCTCAAATAGAAAAGGAAGGTTTAGCATTAGTTTATGGAGTTAAAAAATTCCATATGTATCTTTATGGTAGGAAAAAGTTCACACTTGTTACAGATCATAAACCTTTATTAGCAATATTGGGTCCAAAAGCAAGTTTACCTACGTTGGTAGCTGCAAGACTACAACGTTGGGCAGTTACGTTAGCAGAGTACCACTATGATATAGAATACCGTCCAACATCAAATATGGGTAATGCAGATGCTTTATCCAGATTACCCGTAGACAAGGCTCCAGAAGAGTATGATGACAGTGTTCTATTAATTTCTGTATATGATGTACCAATAACTGCAAAAGATGTAGCACACAGTACCAAGCTAGACCCAATACTTAGTAAGGTTTTGGAGAGTTTAATGACAGGTAGGGACTTATGTGGAAAGGAGGAAAATTGTAAACCGTATAAGGATATATGGTATGAACTGAGTGTGACACAAGGAATAGTGATGAGAGGTTCCAGGGTAGTTATTCCTAATTCACTAAGAAATAAGGTTTTGTCTGAAATACATGCTGATCACCAAGGTATTGTAAGATCAAAGTCAATTGCGAGAACTTTTGTATGGTGGCCAGGTGTAGATAAAGATGTGGAATGTTATATAAAGAATTGTATGAATTGTGTTATGCAACAAAACAATCCTCAATTTGCTAGAATGCACCCGTGGGAGTTACCCAGGTATCCATGGCAAAGAGTGCATATAGATTTTGCAGGTCCTTTTTTGAATTATTTGTTTTTGATAGTAGTAGATGCTTACAGTAAGTGGCCAGAAATTATCCCAATGAAGACAACAACGTCTTACGCCACAATAAAAGAGTTAATGCAAATTTTTTCAACGCATGGTATTCCAGAAAGAATTGTTACAGATAATGGTCCACAATTTACCTCACAAGAGTTTAAAGAATTTTGTAATGTCAATGGTATAAAGCATACATTTTCAGCTACATATCATCCATCTACTAATGGAGAGGCTGAAAGATTTGTTCAAACGTTTAAACACAATATGAAGTGTAGAAAAGCAAATTCAGGTAATATATTTTTGCATGTGTCAAAATTTTTATTGTCTTATAGAACAACGCCGCACAGCACAACAGGCGTGGCACCCTCAAATTTGTTGATGGGAAGGAGGATAAGGTGTAAGTTAGATTTGTTGTATCCAAGTTTGCAAAGTGATTTAGAAGATAAAGGGTATAAATAAGTAGCAAAGCTTCCTAATGTAAGACATTTTTTACCTTTGTCTGATGTCATGGTAAGATCGTTCAACACTCCAGAGAAGTGGGTACCAGGAGAGATTGTAAGAGAGATAGGAAATTTACATTATGATGTTCGTGTTGGTGATAATGTTGTAAAACGTCATGTTGATCAATTACAGCCGTTAAACAGAAAGACAGTAGAGCATGTGAATGTTAGAGATGAGAAACTTAAAGAAGTAGTTAGATCAAATGAGTCAAATATTAACCAAGATGGTCCGCCATCCAATGTAGATTCAGAACCAATTCATGTACCAGTACAAGATGAGGTTAAAGTGCTTCCTAATAGGATTAACAGAGGAAAGCCCCCTGAGAGATTAGATTTATGAATATTTTTACAATGTCAAGTTAAGGGGGAGGAGACTGTTATGTATTATTGTAACAATGTACTATATTATTTCAAGTGTTTCAGGTATTGCACAACATTGCATCATATTGCATGAATAAGACATGTTATGCTTTATACATAAGAGTAATGATTTGTTTTGGTATTAGGATTCAAACATTTGTTGATTACCTCAGATAAGATGTGATTCTTTATGATTTGTACTGGAGTAGGATTTAAGTCTTTTCAGAGCGATGCTCTTTTGTTTAGCAATGTTTTGGTTTATGAGATTGTGTAGGACGCTCCTTATGCACTTGGGAGTCAGCTGTCACAGAGTGAAGTTTATAATGTAGTCTTTTATACATTAAAGGTATCTTTTAGAATACCAACGTATTATTATCCATCAAGCACACATCGACGAGATGGGATTAGCTGAGAAATAATTACTAACAATTATTCATCTATGTTCCAGGTAATTATTATGGTTAATAGAACTTCCTACCTAAGCATCAATACCTAACAAACGATAGATCTTAGGTCATGGGCGATCCCATTAAATTTTGGAGATGATCTGGATCCGGATCTGAAATCTAGATCCTGATTTCCATTGTTCTCTATTTTAAATATAAACTTAGAAGAAAAAAAACTTACTGGTTTTCACGGAATTTCCACCACAGCTACAGCTTAGGCCATGGACAACTCCATTAGCCTTTGACGGAGGTGGAATGCTTATAAGCCCAAAGAATCTAACAGGGGAAAATAGGTCAGTGAAGAAAGTAAATAAGGAAATAAACTACAAGAGAGGTATTGGACTATTGAAATAAGATATTTTAAGGAAAGTAACAACATTCAAAATGTATCTTGCATACATAAACTATAAAAAACTATCTGCAAGTTTGAATTTCTGAATTTTCCACCGATATTACTACCTGATTAGGAAGATCATTCCACAACTTGGTTACAACTAGAAATGAAAGTTCTAGAATACAGTGTAGTATTGGTCCATTTTATGGAGAGGGCAGGGCTATCAGAATTAACTGCATACCTAGTATCATGAACAACATGGTACTGTCAAAGAAAACTTTTCTCATATGTAGCGACAGGACCTTGAGACAGAACTAGATAAAGTGATGCCAGTGAGAGAAATTTCATAATTGGTTTCTATATAATCTTACATATTGGATTCTTTATTTAGAGTAATTATTCATAATAAGAAAATAGGAAATAAGTACACAATTATTCTTACAAACAGACTAGAACGGACAGGACTGGACTATTCCATCATTCTGTCGCTATATTTTTGTTTTCAATTTTTTTTTCAAGACATTAATTTTGATAAATTACTTACTCTTGAGCTGAATCGAAATCAATCATAAATACTTAGATTCAAATAATTATGACAGAATCGATTAACATTCATACTTTATATTTCAATCAGAATAAAGAAAGTGACAAAAATACCTTCATATATTTGATCTTAGTACAGTTTTCAATGTACTTTCAACTCATTTCAAGTAGGTGGCACACAAGTGTTGTCACAAGTATGTTCCTGGTTGTAAGGATGAACTTCTGTCCTATTTTGGAGTATTCTTTCGGTCAACAACTGTCTCGTGTTGGAACAAATTCACAGTTCCAGTAAATGTTATTCAGTCTGACCTATTCCTATCGAATGGTATTAGATGTTTCCTTTTTACTCGATTGTCATATCTCATGTAATTGTGTTTAGATAATTATTTTATTGCTAAGCAAGAAGGTATTAATACCTGGTTATATTTTTTAAATCATATAAATTCCCAACTTCAGTTAATTTTCATAAAATTGCCTCATGGTGATTCCGGTTCCCCTGGTATGTTTGCTTGTGATGCGTCATAGGTGTCGTTGATCTCAGAATATTCAATTGTAGAATTCAATTCAACTTCCTTTTAAACTTCCTCTTTGTCTCTACCTCTTCGTTAAGCACTCTTGTTTCCCTTCTGTAAACATAGAATAGTATTGAGACACAACTTTGTATCATTTGTAGAATCCACCTTCCTTGCAGACCACTTCCATCTCTCTGTCTCTTTGTTTTGCAATCTTGCTTTCCTTCCGGAAGCATACTAGAGTAATGAAACCCTGGTTTTTACTGAAATGAAAAATGTGTTCCTTATCATAGAAAACGAGTTACCATGGGCTAAATAAAGGCATAGACTGCCATAGGAAAATTTCGAAAGTAAGAAAGCAAGACAATCTAACCAAAGAATACTGCCTGGGAGTTGGAATTTCAAAGGCTTAGTTTTGTTCTTACATTTCTACACACCGAAGTGAATATAGGGAATTTTCTTAACAAGAAAAGCTATCGCATTATTATACTTCAGCTTGTTACTGTATTATTTTTAGTATACATAATCAAACTTTTATGATATTCTTTCAGATAGCTTAACTAAAAGAAAATTACATAAACAGTCCTACTGAGTAATAAGAGACGTGTCTAGCCCAAAGGACAAGACAAAAAAAAAAAAAAAAAAAAAAAAAGACAATTAAATCACTGCCAGCACTGATCATAGGCTCATGCTGTCCCCCGACTCGCCATTTTTTAATGAAATTCATAGGTGAGTAATGGAAGCAAGATTCATAGTGCTCTACAAAAATGAAGAACTAACCACACTGAATAACAGTATAGAAAATTAAAATAACTGCTCATTCTTACAAGACATTTTTCCTCCTGTGTTAGAATCTGTTTCTGATATTATGAATTTGAAACATTTAAAAAGTATGTCATAACAGTATAGGATTTGTGATGTGTGGTATACAAATGAAATCTTTGTGCAATTTTGAGAAATGCCTGTCTGTACCAATGCTACGGTGTCCTGATAAGAAACTATTTTGGTAGTAATGTATAGCAAGTATAGTTCTGTTTTTATATTTTGAATATAAATATTTGCAATCGTGCTATTTCTTAATCTATTCAATATTCTATCAAATTCTCGTTCGAAAACTAAAAGTGTCCAAAATTTTTCATTTTATTTGAATTAAAACCTCAGATAAAAATAAAAGTTACAAAAAGCTGATTATTTGTACGCTAAACTGAGGCTTCAGGGCAAGGTAGATCATCACGTCCCAAAGTATAATGTAACTTTATCCAAGTTATTTGCGTTGGTCATCAGCATCGGCTTCGTGATTGCAAACTAAAAGCGTATACTTTTCCCTCGCAAACAAATGCATTTTAGGGATACATAAGTGTAAGGGCATTGTTCCTTGCTTTCCATTATTGTAATAACATGACACATGGATACCATTTCAACTTTCTGATTACCCATTTGAACTATGGATAAATATGAAATTTTTAGTCAAGCTAACTGCGTTAATCCCAATCAACCCCTGAAATATGTAGGTAATATAAAAAGAATATGACACTTTAGAACAACTGAAAATCACCCCTCATTCTAGAGTATGACAAGGAAATTGTTTATTAGAACTAAGCTCGCTCACTTTGCTGTCTTTGATTCCTTTGCAATTGATATGTATGCTTTGAGTTTTAGAAGACTTACATTTCACAGTAACTGTGGGTTTGCAAACATGTATTTGGTATGGAACTGTGGATAGTTGGGACACCAGCCACCCATTGAGATACTACCGCTAGACAGTTATTGGGTCCTTTGACTGGCCAGGCAGTACTACTCGTCTTTGCCTACATATACGCCGAATAGTCTTGTCTATTCTTTCCACATTCTCCTCTGTCCACATACACCTGGTAACACTATGATTACCAAATAATTCTTCTGCGCTGCAATGTAATTGTTCAGTGGCTAATTTTTTCTTGCCAAGGCTAGAAGACACACTTTTGGTATATGATAAGCAGCTCTTCTAGGTGAAGGACACATAATAATCAAACCATTGTACTCATGTCTTGGGAAGCACCATAGTGTCTGTTTCATGGCCTTCCACTGTCTTCGATTAAAGTTCTCTTGATTGCGGCTATACTCCAGCACGCTGTTTCATCTTATTTCTTTTCCTCTTGCTTTTTGAGCTATTATAATTAATATATGAAAAGTCTAATTTAATCTTGATACTATTCTTAAAATATTTTATTTTGAGTATTTATTCCAGTAGAGGAATATTGGGAGTTGAATGGCAGGACAGGATTAGAAATAAGACTATAAGAGAGATTACCAGAAGGCCTTATGTGGATGAGATCAGGTTGAGGGGTTGATGGAGATGGTTTGGGAATGTTTTTTGCCCTCCCCAAGAGAGATTAGTTCACCAAACATATAACTGATCTCCAGAAGGTACCAGAAAAGTTGGAAGACCCAGGCCTACATGGCCGAGGACTATGAAGCGATAAGTCGGAGATGATGAATGGAGAAGTATTGAATTAAAAGCTCAAGATAGAGACGACTGGGGAAATCTAATCGAGGCCCTTTGCGGCAATAAGCGTAGGAGGAGATAATAATGATGATAATTGTTTATTACTTCTCTGGCAGCTTATTAATTTTCTTGCCTCCCTTCCTGAATGGGCTATTTTTCCCTGTTGGAGCCCTTGGGCTTATAGCATCTTGCTTATCCAACAAGGAATAATAATAATAATAATAATAATAATAATAATAATAATAATAATAAATTAAACATATTTTTACATACATACACACACACACACACACACACATATATGTATATATATATATATATATATATATATATATATATATATATATATATATATATATATATATATATATATATATATATATATATATATATATATATATATATATATATATATATATATATATATATATATATATATATATATATAAAGTTGGTTGGGTAATCGTAGCACTATGCCAATATTGATAAAATCAGTTTATGTAGCTAGAATGATAGCAACTTCTTTAGGTATCCAATGCATTTATTCCGCGGATATTGTATAAGTTTCAATCGTTTATATTCAAAATAAATGTGGGTGATTAGTAAGCTATGTCAGCCCCATATATATATAAATATATATATATATATATATATATATATATATATATATATATATATATATATATATATGTATATATATATATATATATATATATATATATATATATATATATATATATATATATATATATATATCACTCACTCACTAAATCCCGTCCGGAATTCTCCAGGTTGGGTCCTGCATCTGATATCGCCATTCTCTCCAGAGACTCCTATCTAATGCCATCTGTGCCATCTGCTGAAATGTCTCGCCTCTATTTGCTTTCTTGAAGGTTTTCACCCATGTATCTCTTGGTCGTCCTCTCGGTCTATTTCCGGCCACTTGACCATGAAGCACTATCTTTGGCCATGTGTCCTGTTACATCCTCTGTACATGCCCAAACCATCTCCTCTGAATATCTTTCACTCTAATAAGAATTGTGTCCGCAACACCAGCCATTTCTCTCACTCTCTCGTTCGTAATTCTGTCCTCTCATCTTACACCACAGATTCTTCTCAGACATTTAATTTCAAAGGCTAATAACTTTTAATGAAAGGCTAATAACTTTTTCTCTTCTCTCTTCTTCAGTATCCAGCATTCAGCACTGTATATCACTGGGGGATTACTATTGCTCTTAATAGCCTGATTTTCAACTTAATGGATATATTTCTATCATTCCAGATTCTTCTTAGCCTTCCAAATTCTTTCTGGCCACTTGAGATTCGGTCTTGGATTGCTTTTTCCATCTTTCCATCTGCTGTGAAAAACACTCCCAAATATTTAAACTCATTGACTTGTTCCACTCCTCCCTCTGATAGCTGTATTTCTAAGGCCTCTCCCTGGCGTCCAATTTTCATAATCTTGGTTTTCTCTCTATTTATCACTAATTCATACCTACTACACTGCTCCTCCACCACTCTCAACACTCTCTGAAGTTCCTCCTTAGTTTCTGCTAAAAGCACTCATGTTAGATATTTTTGTCCCTCCTATATCTATGCCACCCTCATAATCTCCAAGTGCCATTCTCATAACGCATTCCAAGTATAGGTTGAAGAGGTGTGGTGATAGTGGGCAACCCTGTATAACCCCACCAGTGGTTATGAACTCTTCTGTAAAACACTTTCCTTTTCTTACTCTAGCCGATGTCCTTTCATACAATCTCCTGATGGTTTCCAGTATTTTTGGTTCTAATCCCCATTCCTTCAAAATCCTAATCATTCCTTCCCTCCATATGGAGTCAAACGCTTGCCTGAAGTCAATAAATACACAATACAGATCTTTTTCCTTCTCCCAGAATTTTTCTATGATTGTGAGAAGGTGAATACATGATCGATTGTTCCTCTACCAGCCCTAAATCCTGCTTGACCCTCATCAATTATTTCCTCTTCTTGCCTTGCTATTCTACTTTGTATGATTTTTGCTAAAACTTTATAAGCATGTGGTAATAGACTGATAGGCCTATAATTTTTGCATAAGGTGGTGTCCCCTTTCTTGTGTGTTGGAGTTATAATGTTTTCAATCCAATCATTTGGAGCTGCTTGTCCATCTACTATATCCATGCATAAATCACACAACCACCTTTCTACCATTTCACCGCCAGCTTCAAGCAATTCCTTTGGTAGTCCATCTATTCCTGGTGCTTTCCCACTTGACATAGCTCTTAAAGCTTTTCCCACTTCTTCTATCAGGAGATCTGGTGTTTCCTGTATGTTCCATAGCTCTCTTCTTAGTTCTGGATAATCTTCTCCAGTTACCCGTCTTCCACTTCCTTTTAGTTGTTCCTCGTAATGCGTTTTCCAGATCTTCTCAACATCAGCCGTTGCTGATACCTTGTTGCCATCTGCATCTCTTATAGCAATTCCATTGTTTTTCTAACCACTTGTTAATCTGTCTACTGCGGTTAATAGCTCTCTTGAATGGCCGTTTCTGAAACTTTCCTCACATGTTTTACACAGGTCTTCTATCCATTATATTTTTGCTCTTTTGCATTTATTGTCCACTGCTCTGCACTTTTGTCTATAAATTGCTTTGTTTTCTTGGGATATATATATCACAAGCACACGTAATTTCAATCAATGTAAATATCAACCACGAAGGGCTTTTAATACCAAATTCTATTTTGGGAATATATATCCACTTAGAATTCATTTTATGGTAACAGCTTCTGGCCGGGTGGAGATTCGAACCCCCACCTATGGGCTGGAAAGCTGTTACCATAAAATGAATTCTAAGTGGATATATATTCCCAAGATAGAATTCGGTAATAAATGCCATTCGTGGGTGATATTTACATTGATTGAAATCACATGTGCTTGTGATATATGTTCATTTAAAATAACCACGTGTAGCAAACTCACGATTCAGCTATCATGGTGGATATGCGTTTATTTCAAGTCTTTGAACAGATTCCTGAATTCGACAGGAATATGTACGGGGACTTGTCATAAACTTCTATCTCTCTTGATAGCTCAGTCGGTATAGCCGTTTCTGGCATGGTTTCCGGCCCACAGGCGGGGGTTCGAATCTCCACCCGGCCAGAAGCTGTTACCATAAAATTAATTCCAAGTGGATATATATTACCAAGATAGAATTCGGTATTAAATGCCATTGGTGGTTGATATTTACATTGATTGAAATCACCTGTGCTTGTGATATCTGTTCATTTAAAATAATCACATGTAGCAAACGCACGATTCAGCTATCATGGTGGATATGCGTTTATTTCAAGTCTATGAATAGATTCCTGAATTCGACAGGAATATGTACGAGGACTTGTCATAAACTTTTACCTCTCTTGATAGCTCAGTCGGTATAGCCGTTGCTGGCATGGTTTCTGGTCCACAGGCGGGGGTTCGAATCTCCACCCGGCCAGAAGCTGTTACCATAAAATTAATTCCAAGTGGATATATATTCCCAAGATAGAATTCGGTATCAAATGCCATTCGTGGTTGATATTCACATTGAATGAAATCACCTGTGCTTGTGATATCTGTTCATTTGAAATAACCAAGTGTAGCAAACTCACGATTCAGCTATCATGGTGGATATGCGTTTATTTCAAGTCTATGAACAGATTCCTGAATCCGACAGGAATATGTACGGTGACTTGTCATAATCTTTTATCTCTCTTGATAGCTCAGTCGGTATAGCCGTTGCTGGCATGGTTTCCGGCCCACAGGCGGGGGTTCGAATCTCCACCCGACCAGAAGCTGTTACCATAAAATGAATTATAAGAGGATATATATTCCCAAGATAGAATTCGGTATTAAATGCCATTCGTGGGTGATATATATATATATATATATATATATATATATATATATATATATATATGTATATATATATATATATATATATATATATATATGTATATATATATATATATATATATATATATATATATATATATATATATATATATATATATATATATATATATATATATATATATATATATATATGTATGTATATATATATATATATATATATATATATATATATATATATATATATATATATATATATATATATATATATATATATATATATATATATCATGCCTGTGTTCAGCATTTTATTAATTAAATTGAATATAAGTAATTTGGAAAATTCTTCAATGTTTACATGTAAAGGGTATATAGAAATGAATTTCCTTCCCTTGGTGTAAATACAACGTTTATGCTCAAACTCAATTAGTTCGGCTGTACCCCATGATGTGGACGCTCATCGTGTTTTTCTTTATTTTCTTTCTTACTATTCATGAAATTTGAAGATGATTGCGCAAATAGAAGTTTTGTGATAATCATCAACAACGTAAAATCACCCTCAAATATGAGAGGAATTCTTGTTAAAGACAGCGATAGATAAAACACGATGGTGTGAATTAATTGCATAATGATATAAAGTTTCATCCATTCATACTTCAGAACTAATTTTGGGAATTAGAAATCTCGTAATAATGTTTAGATAAGTCTACATTTCATATGACGTTACTGTCTAGAAATCTGTGCAGTTTGTGTGTTGTAATCGATGCATTGAATCTTTACTCCTTCAGAAACCCTTTTCCTAAATGTTTAAAATAATTTTTGGGCTCAGGCCATGTCATCCTGATGGAAGTTCCTTCATTAGTAGCTTCCTAGGTTATATTTGACTACAGTGATATATCCCAGAGAATTTACCAAAGGTATCCAGAATTCTAACTCCTGGAGCGAATATCCCTTAAATTTGGATATCGCGTAATCAAAGGACGTATTCTTGACACGTCTCATATATATCTTCACCCCTAATAGCGTTACCGCTTCGAGGGGGAAAAAGTGGCAAGAATATAGGAGAGTCATTAAAGAGACAACTCTCTCGACACTACCTACTGTACTGTAAAAAGTGCGCCGATTCACCACCGCGAGGCGCCACCAAGCCATTCTTTCTCTTGTAGCTTCGTTGATCGGTGTTATCCCATGTTATCTCTCGCTATTTTGGAGTTATTTGTCGCTTATGATGTCTTCACCAGCCTCATCAGCTTCTGGAAAGTTAAATAATATCTTTGAATTGTGTAAATGTAAGCTCTTTCCAGTTTTACTCTTCGATTGAGATCATAATTAATGTAATAAGAGCTGTTGCTAGCCGGATGGTATCATGAACACGGTCGTTCTTCCTGTACATCTAGTTAGCCAGAACGACTTTTCCGGTATTATTTGCTTTAATAACTTTAGCTATTTAGTATTTTACCTAGGTATTTTTATATTATGTCATTGTTGTCGTGGATTTGCCTATTTATGTTCGAGCCTCATGAGTGCTAGGCTTCCTAGCCTAGGCACCTACACACTTCATGCATGATATAACCTTCCTGGTAAAGTTTTATTGAAGCTCAGGCAATATTTTATACAATTAAGATATTACTGCATAAATTTTCCTCTTCCAAAATAGTATACAAGAGAGTTTCGGTGAACGATTCTCTATGCTCCTAGACTAGTAGACTAGGCTAAGGGCCTTAGTATACTTTCATGCATGTCCCCAATTGTTCTTGTATTGTCTTCTAAGGCGATGCCTCCTATACCTTCTAAGTTGATACCAATCTCTTGGCGAGATTTAAGAGCAATTCCCCTTCCCTCTGATAAGCCTAGGCTACCCTCAGTTAGCTTTGCTGCGAACTGAGTTCTGGCAAGTTTACTGGGGTGTTTCCTTTCTTTCTCTTAACCACTGAGTCGGTTTTTGAGTTAGAACGGGACATCAGAGTAAAGTCTGTGTTAGGCATCTTACTGTCTCGGTTAAATGATTTCCCAAGTCAGGTTAAGTTGTCTATACAGGAGGCTAGGCCTTCCTAGACCATACGTGGAGGTTTTTGTTTCACAATTCCTCCTTCCTCGGTTTACCAGACAGTCCTGTGCTAGTGATCTTAGACCGAAGAAATTATTTCTTCCTTGTCTAAGATACTTGGTACGAGATTCTGTTCTCTTGCGAGATTGTGTCCTATGGCCGCTTTCTCACTTGTCTAACCCAACCGGGGGAAATGATTTCCCTTACTTGAGGTTACCTTATGAGATCAGAATCCTTTAAGTTGGGTAATGCCTCAGGGTATTACTTTACTTATAGGATTTTTCCCCCTTCCCCACTGTCTCATTTGTGTTGGATGAACTATCACCCTCCCTGGCCGTCATTCTATATTTGACCCTAAGGGTAATCTATAGAACTGGCCTGAGGTTCCCTGTCTGCTGCCGGCCGGGCCGGCTGCCGGAAGGTACCCTCATATTCATTAGAGTGTTCTTCAGTCCTCCCTTGGACTGCCTTCCATAGCCCATATGGATGGGATATGGTTGGGTGGAAGCCCAAATATAATTCCCCCTTCCCCTTGAAACCTCATTCGGGATGTACGCCGGCAAGGCTGAGACTTTGCCTTCCTCCATCCTCTGTCCTTTTCTCTACCTTTCCTTATACTGGGCCGGCCGCCGGCAGCTTATGACTGTCGGGGGCCATGTTGGTTGTCTGTCGGCCGGCAGTTACTCTGCCACCACTTGTCGGGGCGTGTCGCTGAGCGATAACCCAACGACAATAAACATACTATGAACAGTGGCCGGCAACTAAGTTGTCGGCTGGCAGTCGGCCACCCAAAGTATAGATCTGAAGACAGTATATGCCTTCAATAGCCCAGAATAGGCCGGCATATGTCGGCAAGGCCGGCATATGTCAGCAGGCCCGGCATGTGCCGGCAGGCCCGGCATATTCCGGCAGGTCCGGCAGGTCTGGCGGCATACCTCCGCCAGTCAGTGCTGTAGCCCAAAAAGTTTTTTCCAACCTACAAGGTGCTTCATTGGCAGCCTATTGTGAGACCATCACATATAAGAGAATAATCCTCCCTACGACTTAATGGTTATCAACCATTAATTTACCCCCAATATTGAACCTGGGACATTGTGTTAAGAAGACACTTTATATCAAAGAATATTTTCTTCCCTTACAAAATTCATTAAGAATTTATTGTTCAATATTGGAGGAGGTCATAGCAATGGGCTGGAGAGGAAACACAAGCAGGTGTATTGCCTATTTTCTAGCTTACTCTATCAAAGCTAATATTTAAAAAAAAAAAAAAAAAATTATGTATGCTGAAATTTGAGAAGTTCACCGAATATTTATATGCTTTCTTTCTTTACAGGAGGAGCATCCCGAGTGCGGGAACAGCTTTTGCAGGGTCCGTAGCAAGAACTTCTACGGCCATGACGTGTGCAGGGCCCATGCTCGCTGCGCAGTCACCAAGGGGGCTCTCAAATACTGGGACCCACAGGTATGTACCGTTTGTGACAAACTGGTGAAAGAGGCTTTTGATGATCAAAATTCTACTGAGTCAAGGGATGCAGCAAGGGACACGCTGCAAAAATGGGTCAGGGGTTTTCAGAAAAACACCTCTGGCCAATACCTTCCTAATGAAAGGATGAGGGACTGTCTTTTCCCTAGGGCATCTGCGGATGCAATCATTCCCCAGGCTCAACCTGAGATTTACCTAGTACAGATTCCGATGGAATCTGTTGTTTCGGACGCCTTGAAGGGCATCCATTTAGATGACAACATGTTGGCTGTCTCAGAGGAGACTGAGAACAATCTCCTACTGGAAGAACTGGAGCAGGAGGATGACGTACCTCCTGAGGTTGAAGTCGATAAGACCGAATTGATTTTGGTATCATCAGCCACGGAGACTGAGCCGGTGCCTTCAACTTCATCTACTGCACCCCAGTTAGATTCCATCACGAGTACGTTGCACTCGCTGCTGTCTATGGTGCAGGACATTCAGAAGAAATCGTCCGAGAAAGAAGCTTCTCTTCGGACGGAAATGCATCAGCTGGTTGCAACACGTTTAGCCCTGAAGAAGCTAAACGTCAAGGATCTCCCCGCTTTCTCTGACGTTAACCCTTGGAGATATGCAGAGCATATGCCAATGTCGGGGGGGAAGATCTTCCTCTCGGAGAAACTGGGCACTATCCCAGTAGAGGAAATTGAGTTTTGGCCCAGCAAAGGGGCCTACCCGGACTGCTATGTCCGTCTAAGGGCGGAACCTGCATCCAAGGAGGAAACAGAGCCGAAGGAGACAATTGTCCTCGAACTCTCTAAGGCTCAGGCCTTATATACAACCATCTTGAAAGAGAGGGCCTTTACTGGTTCCAAGGTGCTGGCTCTCAGCAAAAGGCACCCGTCCTTTATTGCTGACCCCAAACGTGCCTTCCCCTTTATGGACAAAGGGTTTAAGGCAGCCTTAAAGGCAGTCGAAGCAGGGAAACCTTGCCCTACACTGGAGGAGTGTAGACCCTTTTCCCTTGCTTTTTCATCAGATGATAAAGACTGGAAGGATGTTCATAACACCTTCACAGTTGGGAAGCTGGAGGCAGATATTGGTGGACGACAGTTCGGCGAAGACCTCTCGAAGCTGTCAGAGTCTCTCCTGCGCAGGGAAAAAGTGACTAAATAACGTTTTGCTGCTTCCATGTCTCTGCAGACTGGCTTAGAGACTATGGCAAGCACCCCGGACACCCCAGATATGTACATGGTCCTCGCTAAATCTCATTTGGCGACAGTCATCAAGGACTTGTACAACTTTATCAAAGCCCGAAGGACTTGTAGAGAGTTCGTGTTCGCCTCGGCTGCGGTGAGACACGAACCGAGGAAGCTCATAGCCTCCAATATCTGGGGAAAAGACCTCTTTCCAAGCGAAGTGGTCAAAGAGGTCGTGGACAAAGCCGCTACGGAGAACAGGAATCTCCTCTCCAAGTGGGGCTTGTCCTCAAAAAAGGAAATCTTCCGCTGATGAGGGTCCCTAGCCGAAGAATAAATCAAAACGACCAAGAGTACCCTCCCGGCCTAGAAAACGGCGACAGCTTCCCGTGGCCACGGTGCCCCAGTCTTTGAAAGCCAATCGACGACTTTCAGGCCAAAGTCTCGAGGTTCCTTTAGAGGAACCTCTAGACGCCCCTTCAGAGGTAGGGGTAACAAAGGTGGATGTGGCAAAGGAGGCAAGTCCTTCAACCAGCACTCCAAGTGAGATGCTACCGGTAGGAGGGAGACTTCTCCTCTTCCGGGATCGTTGGACCTTCGATCCATGGGCCCACAGCCTAATCAAGAACGGACTAGGGTGGAGTTGGTGCTCAACTCCACCAAACTTTCCTCAATTCTTCCAGTACTCAACCCCCATTCTGGAAGAATATGTTCAGGAACTCCTGAACAACAGAGTAATACGGAAGGCAAAGTCCATCAGATTCCAAGGAAGACTGTTTTGTGTTCCGAAGAAGGATTCGGAAAAGCTCAGAGTCATTCTGGACTTATCACCACTCAACAAGTTCATAGTGAACCACAAATTCAGAATGATGACGCTTCAACTCATAAGGACCCTTTTGCCCAAACGGGCATACACAGTCTCCATAGACATGACGGATGCGTACTGGCATGTTCCAATCAACCATTAAGTTTCTCCCTACCTAGGGCTCAAACTACAGAAAAGAATGTACGTTTTCAGAGCCATGCCCTTCGGCCTAAACATAGCCCCAAGGGTATTCAACAAGCTTGCGAATGCAGTCATTCATCAACTACGCCTAAAGGGGATCCAGGTAGTATCCTACCTGGACGACTGGCTGGTGTGGGCAGCATCCGAGGAAGAGTGCAGGCAAGCCTCCAAGCAAGTGATCCAGTTCCTGGAACACTTAGGATTCAAGATCAACTTGGAAAAGTCTCGTCCATCTCCAGCTCAAAAGTTCCAGTGGCTGGGCGTCCACTGGGATTTACAGTCACACTGCCTTTCCATTCCATCAAAGAAGGGGAAAGAGATAGCAGGATCTGTCAAGAGACTTCTTCATTCCGACAGGATATCAAGAAGGCAGCAGGAGAGAGTGTTGGGGTCCCTCCAGTTTGCCTCAGTGACAGATCCAATATTGAAAGCACAATTAAAAGATGCATCAGGAGTTTGAAGAAATTATGCATCAAACGCTCGAAGAGATCTACAAAGACCGATTCCAAGTCGTCTGCGATCACTACTCAAACCATGGTTGGAAGCCAAGAACCTGATGAGCAAGGCACCTCTGAAACCACCTACACCGGCAGTCACCGTTCACACGGACGCCTCAAAACAGGGGTGGGGAGGTCACTCTCATCATCGGAAGGTCCAGGGAACCTGGTCTTCCCTCTTCAAGACCTTCCACATCAATTTTCTGGAAGCCATGGCGGTTCTTCTCTCTCTGAAGAAATTGGAACTTCGCTGCTCAATCCACATCCGTCTGGTTCTAGACAGCGAAGTTGTAATGAGATGCCTAAATCGACAAGGCTCGAGGTCGCCTCACATAAATCAAGTGATACTGACCATCCTCCGTCTAGCGAAGAAGAAGAGATGGCACTTGTCAGCAGTCCACCTTCAAGGGTTCCGCAATGTGACAGCGGACGCACTATCCAGGGTCAACCCGATAGAGTCAGAAGGGTCCCTAGACGCAAAATCATTCTCCTTATTATTACGCAAAGTCCCAGGACTGCAGATAGATCTCTTCGCAACGAGCGACAATAAGAAGCTACCCTGGTATGTAGCCCCATACGAGGATCCTCTAGCGGAAGCGACAGACGCAATGTCCATAGATTGGAACAAGTGGTCTAAGATCTACCTATTCCCTCCAACCAACCTTCCGCTGAAAGTCCTCGACAAACTGAGATCCTTTCGAGGGATAGCAGCGATAGTGACCCACAAGTGGCCCAACAGTGTTTGGTTCCCTTTGATAAGGGAACTACGCCTGAAGCTGATCCCGTTACCGGACCCAGTTCTGACTCAGCAAGTGCAGAAATTGACTGTCTCAGCTTCATCGGAGAAAACCCAGAACCTTAATCTCATGATTTTCTTGCCCTAGCGGTCAAGAAACGGTTCGGGATTTCTAGGGACAGTATTGACTTCTTAGAAGAATACAAGTCAAAGTCAACAAGAAGACAATATGAGTCTTCCTGGAAGAAATGGGTGGCCTTTGTTAAGGCGAAGAAACCTAAGGAAATTTCTACGGATTTCTGCTTGTCCTTCTTCATCCATCTTCATGAACAAGGTTTAGTAGCCAACATGATTACTACATGTAAATCTGCCCTAGCCAGACCAATACTATATGCCATCCACGTAGACTTTCCTAATGAAATCTTCAACAAGATTCCAAAAGCCTGCGCTAAACTTCGGCCCGCAGCTCCTCCAAAGCCCATTTCATGGTCTTTGGATAAGACTCTTCACTTAGCATCAACTCTGAACAATGTGGATTGCTCGCTGAAAGACTTGACTCAAAGGTGTTATTCTTATTTGCACTAGCCTCAGGAGCCAGAGTTAGCGAAATAGTGGCCCTCTCGAGGGATGATGGCCACATTCAGTTCACAAACGCCGGAGAACTGAACCTCTTTCCGGACCCGACGTTTCTCGCCAAGAACGAGCTGCCCACTAAGAGATGGGGTCCCTGGAAAATCTGCCCTCTGAAGGAAGAAGCATCCCTCTGCCCAGTGGAATGCCCAAAGGTCTATCTTCGTAGAACTTCAGACTTTAAGGGAGGTCAGCTTTTCAGGGAAGAGACGTCCGGTTCAACATTATCCTTGAAACAGTTGAGGGCGAAAATCACCTATTTTATATGCAGAGCGGATCTAGACAGTACACCCGCAGGTCATGATCCGAAAAAGTTGCCTTGTCTCTGAATTTCTTTCAGACAATGTCATTTGAAAGCATTCATGCTTATACTGGATGGAAGCCATCCAGAGTTTTCTTCAAACACTATGCGAAGCAATTACAGGAAATAAAATTTCATGTGGTGGCGGCAGGCAGTGTTATAAACCTGCCGCTTGATTACTGCGAAGAACAGTGCACTAATTGGGACTTTTAGTGAAGGGTGTACATGATAGGCTCGTAAGACATATCATGTCGAGTATTGTGATTAGTGATAACACTATAGACTGTTCTCTCTACACAGGTGACATTAAGCATAATAGACTGACACAAGTGCCAGTCATACTTATATGCACAGTGTTCCTAGTAACAACAGAATATATAGTGAAATTTTATATTTCCCTTAGAGTGGCTAATATTTTCCTTTCCAGGTGAAACTTGTTTTAATTCTGTTATTACTATTTATGCTTTTATGCAAAATTGTTCTGCACAGGATGTAATTGAATACAACCATGATTTCTATTTTTGTAATAAACAATAGAAGGAATCTTTGCGTCTCTTTCGCCTCAAACATTCTAGATTGAGAATAAAGTCAGAGCATCCTTGATTCTTTTAATATTTAAGAAAATATTGGGGAACTAAGGTTAAGACTGTTCCAAGCAAACAGGTAAGAACTGATTGTACTAAACTGTTTATTTTACTGAACTTAAGGTTTCCTACACGTATATAAACCTGTCTGTCTCTTTTCAGCCAGACTTGGGAGATAGCAGTAACCTATACAGAGATATACCATCTAAGTATAAACTATCCTTTATGTATATGATGACACTAATATACAAACTGTTCGCTAGATTGTTCCTTGAACTCACAATCCTCGGGTTTTTTCCTAGAGTATACCCAGACTCTTCCCTGTAGGGGGCAGGAAGAGCTGACATAGTTTATGATCAGTTAATTGATGTATAACGGTAACATCAAGTGTCTTTAGGTCTAGAAGACCAAATAGGAAATATTTATCTCGAGATAACGGCACTATTGAAAATCCACAGATACATTAATGTTCTGGTAAACTTCCATCAGGACGACATGGCCTGAGCCCAAAAAACGGATTTTGAAGCGAAGCGAAAAATCTATTTTTGGGTGAGGTAGCCATGTCGTCCTGATGGACCTACCCTCTTTTTGACAAAAGGATAATGAATCCCTCCCTATGGTACTGTATCTGGAACACCTACAAAGCTACAAAGAATGGCTTGGTGGCGCCTCGCGGTGGCGAATCGGCGCACTATTTACAGTACAGTAGGAGTGTCGAGAGCGTTGTCTCTTTAACGACTCTCCTATATTCTTGCCAGGTAGGGTGATGGTTCATCCAACACAAAAGGGACAGCGGGGAAGGGGGAAAAGTCCTATAAGTAAGGTAATTCCCTAAGGCATTACCCAACTTAAAGGATTCTGATCTCATAAAGTAACCTCAAGTAGGGGAAATCATTTCCCCCGGTTAGGTTAGACAAGTGAGAAAGCGGCCATAGGACACAATCTCGCAAGAGAACAGAATCTCGTACCAGGTATCTTAGACAATGAAGAAATCATTTCTTCGGTCTAAGATCACTAGCACAGGACTGTCTGGTAGACCGAGGAAGGAGGAATTGTAAAACAAAAACCTCCACATATGGTCTAGGGAGGCCTAGCCTCCTGTATAGACAACTTAACCTGACTTTGGAAATCATTTCACCGAGACAGTAAGATGCCTAACACAGAGTTTACTCTGATGTCCCGTTCTAACTCAAAATCCGACTCAGTGGTTAAGAGAAAGAAAGGAAACACCCCAGTAAACTTGCCAGAACTCAGTTCACAGCAAAGCTAACTGAGGGTAGCCTAGGCTTATCAGAGGGAAGGGGAATTGCTCTTAAATCTCGCCAAGAGTTTGGTATCGACTTAAAAGGTATAGGAGGCATCAATCTTGCCTTAGAAGTCAATACAAGAGCAATTGGGGACATGTTGAAAGTATACTAAGGCCCCTAGCCTAGTCGCACTCGTGAGGCTCGAACATAAATAGCCAAATCCACGACAACAATGACATAATATAAAAATCCCTAGCTAAAATACTAAATAGCTAAAGTTATTAAAGCAAATAATGCCGGGAAAGTCGTTCTGGCTAACTAGATATACAGGAAGAACAACCATGTTCATGACACCATCCGGCTGGCAACAGCTCTTATTACGTTAATTATGATCTCAATCGAAGAGTAAAACTGGCAAGAGCTTACATTAACACAATTCAAAGATATTACTTAACTTTCCAGATGCTGATGAGGCTGGTGAAGACATCATAAGCGACAAATAACTCCAAAATAGCGAGAGATAACACGGGATAACACCGGTCAATGAAGCTACAAGAGAAAGAATGGCTTGGTGGCGCCTCGCGGTGGCAAATCGGCGCACTTTTTACAGTACAGTAGGTAGTGTCGAGAGAGTTGTCTCTTTAACGACTCTCCTCTATTCTTGCCACTTTTTCGCCCTCGAAGCGGAAACGCTATTAGGGGTGAAGATAGATATGAGCTTTGAATATACAAATGGTTACTGAAGCATTAACGTTATATATTCTTAAAGTCTAAAGGGGTCTACGTCTTATAAACGTTAGAATGAAATTAATGATCTAATTTCTGAACATATTCTAAATCACAAACAATAATATCTTTATATAATGCATATGAAATTAAGCTCTAAAATAGTAGTTTTTAGTTTACTCCACGCAATGTTTACTCATTAAACTTTTCTTATGTTAGTATTTATGGTAACAGTCGTTGAAATGGTTAAGAGAAGGTCTTTGATGCTGACGCACAGAAGAGATTTCTTTTCTGGAGGTATGGTGAGAAGTTAGGAACTGAAATTGATGACCTGAGACGAGCACTGGAGCGAAAAGCCATTAATTTTCAAAATACTTAGAAGGTTTATTAAATAAATGAATAAAGATTGGGAGAAAGAAACACAAATATTAAAGAATAAATACCTTACACAATATGGCAGACGATAGAAGAAGAAGTTTAGAAAACAATACCTTTAGTATGAGAGAGAAATATTAGAACTCCAAGGGTATCACTCCTCGGTAATAGAAAGGAAAATCAAAGATTTATTCTCAACACATTTCTATATTTTGTCTTCACCCTTCCACGATCAGTGCATCAGATGTAGAAATTATTGTTGATAGACTGAGGAGATGGCATGGCCCTTGCTCGAACATTCCAATCTTGGGTTTCAAGGATACCAACGTATTTTTCGCTTGTTTAAGCGCCCATCTATCAGGAGTAATTCCCCCGGTCAAAAGGCCTATATCTAGCCCAATAAAGCTGTGCTAACCCGACCCCTTCTAGTTTCAACTGAGTTTTTCTTGTCATGTGGAAAAATACGGACCTTCAATCAATTGAATGCTGCAGTGCAAATTCCATTATATGTTCTCAAACAGTGAAGTTTAATACGAATTTCTTGACTGGTGCGTAAAACTAGATGTTAAATGATATTGCTTGCAAAAAAACAGGTCTCTAGATACTTGAACAGCTGAAGCTAATTTACTTGCCTTTGACTCTTCTTTAATGCCTCGGTATTCTAAAGGAGTGGTTACTTTCGGTCTCCCACTACTGGCCCTGGTCTGAAATTCCTTGCATATTATATGTAACTAGATTTAGTAAGCTAGACGAGATTACTAGATGGAAAGGTAATTAAAAATATCTATTATTGGTAGATGCAAGTATGAAAATCAAGAATATCATAATAAAGATAAACGAAGAAGCAATCTGCTTAATACACCAAGAAATTAAATCAAATAAACTAAGCTAAATGAATCTTTTGAGTGGAATTTGAAATTCAAACTCTAGCCAACTTACCAGTAAAAACTGTTTCATTAGCATTGATGGTCAGTTGGATACAATTGTAGGTTAGGTAGTCCGTAATAAGCTTAATGACTCAGAAAAAAAAAATCAGGCATTATAAGGAAAATACAAACCGGGTATATTTTTCTATCAAACACTTGTGAAATTTTATAAAATGCTGTGATGCTCTTTACACAATGATTTAATGATAATAAAAAAATATTGTTAGAATTTCTACATAATGGCATGTGCCCTTGCTAAATCTTGCAAATCATTCGTTATGCCCGAACAAACTATAACCATACATTATGTGGCTATTCATTTATTACGGTCCAAATAAATTTAAATTATGTATAACCAGTTTCAGAATTAGTTTGTAATTATAGTATAAAATCGATTATGCTAGTAATATTGGGTTGCTAATATTTGATATCTTAAAGGGAAGCTGTGAATAGAGACTTTATGATACAGAGTTAAGACTATATGAATAAAGATTATAAGAATGTTGTGTAAGAAGTTAATAAGTCAGCCTGATCTCTTAGCCACATAATTTTCTTGAGATAAAGCTACTAGCAATTATGTACAGTAGTTAATGATAACTTGTATTCAGGGTAATTTTGTGTATATGCTATCAGCGTGTGTGTTTTCCTTTTTTCGGCTAAATTGAGGAAGAAAATAGATTTTGAGGAAATAAGAATCTCAAAATTTCACGAGAACCTTTCAGCAGATAACATAGTTTTGACATAGGGAAAATTCTAACTATGCTTTTTCAATACAACATTAAATTCTTATTTTCCTCAATGCAACTTTTTTTTCTTGTATTACTTAACTAAACTCTGAATGTATTTAGTATGCAATGTGGTCATTGGTATCTACTGTATCCAACATTGATTACGTATTCCGCAACAAGAAGCACCACTTCTTTCTACTTCTACTACTAGTGCTACTACAAATCAGGTGCATGTAATAATGAATTATGTTAGCAATAATCGCTAGAACCTTTACGGTCATCAGATAACATATTGGCAATGTTAGAATATTTTGCAACCTGTATCATGAGTCCTTATCTTACCTCTTTATACAATCCATTAAACTGACATGATTTCCTAACTTAAATCACATTGTAGGTCATGCCCATTAGGGAGGGGGAATTCCAAGCTTTTCAAACGATCTGCCGGGCCTTTCCGAGAGAAAAAGGAAATAGTAAATCTAAAAGGAACTAATAATTATGTATGTATATATATGTATATATACACACATGTATATGTATATACATACATATATATATATATATATATATATATATATGTGTGTGTGTGTGTGTGTGTGTATGTTTGTGCGCGTGTGTGTGCGCGCGTGTGGGCGTGTGTGTGTATGTGTAGGAAGAACAACAATCCTTCATGTGTTTTGTCACGCGGACACTAGAGACATCTGGCGAACGATTTGCCCTGAGTGTCGGCAGACCTTTGTATATTCTGTAATTGTACACACAAACACACACACATATATGTATACTGTTTTATATATATATATATATATATATATATATATATATATATATATATATATATATATATATATATATATATATATATATATATATATATATATATATATATATATATATATATATATATATATCACAGCGCTGGCAAGCGCGACCGGGGACAAAACAACGCCCTTTCTCAAAAATGCGGCCAGTGCTGTTATATACGATTACCAAAACGCGAAAATACGGGTTTTTAGAAAAGTACTTTCCCGACAAAGTAGAAGCTTGAAACTTTGGGATTTGCCTTTTCTTATTATTTCTAGGTGATCCTGAAAGTTTCAAGTCCCTATCTTTTAAGGGTCAAGAGATATCACGTCAAAGATATACCAAAATATGGCATATTTTGCATAAACTTTCAGTGTTCTATGTATAGATAGATAGATAGATATAGAGATAGACGCTTCAAAAGCAAAAACGGGGGACCTTATTTCTCAGCTTCTGAATAAGCTAGAAAGATGTTCGACCCCAGGTTTTGAAGATAAACTTATAAGGGGTGGCTTAGGCTATGTGAGGATGTGACCAGGTGGTCACGTGACATGAGTTTTCAAAAGGTACTATAACGGCAGTGCTTGTTTCTGAGCTTTTGAATAAGCTAGAAAGATGTTCGACCCCAGGTTTTGAAGATAAACTTATAAGGGGTGGCTAAGCTATGTGAGGATTTGACCAGGTTGTTACGTGGGGTAGGGTCACGTGACATGAGTTTTCAAAAAGGACTATAACGGCAATGATTGTTTCTCAACTTCTGAGTCAGCTAGAAAGACGTTTGACCCCAGGTTTTGAAGATAAACTTAAAAGGGGTGGCTTAGGCTATGTGAGTATGTGACCAGGTGGTCACGTGGGGTAGGGTCACGTGACATGAGTTTTCAAAAGGTACTATAACGGCAGTGCTTGTTTCTCAGCCTCTGAATCAGCTAGAAAGACGTTTGACCCTAGGTTTTGTAGGTCTGAACTTAAATTGTGGCCTAGGCTATTTGCGGACACATTTAGATGGTCACGTGGGGTAAGGTCACGTGACATAGATAGATAGGTAGATATAGAGATAGACACTTTAAAAGCAAAAACGGGGGAGCTTATTTCTCAGCTTCTGAATAAGATAGAAAGATGTTCGACCCCAGGTTTTGAAGATAAACTTATAAGGAGTGGCTTAGGCTCTGTGAGGATGTGACCAGGTGGTTACGTGGGGTAGGGTCACGTGACATGAGTTTTCAAAAAGGACTATAATGGCAATGATTGTTTCTCAGCTTCTGAATAAGCTAGAAAGACGTTCAACCCCAGGTTGTGAAGATAAACTTATTAGGGGTGGCTTAGGCTATGTGAGGATGTGACCAGGTGGTTACGTGGGGTAGGGTCAAGTGACATGAGTTTTCAAAAAGGACTATAACGGCAATGATTGTTTCTCAGCTTCTGAGTCAGCTAGAAAGACGTTTGACCCCAGGTTTTGAAGATAAACTTATAAGGGGTGGCTTAGGCTATGTGAGGATGTGACCAGGTGGTCACGTGAGGTAGGGTCACGTGACATGAGTTTTCAAAAGGTACTATAACGGCAATGCTTATTTCTCAGCTTCTGAATCAGCTAGAAAGACGTTTGACCCCAGGTTTTGAAGATAAACTTATAAGGGGTGGCTTAGGCTATGTGAGGATGGGACCAGGTGGTCACGTGGGGTAGGGTCACGTGACATGAGTTTTTAAAAGGTACTATAACGGCAGTGCTTGTTTCTCAGCCTCTGAATCAGCTAGAAAGACGTTTGACCCTAGGTTTTGTAGGTCTGAACTTAAATTGTGGCCTAGGCTATTTGCGGACACATTTAGATGGTCACGTGGGGTAAGGTCACGTGGGGTAAGGTCACGTGACATAGATAGATAGGTAGATATAGAGATAGACACTTCAAAAGCAAAAACGGGGGAGCTTATTTCTCAGCTTCTGAATAAGCTAGAAAGATGTTCGACCACAGGTTTTGAAGATAAACTTATAAGGGGTGGCTTAGGCTATGTGCAGATGTGACCAGGTGGTCACGTGGGGTAAGGTCACGTGACATAGGTTTGAAATAGTATGCTAGCGGGAACGCTTGTATATCGGCCCCCGAATGATATGAGCTACAAAGACGTTCGACCCCAAATTTTAAAACCATAGTCTTAGATTATTGCTATGATGGTTCAGATAATCACGTGATGTCACATCTGAAGTCACGTGATCTTTGTTATTGAACGACTCCTTCTTCTGCTTACGACAATGTTCATTAGCTCTGTTTCTTAAGGAGTTAGAAAGACGTTCGACACAAGATTTTGAAAATCTTAACTTTGGTGTTGCCTAGATTATGCTGGAATTTACCTTAATATCAATTATTTTGTGGGGTAAGGTAACATGAGAGATAAAACGCTATTTCAGATAAGCGGTATGGCATACTTTTTGACGCCCGAACAAGCTGCTCAGGTATTTTACATTTAGTAGGTTAACGACATATATGAAGCTGCTTGACCTTTCGATTGTGTACGTTTGGTCCCGTGGTGTTAGTAGGTCACCTAGCTTCATAAGCTATTCTGTTCTTACTGCGGCGAATTCTTTGGTGTTATCTGTGGGAAACTGTACGGGATTTGAGGCAGCCGGCAGTTCAGTGATGTAATGACGATGAAATTACGTCACGGCTACTGACCAAGGAATAGATAACATACGCTTTCGCAAAAAAAAAAATGAGTGATATTTAAGCAAAAACCGATAAATCGGTTGGAACCTTTGACCGGGGATGCCTCTCCCTGTCCTAAAATAAAACAAAGAAAAAATGTTCATCTTTTCAATTGAGCGTCTGAAAGAATTGATATGAAAATAAAAATTTTGACCGGGTGTCACCGGTCGCTTGGTTTTGAAATTACCCATAGTCATAAAACAAAACACTGTGATTCGTGATCAATTCATGGAGATAAAATGTAGCATTCTACAACTATATTATGCTGAGGAACGCATTATAACTCCAACCTCTGATGGGTATTACCACTTACTACGTGTTTCCTGTTTCCTACTTTGTTTCTTCTTTCTACCTCTTACCTCCTACCTCCTACATACTGCATTCTTATAGTTATACATCCTACCACCTTCATCTTTTATCCTACATTCTATATACTTATGTCCCCGGTCGCGCCTGCCAGCGCTGTGATACCTCCTACCTCCTACCCTCCACATCCTACCTTCTACCCTTTACATCCTACCCGCTATCTTTTACCTCCTACCTCCTACATCATACCTCTTATCTCCTACCTCCTACATAACATATTGCCTCTTACCTCCTACCTCTTACCACTTACCTCTTATAAGAGGTACATCTCTTACCTCCTACCCTCAACCTCCTACATCTTTTATCCTACATCCTAGATCTTTACCTCTTACCTCCAACCTCCAACTTCCTACCATCCACATCCTACCTCTTACCTCTTACCTCTTACCTCTTACCTTCTACTTCCTACCTCTTACCATCTACTTCCTACTTCCTACCATCCACATTCTACCTCTTACCTCTTACCATCTACTTCCTACTTCCTACCATCCACATCCTACCTCTTACCTCTTACCATCTACTTCCTACTTCCTACCATTCACATCCTACCTCTTACCTCTTACCTCTTACCTCTTACCTCTTACCTCCTACCTCTTACCTTCTACTTCCTACTTCCTACCTCTTACCTCTTACCTTTTACCTCCTACCTTTTCTACACATTTTCTTTTGTACCCTGCCTCTTTCATTTCTTACCTTTTAACGCTTAATTCACTAGCATACCTCCTACTTCCTACCATCCACATCATACCTCTTACCTCTTACCTCTCTTATTATCTATTATCTACTTCCTACTTCCTACCATCCACATCCTACCTCTTACCTCTTACCTCTTACCTCTTACCTCTTATCTCTTACCTCCTACCTCTTACCTTTTACCTCCTACCTCTTACCTTCCGCTTCCTACTTCCTACCCCTTACCTTCCGCTTCCTACTTCCTACCTCTTACCTCTTACCTTTTACCTCCTACCTTATCTACACATTTTCTTTTGTACCCTACCTCTTTCATTTCTTACCTTTCAACGCTTAATTCACTAGCATGCCTCCTACTTCCTACCCGTTACCCGTCACCTCTTACTAACCTTTAGATTTACTTTGACATCTTACCACACGCCTTATTTGTTTACCTAAAAATTTGTTTACCTTTTACTTCCCTTACTATCTACCTCGTACCTCCTACATCCATTCCTTGACCGCCTATCTACAACTTATGATAATTTTTTACCTATTAGTATTACGTCCTAATCTCTACAATCAACCGCATTCCCCCTCATCATAATATACATCAACATGGACATCTATCAAGTAACTTATCGTTCCTACAAGACGTACCTACATGCTACACGCTACCGTGTTACAGTATCTACATTAGTCTTTAACGCCAAGTCCTGTGACTGACATGAAAGATAAGTCAATTACCATTACTACCTTCTCTCAAAATTTGGCAACTCCTCGTCATGACTATGGGTAATGTCAAAAGCAAGCGACCGGTGACACCCGGTCAAAATTTTTATTTTTATATCAAATCTTCAGACGCTCAATTGAAAAGATGAACATTTTTTCTTTGTTTCATTTTAGGACAGTGAGAGGATATATATATATATATATATATACATATATATATATATATATATATATACATATATATATATATATGTATATATATACATATATATATATATATATATATGTATATATATATATATATATATATAGATATATACATATAATATATATATATATACATATATATATATATATACATATATATATATATATATACATACATATATATATATATATATATATAAACGTAAATATAGTTAGTAAAAGCATGTAGGAGTTAATTGAGTGGTATAGCTTAACAATTGCTTCCGTTTACAGATACATTAGATTATTCAGACATCCGAAATTAGTTTTGCTCTCGTTTCATTTATTGCTCGGTGCCGTAAAATATTCATAAAACACCATAAGTGAGTTATACGAGCCCTGAGGACATTCAAAGAGAGAGAGAGAGAGAGAGAGAGAGAGAGAGAGAGAGAGAGAGAGAGAGAGAGAGAGAGAGAGAGAGAGAGAGAGAGAGATTACAATAATTAATATAGTAATTGACCACCATAGTAATTGACTTTTAGACATTCATGTACATCAAAAGAAATTTTCGCTTGATATTGTAATGATTCCAAAAATAATTATTGTATTATACCTCTAAAAACTCATCGGTAATTTTACAATGCTAGATTGACTACTAAAGACTTTCACCGGCCTTCAGATATTCCTAGATCGGAATATTTTGTTATACATGAAGACACTTTAATATAAAATATTTTCCAAGTCATTCAGATTTAAGGGTATTTGCCATCTCGGTCTTTAGATCGCAAGCCACCTGCCCTTTATTTTTACATTACCTTTTCGGAGAGCTGTGTAATCTCATTGCCTGTATTCGTTGCCAAAAACAGTTAGCACTGGCATTAAAACTGAAATCTTAAATATATACAGTAAAATCTTTGCTGCTTTACTAATTCAAGAGCTTCAATTCGCTTGATAATTACCGAGGCCTTATGGCAAAATTAGATAGTTATCAAAGAGTAGAGCTAACGGAATTATTTTGTAAGATTTAAACGCTGATCCAAATAATGCTAACAAAAATAGCTGTAATTAGTGAGTCGTTGTCTTTTGAGTGTTTGAAGGATTCGGTATTAAGGATCATTATACCAACGTTTGGCCGTCTCGAAATTATGAAATTAGTTACTGTAGATCATTTTGTTCTGTAGTCCTCCACATACCACAAGTGCTCTGTGGGATAATTTGCCTGTTTGCTTTAAAATCAACCAAGATATTTTAGTTAACTGGAATAATCATAAAGAAATGGGATAGAAATTGAATAGAAAATTTAAAATGAAGTGCTCAAAAGGTCTTAATTCTGAATCAAGTTAAGGAATATCTTGTCTTGGCTTCACACAAAATTTCGAATGGTTCCAAGCTGAAATGATTAAGTGAAGGTGTTTAATGCTGTCACTCGGGAGATATTTCTTTAATGGAGGCATAGTGAGAAACTAAGAGCTAAAATTGAAGATCTGTAATGAATACCAGCGTAGAAGGTCATTCATTTTAAAAAGACTGAGGATGTTTAATGAATAAATGAATAAAGAATGGAACAAAAGAACACAAATAGGGACTTTTTCATGGGGACTTGAAAGGAATCCGCTTGATTTCCAAGCTACATAATTTTATCAAGATAAAGCTACTGATGAATATATAATTACTGATAACTTACAGGCAGGGTATTAATGTAGGAAATCTGTTTGTGCTTATGCCACTTGTGCTTATACTTTTTTTCCGGGAAATTAGAGGAGACTACATTATGTGGAAATTAGTATATTTTACTTTCATGAAAATTTTTTGGAAAATTATGTCGTACTGAGAACAAGAAAATTTTAATATGATTTATCAATAAAGCAAACTTCACAAAGGTTTTGTTAGAATGTAATAGTGGTCTCATTTACCGCAATAACACTCATTTCCGAATCAATGTGGTATGCCGTTATGAGTATTTACTGTATCCATCATTGATTATTTGTTATGAAAAGTTAATACTTAACTTTCGTTACTATTCAACCTTCCAACAACAACGGCTACTTTATTCTACTGCTACTAGAAACTACAAATGAAATAATAATGAAATAGGTTTACAATATTTCCTAGAACATTAACGGTTAACAAATTAGATTTAGGCAATGATACAATATTTAACAAGAATCAAGAATTTTCATTTATCCTCTCTCCACATCCCCTAAAATACAAAAGAAAAGACAGGGAGGAAGAAGTTTTGCTTGCTTACAAATGCTGTGCGGAACGCTCTGCTCTTTTTGTGATTTTGAGACTGATTTTGGAGTTTTTCTCATGAATTTGGACTACAACTTGTGAGTAAGAAGTCAGTCAACTAATTAATGCTTCAAGTAAACTTGTGTGTGTCATAGTTTCGTCATAGTTTCTTACTAACTTAAGTTCTAAAGATTGTTATAATTTTATGAGGCCACAGAGTGTCCCAAAAACTGAAGGGAGTTATCCACTTTTAGACTGGAAAATGGTATAGGACAGCATAAAATACCCATTCATTGGTATCATGTCGCCTCAGGTGATATAACGACATCATAGAAAACGGATCGTTTTCTACCTGAGGACGATGGCAAACATTCCAATGTCTGCAAAACTTGAACCAAAGACAACAGTTGGTTTAAAATTTTCATGCCCCCTAATTATGAGGCGGCATGTGATATCATATTCAGTAAGTTGAAAATAAGCGTAAAAGACAAACGAGGGTTCCAGAACATACCAAATAACAGAGTGGCTGTGAAATTTATTGAGGAGAAGGCTTTTGATGTTTTTATACAATAGTACGATGACAAAGTTATTCATTTTGGTAATGGTGAAAAGGCCCTACTAGTCAATTTGAGCAATGTATATAGTTATGTACCAATAGGTTATGCACATTTTGATATTGAATACTCCCTTTTAATTAGTGTCCTCGAACAATATTGGAAAGTTCTTTATCAAAGACAATACTTTTTTCTCATGGGAGAACGAGTGATCTGAAAAATGGAATACTCACTGTGGAAATGGAAATAATGAAAAATATCCCATCCTCTGTCAGTATTTGTAGTTATAATGTTGTGTTTCTATATACTGGCCCAGAAAAAAGATGTATTATAAATGGGGAAGAGCCTCTAATATGGCAGTTAACTGTAATGTGGATAGTGAGCCTAAGTTAAATATTTTCAATTTGAATGGTTTCCCAGTATTGCCCGGCAAGGATTCTGATAAGGAGATATCGAAAGGAAATGCTACTTCTGATATTCAACAGGCAACAGGTACTGAAGGAAAAGCGGAACAACTTTCTGATGGAAATAATATCGGAAATCACGAGGAGGAAGCTAGCAACCTTTGGAGATGACCAGATAGACAACGTATGCGAAGCAGTAGGAGACCAACAAGTGACCATTCCCTTATCCAAGGAAGTTGATGATGTTACCGTTCATCAACGGGACTTTGAGGGTCATGTTACAAGTAATGATGATAATTTAACGGATACCGACAGTGACAGTGACATTTTTGCAATAGAAAGTGCACCCGAAGGAGCTTCTCAAGTTACGAAAATAACTGAGGATGACGGGCTTTCCCCATAAGATGAACCTCGTATGCCTTATAATATTAGAAGTCTGTTCCTGTTGACGATGAGACAAATGAAGAACAGGGAAATCTTTAAGAAGCGGTTTTACTAAATAGGGTTCATGTATCAGTGGATGGTGGTACTGAAAAATATGACAAGGATTTAGAGGTAAATCAGTGATACTGAAGACGATTTGAAAAATGATTAAAAAGGTTCAGACGTGATACTATAAGGCCAGTGTAATATAGATTTAGATACTGTAGGTAAATTAAAGTCAACTAGAGGAAATCCATTAAAAAAAGGAAGGAAAAAAGTAATTTCTTCCTTTTTTTGTCCTTGCAATGTCTCTTTCTGTTGCCACTTTAAATATCAATGGCTTAAATGAGGTAATTAAGCAAATGGAAGTAGTATCCTTATCATGTACTATAAAATTTATATTCTGTTGATTCAAGAACATAATTTTAAAGGTATTTCAGTTTTGAGGTATCTCAGTAATTATATGAGTATTGTGTTCAATCCATCCATCAATTTAAAAGGAGGTACTATGATATCTATAAATAATAAAACAATTGTAAAACTTTTAACTAAGGAGATGAATACTAATGGTAGAATTATTGGTGTAAGAGTGTTCTAATAACTACATTATATCGATTGTAAATGTGTATGCTCCATCTGGTGCAAGTAAACTTGCTGAAACGGAAAATGAAATTTTCTATTACCTGCGACATAATAATGATTATTTCATTTTTGGAGGTGATTTCAACTGTATAACGTGGACGAGAGATTATAGTAATACTTAAAAAAAGCCTTACTGACGAAGTATGTGAGTACTCTCGTGCAAAACCCTGCTTTGAAAGATAATTACAAATTCACCAACAAGATACTAGAATACACTCATATACGCGAAAACTATGGATCCAGAATACACCGGATTTATACTGTAAAGTTATTTGATAACATAACATCATCAGGCTCCATTCTAATGTTTTTCAGATCATAGTAAGTTTTTTTTGAGATTAAAAATTAACACATAAATAATTGGCGCTGGGTATTGGAAGTTAAATGTTAAAGTTTTAGACTGATGAAATTGAAGTAAATTTTGTGCATGTATGGCAGGCTGTAGAGCGGAAAAAAGAAAAGGGGACATTTGATATTACACTTGAATGGTGAGACTGGGGAAAATCACGATGTAAATAATTCTTTGTCAAATAATGTAAAAAGATTTTACAAGAAAAGTATGGCTTGCTGAATTCATTACGGATAAGATTACGTCCACTTCACGATATTAACTATAAAATTAATGTAAATTATAAAAATATTAAGATTCTCAAGAATCAGATTTGTGACATCCAGAATGAAATATTAGAAGATATGAAGATAAGAGCCAAACTAAATGATCGTACAATTGGTGAAAAAATATCTGCACATCTACTTCGTGCTGAGAAAAAGGAAAATAATGCACGCATTACTAACATGAAACAAGCAGATGGTTCCATTATAGAAAGCACAAAGGGAATTTCTGTTTTTATTAGGGAACACTTTGAAAAATTGTTTAGTAAGGTCACAGGTCAGGTAAAAAGTCAAGATTATTTTCTTTACCTATGCCATTCTGTCTTAAATCAAGAGGATGTAAGTTTGTTAAGTAGATAACTAAAGGAATTTTAAGTTTTCGATGCTATCAAGAGTATATCTAAAGGAAGATCACGTGGGTATAATGGATTTCCTATGGAATTCTACAAAAAGTTTTGGTTTACAATAAAGTCTGACGGTATGGAAGTGTTCAAATCCATTGACTGTGAATTATATATCAGATAGTCAAAATTTGTGTGTAATGAAATGATTAGCTAAAATAGGAAATTTTTCCTAGTTGGAAAACTGAAGAACTATATCCGTCCTGAATGTTGACTTTGAAATGTTTGCTAAATTTTAGCAAACAGATTGGGATGTGTTATTGGGAAGATTATCTTCCCAGAACAATATTGTGAATTGTGATAATACTATTTGAGATTTAATTTTCCATGTGAAACAAAAAAGTGAAGACTTCAAAATGTTAAGCTTAGACTGGTCTAAAGCTTTTAATAGAGTTAATATAGATTTTGTTTTTAAAGTAATGAAGAAATTTGGATTACCAGAGGAACTTGTGGCTCTAGTAAAAATTTTGTACAAAGATTGTGTAAGTAGTATCTAGGTAAATGGGTTTATGAGTTCACCTTTTTGTATTAAAAGGTCTTTAAGACAAGGCTGCTCATGTCGCTGCTGTTATATTGTATATTTAAAGAGCCTTTATATAGAGCAATAAAGAGTTATAACAAGATAATAGGGTCATCCGTGATCTTGTCAACTGATGATTCAGTTGGAGAATGTTATAGAGAAATATAATGGTTTGAACTTACAACTGGCGCACAGCTAAACAAAGACAAAAATAGTATAATTGGGTTTGGGAAACGGGAAAACTTAAAAATCTGGCCTTTCAGTTGGTTGAAAATTGTTGAAAGTATTATAATTCTCATTATAATTTATTATAGTGCATTAGAGGATACTTGTGAAGAAAATTTATATCGTCTTGCTCATAATATTAAAATATCAAGAGATATGATAAGTCGTAAGACAATTATCTATTTTCCAGAGAGCTTTTATTGTTAATTCACTAGTTTTGTCCAAAGTTTGCAATATATCTCAACTTTGCCTCCTTTAAAAATGTGCATTGCTCAAATAAATATGCATATCTTTCGCTATATCTGGCATGGCACTTGCCATCCTGTGGCTAGAGATACTCTTTGTTTTTCGAAAGAAAAGGGTGGATTTTGAGCGTAGTGAAAAATCTATTTTTGGGTGAAAGAGCCATGTCGTCCTGATGGAACTTCCATCAGGACGACATGGCTCTTTCGCCAAAAAACGGATTTTGAGCGTAGTGAAAAATCTATTTTTGGGTGAAAGAGCTATGTCGTCCTGATGGAAGTTCCATCAGCACGACATGGCCTAACCCCAAAAAATGCTCTTACCACATATATTGCTCCCTAGGTCAATACATTTTTTGAAAGGTATGCATATCGGAAAGAAAATGAAAGTTTAGATGCATTTGTGACTAGAATTTAGCTGTTTCATGTGAATTTCTAGAGTTAGAAAATGTTATCATAGATCAAATTATAGCACATTGCACATTACAAGAGCTAAGAAAGAAATTATTGCAAGATAAAGATTTAATATTAGAAAAGGTATTGATAATTCTTTCGAAACATCAAATAGGCAAAGTAACATAATAGGTAGTTTTGCAAGCAATAGAATGGAAAATTCTAATATTAGTACAATAGATTCTAAGTGGAAAAACAATGACAATCCGAAAAGGAATATGTCAAAGTCTAGTCATAGAAAAGGGCCTAACACTAATGTTCAAAAATATCAGAATCAGAAACAACAGGAAAAACCCAAATGTTATAGGTGTGGTAAAACTGATCATCTTGCATATGAAGCAAAGACAAGCCCTGCTACTGGACAAACATGCCAGAATTGTAGAAAGATGGGTCATTTTGGGCTCAAGCCATGTCATCCTGATGGAAGTTCCTAAAGGGTAGCTTCCTTGGGTATATATAACTACGGCGATATTCCCAGAGAATTTACCTTAAGGTACCCAGAATTCTAACTCCTGGAGCGAATATCCCTAATAAAAGAACCAGGGATATCGCGAAATATCAGAGGACGTATTCTTGACACGCCACATAGCAATCTGCACCCCGAACAGAGTTAACACTTCGAAGGGGTCAATTGGCAAGAAAACGAAAACGAGAAAGAAAAGGAGAGCCGCTCGCAAGGTATCTCTCCTCTCCCGTTTCGTAAGCGTGCATTGCGCCGCTCACGGAGCCATCTGCATTCCTTTTTGCGTAGCTCAACAACTCGGTGTTTTTTCCCTGTGTTTCTCGCAATTCTTGGATTATTTCAACATATAATGCTTTCTCCAACTTCTGCTTCTGATAAGTTGAGTATTATTTCTTTTATGTATAAATGTAAGTTCTTGGTAATTTTAAAAGTGATTTGATAGTGATATCGTTGTTACAAGAGCTGTTGCCTACCGGAGGCGTCCTGGACGCTGTCGCTCGCTAGGTATGAGTTACTTAGTTAGCCAGAGCGACGTTCCCGGCTGTTTCGCTTTAATAATTTTAGCTGTTTAGCGTTACATAGGATTTCTTTATATGATGCTTTTAGTATTTTTGTTTTGGCGAAGGATTTGCCGATTCTGGCCTACGCTAGACCTTGTAGCCTAGTCGTTTGGCCCTAGTACTGTCCTGCCTGATATTCAGATTTCCGAGTGTTTTAAAATTTTATTGAAGCTTTAGGCAGTTTTATACATTTAAGATTATGTTGATTTTCCTTCCAAGATAGTATACGAGTGAGTTTCGGTGATTTAGGTAATCAATTCTCTTTGCGCCTAGGCTAGTTGTCTATGGGGCCTTAGTATACTTTCTCACACTCCCCGGTTGCTCTCTTCTCTTCGGAGAAGGTGTGCAATCCCTTTCCCTCTTTTTAAGCCTTGGGCTTAACCCTAGTGGTTTTTCTGAATTGACTTTAGATACAAATATATTAGGGTGTTTCTGCTCCTTCCTGTTTCCAGTAAGTCTGGCTTCAGGGAGGGGGCAGGACATCGGAGTTTTTAGTCTGAGTCTGTTTATGTCTAGCTTGTGGTTGAGATTCCCTTGCTAGACTGACAACAGACATAGGAGGCTTAGCCTCCATAGTTCACTTTCGAAGGTTTCTGTACGAGATGATTCCTTCTTCTTGTGATCTAGCAGACTAGTCCAGTGTTGTTGTTCTCGGTGTGGAGGATAAGATCCTCTTTTCCGTGAATAACAAAGCCTTCCTTGCTTTGGTTCCGAGGGAGTTGGCAAGTATTGCTGGCCTCCCTCCTCGGATCTCCCCTAGGCTAAGATGAGTTTTCTTGGCTGCGGGTGATTCATTATTAGACCAAGGTTGGCAGGACCCTCTTCTCCCTTTCCCCCTCTTTCCTTTGTGATGGCCTAGCCATTGCCTTCCTGTCCGTCATTCTACATCTGTAGCTAGCATAGGTTAGGATGTGGGGTTGACTCAGTCCCTTGCCGACTGGCAGTGCGTGCCGGCCGGCAAGGGTCTTCTGCTTTGAGTGCTGCCCAGACCTCCCTTGGTCTCTCATCCATGTTTGTCTGTAGAGCCAGATGGCATTGGTCAGGAAGCCTGAAGTTATATTCTCCCCTTCATTATGTGCACTCTTTCGGGTTGCCGGGTTATGAGGTAATACAGTCTCTTATCCCGGCATCCATTCTGTTTTTCTTCTAGTGTTGTACCCGAGCCCGGCTGCCGGCCTGAGTGGCCGGCAGCCGGGCAGTCGGAGTTCTCTGGTTTTTTTGCTGCCGGCCGGCATTGGTTGTATACCTTTGCCGGCTGGCTATATATCACACCACTGTCTGCTGGCCGCTACGATTGGTGGCTGGAAGCCGGGTGCTATCTTATGTAGTTGCCGGCCGGCAGTCATTGCCAGCCGGCACATGCATTTGAACCAGCGTTCTTCCACCTTATAGTTCTTAAGTAGTATACTTTAGAACTAGTTAAGGTGTGTGCCGGCCGGCACACTACCTTCTATACTGTAGCTAGTATTTTAAAAGTATAGTATATACTGTAAGGAGAAAACTATAGTATAGTATTAGTTACAACACTAAGTTTTTCTAACACTTTTGTGTTGTCTCGTACAACCCTTTGGTGTAACCTTATAGATAAAGAAAGTGAGTTTTTTCTTGTCTACTATCCAGCATTTTAGAATAATTTTTTGGGTGTGAGCTACACCTGTTTCCTCTGGAAATTATTCATTGGTTGCTCTAGAATAGATTAATCATACGATTTTATTATCTGGAAGGTTGCAGCAATTGTCTGTGCGGGAAATTCAAGTGTGTGTCTTTCCTTTCTAGTTTAGTTGTGCTAAGCTATGTATATCTAGTGATACGTAGTTCACTTGATACTCATGGAATTTTCTTCTCTTTACAGGAGGACCATACGAAGTGTGGAAGCGTTTTCTGTAACATCCACAGCAAGAACTTCTGCGGACATGATTTGTGTAGGAGGCACGCAGTATGCGCAGTCTCCAAAGGTGATCTCCGGTATTGGGACCCGCAGGTATGTACCGTGTGCACAAACCTGATTACTGAGGCTTTTGAATCCCCTAAGACGGCGGAGTCAAGGGACGCAGCAAGGGAGAAGCTTCGTACCTGAGTAAGGGGCTTTCAGAAGAACACTTCTGGGCCCTATCTTCCAAGTGAGAAGATGAGGGCTTACCTTTTCCCTAGGGCATCAGCTGATGCAGTGATTCCCCAGCCTCAAGTGGAGATACCAGTGGTTCAGATCCCGGTGGATGCTGAAGTCGCGGACGCCCTGCAGGACATCCAATTGGACGGTAGGATGTCGGAGGTGTCCGAGCGTCTGGAAGATGACCTTCTGGCAGAAGACCAGAATGAAGAGCAGGTTCCAGACAATGAAGAGAAAGAGGTCGACGAGGTGACGGCTACTCCGGTTCAGGCCCCTAATCCTATTCCCTCAACATCGTCCTCTCTCCCAGATGAGCTGGGAAAGACCCTTTCCTCCATCGTTGGAATGATCCAACAGATGCAGAAGGAGAATAATGAGAAGGCGGCTGCAATGGAGCTGGAGATGCGGAGACTTGCAGCATCACGTGGGCCCCAGAAGAAGCTCAGCGTGAAAGACCTTCCCTTGTGCTCAGATGTTAACCCTTTGAAGTATGCTGAGCACATGCCTATGACGACGGGAAAAATTGTCATTTCGGAGAAGTTGGGCTCAGTCCCCCTTGAGGAGGTGGAATTCTGGCCCAGCAAGGAGTCGTTTCCGGACTGTTATGTCCGTCTAAGGAAAGAACCTGCCTTAAAGGAAGAAACAGAGCCGAAGGAGGTCATAGTTTTGGACCACGCTAAGGCTCAAGCTTTATTGTCAAGCTCGATGAAAGTGAGGGGCTTCTCGAACTCGAAGGTACCTGCCTTGAGTAAGAAGCACCCTTCCTTTGTGTCCTCTCCTTCTAAAGCCTTCCCCTTTATGCAGAAAGGGTTTACGGCTGTGCTGAAAGCAGTCGAGGCAGGTAAGCCATGCCCCTCCTTGGAGGAGTGTAAACCTCTGTCTTTGGCCCTACCCATGGACCACAAGCACTGGAAGGACATCCATCTTACCTTCTCAGTCGGGAAGTTGGAGGCTGATATTGCCGGACGTCAGTTCGGTGAGAACCTCCCCAAGCTGTCTGACTTTCTTTTGTGAAGGGAGCTTGAGACAAAAGAAAGACTTGCTGCCTCAATGTCTCATCAAACAACTCTGGAGACAATGGCAAGTGACCCCAAGCTCCATGAGAGGTTCATGGTAGTGGCTAAGACACACCTAGTAACAGTGATGAAAGACCTTCATAGCTTCGTCAAAGCTAGGAGGGCTTGTAGGGAGTTCGTGTTCGCCTCGGCTGCGGTGAGGCACGAGCCAAGGAAGCTAATCTCCTCCAACATTTGGGGCAAAGACCTCTTCCCTAGTGAAGCGGTCAAGGAGGTTGTAGATAAGGCCGCCACGGAGAATAGAAACCTTCTCCAGAAGTGGGGCCTATCCCTCAAGAGAAAGTCTTCCCCGGATGAGGGTCCCCAACCAAAGAGGAAGACTAAGAAGACTAGGCTACCCTCTCGGCCAGCCAAGCCATTCAGACAGCAGCAGCAACAGCAATTTCCTATGCCTACAGTGCCCAAGATGGTGGCACAAACCCCAACGATGTACCAGTGGGTTCCCCAAGCCGTGTCGACACAGTCGCCGGCATTTAACCCAGCGTTCGAAGGGCAGTCAACTACCTTTCGAGAGAAGCCTAGAGGAGCAGCCAGAGGTTCGTCTAGACACCCCTCAAGGGGGAGGGGATTCAGGGGTGGTCGCGGTCAAGGAGGCAAGACCTCAGGGCAACGGCAGTCAAAGTGAGATGATACCGGTAGGAGGGAGACTTCAGAATTTTCGTGATAGGTAGACCTTCGATCCCTGGGCCCACAGCCTACTCAAGAATGGACTAGGTTGGAGCTGGTACAGTACTCCACCCCCGTGCCCACGATTTTTCCAACACTCCATCCCCGTTCTGGAGGAGTATATTCAAGAACTGTTGGAGAAAAGGGTAATCTGAAGGGTAAAGTCCATCAAATTCCAAGGGAGGCTGTTTTTTGTTCCAAAGAAGGACTCAGAAAAACTCAGAGTCATTCTGGACTTGTCGCCACTCAACAAGTTCATTGTGAACTGCAAGTTCAAGATGCTAACACTGCAACACATAAGGACCTTACTGCCTAAGAGGGCATTTACCATCTCCATAGATTTGTCAGACGCCTATTGGCACGTTCCAATCAATCGTGAACTCTCCCCCTACCTAGGGTTCAAGCTACATTGAAGACTCTACGCCTTCAGAGCCATGCCATTCGGGCTAAGCAAAGCCCCAAGGATCTTCACGAAGCTTGCGAGCGTAGCTCTCAAACAATTACGCCTAAAGGGAATCCAGGTGGTAGCCTACCTGGACGACTGGCTAGTGTGGGCAGCATCCAAGACAGAATGTTTGCAAGCTTCTCTACAGGTGATCCAGTTCCTAGAGTATCTAGGCTTCAAGATCAACAGGAAAAAGTCTCGACTTTCTCCATCTCAAAAGTTCCAGTGGTTGGGAATCCACTGGGACCTAGTGTCACTCCAACTCTCCATCCCGGCAAAGAAGAGGAAGGAGATAGCTGGTTCTGTCAAGAGACTTCTGGATTCCGAAAGGATATCAAGACGCGAACAGGAGAGAGTTCTGGGTTCTCTCAAGTTTGCCTCAGTAACAGACCCGGTGCTAAGAGCATAGCTAAAGGATGCAACCGGAGTTTGGAGAAGTTATGCCTCAAACGTGCGAAGAGATCTGATAAGACCAGTTCCACTTCGTCTACGTATGCTTCTCAGGCCTTGGTCCCAAGTCAGGCAACTAAAGAAGTTGGTACTTCTTCAGCCACGTCCCCCCTCATTGACTGTTCACACAGACGCCTCGAAGGAGGGGTGGGGAGGTCATTCTCATTGGAAAAAGGCCCAAGAACTTGGTCCAATCTATTCAAGACATTTCACATAAACTTTCTGGAAGCTATGGCAGTTCTCCTTACCTTGAAGAAAGTCTCCCCTCGTCACTCGATCCACATAAGGTTGGTGCTGGACAGCGAGGTGATTGTGAGATGCTTGAATCGACAAGGATCAAGGTCACCACCTCTCAACCAGGTGATGTTGGCCATCTTTCGACTGGTGGAAAAGAAAAAGTGGTACCTGTCGGCAGTTCACCTTCAAGGAGTCCGCAATGTGACAGCGGACGCTCTATCCAGGTTCACACCGATAGAGTCGGAATGGTCCCTAGACGCAGGATAATTCTCCTTCATCTTGAGTCAAGTCCCAGAACTGCAGATAGACCTCTTTGCGACGAAAGACAACAAGAAGTTACCTCTTTACATGTCCCCGTAAGAGGATCCCTTGGCGGAAGCAGTGGACGCGATGTCCTTCGACTGGAACAGATGGTCCAGGATTTACCTGTTCCCTCCTCACAACCTTCTGTTGAAGGTCCTCAACAAACTGAGATATTTCAAGGGAGTAGTGGCAATAGTGGCTCACAAGTGACCGAACAGCGTGTGGTTCCCTCTGGCATTGGAACTACGGCTGAAGTGTCTACCATTACCAGATCCAGTTCTGACCCAGCGAGTTCAGAAATCGACTGTCTGCACTTCTTCACAGAAAACCCGGAACCTGCAGCTCATGATTTTCTCTCCCTAGCGGTGAGAAAACGTTTCGGGATTTCGAAAGACAGTATAGACTTCCTAGAGGAATATAAGTGCAAATCTACTAGAAGGCAATATGAGTCATCTTGGAGGAAATGGGTGGCCTTTGTCAAGGCGAAGAATCCGCAAAAGATCTCGACGGACTTCTGCTTATCTTTCTTCATCCACCTCCATAGTCAAGGGTTAGCAGCCAACACAATATCAACGTGTAAATCTGCTTTGACAAGACCCATTTTATACGCCTTCCAGGTCGACCTCGCTAACGATATTTTTAATAAAATTCCGAAAGCCTGTGCTAGGCTCAGACCATCAGCACCTCCAAAGCCTATTTCATGGTCTTTAGATAAAGTTCTTCATTTTGCTTCGCTGTTGAACAATGAGGAGTGTGCTTTAAAGGATTTGACCCAAAAAGTTATTTTCCTATTTGCACTCGCGTTGGGGGCCAGGGTTAGTGAAATTGTAGCCCTCTCGAGAGAGGAGGGTCGTGTTCAGTTCTTGGATGGGGTAGAACTGAACCTGTTTCCGGATCCTACGTTTCTCGCCAAGAACGAGTTACCCACCAACAGGTGGGGTCCCTGGAGAATCTGCCCTCTGAAAGAAGATGCATCTCTATGTCCAGTGGAATGCCTAAAGGTCTATCTTCGTAGAACTTCAGATTTCAGGAGTGGTCAACTATTCAGGGGAGAAACATTAGGCTCAAATTTATCACTGAAACAACTTAGGGCGAAAATCACCTATTTTATTCACAGAGCGGATCCAGACAGTACACCCGCAGGTCACGATCCGAGGAAAGTTGCCTCATCCTTAAATTTCTTTAATTGTATGGATTTTGAACATCTTCGTTCTTACACTAGCTGGAAGTCTTCCAGAGTGTTCTTTCGTCACTATGCGACGCAAGTTGAGCAACTAAAGAGGTCTGTGGTAGCAGTAGGCTGTGTCGTTAACCCTGCTGTTTAACTCTGCGAGGAACAGTGGATTTAATTGGGACGATTAATTCCGGGGTGAGTGTGTAGTTACGAACTGTTCTACAAACTAAGTGTGAGGGCACTGGGTTGCCCACATTGACTGTTCCACTCTCAAAGGTGAACCTAGCATAAGTACAGACATGTGTGCTGAGCGTTTCCAACACTAATGTAACTGATTAGTAATACAGACTTTTATAATTTTGGTACCTCGGTATGTTAAAAGTGGCGCTAATGTTTTTCTTTCAGATAAACAAGTTTCTGTTTACTATCATGCTTATGCTTATTTGTTGGTTATCCTCTCTTATATTTATATAATGGTTGTTTAACCTGTATTATTTATTGTTTGTCAATAAACTAGATCTTGGGAACCTTGCGTCTCCTTCACCTGTGTCAATTTATTTGATATAATTTTGCATTACGTTCTATGTATATTTATCTGGGATAATTCTAATAGATTGTTCCTTTATGCAAGAATTCGTTGCATTGGTTTATGCTCTCCCTTGGCGGGAGGACTCCATGCCCTGAGGGGACGGTGGCGGATATGCAAGTTTTCCGCCTACTCGGATATAAACCTTTGTCCAATCTGGTATTGAACGGAGAACTGGTCGATATTTCATATTGACTCAGTGGTTCTTTACAAACTATGCTTTAAATGATATAGGGTGAGACCACTAAATTGGCTTGTCTGTTATTCATACGTAGGTATATGTACTCTTTGAGACTTTTCCAGAGTCTAGTAGGACTCTTCCCTGTAGGGGGCAGGAAGCACTAACATGGTCTATGGTTAGTTGAAAAGATGTATGACGGTAACATCTTAGGTCTCTAGGTCTAGTTGGCCGGGAAATACCTTTTGGGAGTACGGCACATTTTGAGAATCCACAGATACAGTAATGCTCTGGTATACTTCCATCAGGACGACATGGCTTGAGCCCATAAAACGGATTTTGAGTGAAGCGAAAAATGTATTTTTGGGTGAGATGGCTATGTCGTCCTGATGGACCCGCCCTTCCCTTTTTTTTAAAGGGCTGTAGGTCCCCTCCCTACATACAATATCTGTAGCACCTTGTGTATCGCTACACGGAGTACAGATGGCGCTGTGAGTGGCGCAATGCACGCTTACGAAACGGGAGAGGAGAGATACCTTGCGAGCGGCTCTCCTTTTCTTTCTCGTTTTCGTTTTCTTGCCAATTGACCCCTTCGAAGTGTTAACTTTCTTCGGGGTGCAGATTGCTATGCGGCGTGTCAAGAATACGTCCTCTGATATTTCGCGATATCCCTGGTTCTTTTATTAGGGATATTCGCTCCAGGAGTTAGAATTCTAGGTACCTTGAGGTAAATTCTCTGGGAATATCGCCATAGTTATATATACCCAAGGAAGCTACCCTTTAGGAACTTCCATCAGGACGACATGGCCATCTCACCCAAAAATAGATTTTTCGCTTCGCTCAAAATCCATTATTCGAGACATTTCCAGAGCCTAGTAGGACTTTTCCCTGTAGGGGGCAGGAAGCACTAACAATGTTTATGGTTATTTGAAAGGATGTATAACGGTAACATCTTAGGTCTCTAGGTCTAGTTGGCCGGGAAATACCTTCGGGGAGTACGGCACGTTTTGAGAATCCACCGACACAGTAATGCTCTGGACGACATGGCTTGAGCCCAAAAAACTGATTTTGAGTGAAGCGAAAAATTTATTTTTGGGTGAGATGGCCATGTCGTCCTGATGGACCCGCCCTTCCCTTTCTTTTAAAGGGCTGTAGGTCCCCTCCTTACATACAGTATCTGTAGCACCTCGTGAATCGCTGCAAGGAATACAGATAGCGCTGTGAGCGGCGCAATGCATGCTTACGAAACGGGAGAGGAGAGATACCTTGCGAGCGGCTCTCCTTTTCTTTCTCATTTTCGTTTTCTTGCCAATTGACCCCTTCGAAGTGTTAACTCTGTTCGGGGTGCAGATTGCTATGTGGCGTGTCAAGAATACGTCCTCTGATATTTCGCGATATCCCTAGTTCTTTTATTAGGGATATTCGCTCCAGGAGTTAGAATTCTGGGTACCTTAAGGTGAATTCTCTGGGAATATCGCCGTAATTATATATACCCAAGGAAGCTACCCTTTAGGAACTTCCATCAGGACGACAAGGCCATCTCACCCAAAAATAGATTTTTCGCTTCACTCAAAATCCGTTTTATGGGCTCAAGCCATGTCGTCCTGATGGAAGTATATCAGAGCATTACTGTATCTGTGGATTCTCAAAGTGTGCCGTACTCCCCAAAGGTATTTCCGTTTTTTGCAACTGCTTGTAGATTCCCTAAACATTACGCAAAGAAAATGAATGCTAAAGCTGATACTATTGGTCAAGAGAATAATGCGGAAAATGTTCATGATAATCAGGATAAGTCAGAAACTGATTTTGCGTTTTGCATAAATTCTGTCAACAAAAATGCAAAGAAACATATCATGGTAGAAGTAATCATAAATGGTAAACCAATTTTGATACAAGTTGATACAACAGCCGATGTATCAATTATGTCTGATGAAACAGCTAAAAGCATCCTAATTTGTTATTAGAAGATACAAATAAAGTTTTGAAAGGTTGTAATGGTTTTGATATTCAGGTAATAGGTGCTTCGAATGTAGAAGTACAGTACAAAGAACAGAAATTAGAGAGAATGCCATTAACGATAGTAAAAGGTAAAGGACAAACTTTGCTAGATTTGGATTGGCTACTGTATTTGAAATTAGATTGGCCTAGTATTTTGAAGGTTACAGGTAGACAAGATGAACACAAAAATGAAATGTCTGTTGATAATATCATATCAGAGTTTCAAGACATATTTGAAGATAAAGTAGGTACAGTAAAGAATGCAAAGGCAATTTTAGTTTTGAACCCTGCCAGTGCTCCTAGATTTTGTGCTCCCAGAACAGTACCTCATGCATTGAAAAGTACAGTTGAAACAGAAATCAGAAGATTAGAAAATGAAGGTTCATAGGAAAAGGTTACATATTCAGATCGGGCTACACCATTAGTACCTATTGTGAAGGAAAATGGTCAAGTTAGGTTATGTCGAGATTACAGAGTAACTTTGAATTCACAACTGCAAGTAGCTCAACATCCATTACCAAATCCGAAAGACATGTTTGCAACTATCTTAGGATGCAGTGTTTTATATAAGTTAGATTCAAGACAAGCATTTCAACAGCCTCCCATGAATGAAAGTTCACAAGAATTATGCACAGTAAATACATCCTTGGGTTTGTTTAGGCCAAAGAGATTACCTTATGGAGTTGCAAGTAGTCCAGCTATATGGCAAAAAACTATGGATAAGATTTTTTTCAGGAATGCAAGGAGTATTCATTTTTATAGATAATATTTTTGGGCTCAAGCCATGTTATCCTGATGGAAGGTTCCAATAAGTAGCTTTCTAAGGGATATTTGACTACAGTGATATTCCCAGAGAATTTACCTTTAGGTCTCCAGAATTCTAACTCCTGGCACAAATATCCTTAAAATTACTTTTAAGGATATCGCATAAATCAGGGGACGTATATCTTGATAGGACACATAGCAATCTTCACCCCGAATAGCGTTTTTGTTTCAAGGGGGAAGAGTGGCAAAAATAGAAGGGGAGCCGTTATTAAGGTTACCCTTCCTCCCGTACTACTTTTGTATCCAAGATGGCCCTCATTCCTATTTTTGTAGCGATTTCGCATGGTGGTGTTCCCTGTAGATCTAACGTTTTTGATCGCTTTTGTGAGGACTTATTATGCAATCTATAGCTTCTTTTGCCTCTGGAAAGTTGAGTATTGATTCTTTACAGTGTATAATTTTTAGCTCCTGCTTCACAGTGAAATTAGAGTAATTTATTGTGTTAAGGAGCTAGGCCTGTCACCGGAGGCGCCAATAATTTATGAAAGCTATTTAGGCACAATTCTACTAGTAAAGATATATATTTTATGCATAATTTCTTCTTCCTTTTGTCGATCATGAATGTTAGAGTTTCGGCGAATTAGGTAACCAAGATCTCAACTTGCGCTAGGCTACCTAGCCTAGGCGCTGTAGTATACTTTCAGACATTATCCCTGTTTACCCTCGTGTATCGTTTTTTTTATTCAACGGGAGATAGTACATCTTCTAGAATTATATAACTTGATACTTGTCTCCTTAGGAGATTTAAGGGTAATCCCTCTTTCCCTCTGAGTGCAACCCTTTCTGATCTTGCTATAGAGTAGTTCATTCAGGCTTGCCTAGGCTAGGGTTTCCTGTCTCTCACCTTTACCGGCGAGATCCTGGCTTTGGTTTTCGACAGAACCTCTGAGTATTCAGTCTTTCTGCTGGCGGCAGAGCAGACGGCTGCTGGTGGGAGACCCTTCTGCTGCTGAAGGTTCTTCTGTCCTCTCTTGGACTGCCATCCACAGTCCTGAAACCAGCAAGACCAGCAACGGATATTGCGGCTGGATGGAAGCCTGAATGATGCATTCTCCCCTTCCATTTGAGCCCTCTTTCTGGAGGAAGGCAGTAAGATTATATACTTACATCCTTATTTAGTATAAACATACATTTTAATAAGGCAGCCCTTCACTCCATGCATATTTTCTCTCTGTCAGCTAGTGCCCCCAGGTACTAACCCAGCCGGCAGCATGTCGGCTGAGCCGGTGCCGCCAGGCACTAGCTCTGTCGGCAACATGCCGGCTGAACTACAGTATATGATTATACAGTAGATAGTATATTTACAGAATAGTATATACTGCAGATAGAACACTATGGTATATATTATAGAGTAGTTATTTTCCAAAATATTTTGTGTGTCCTTGCACAGTCTTTTTTTGAGACCAATCCTATATTGAAAGAATAGAATTCTTTCAATACTCTGATTAGAAATCAGTTTACAACTTACCCTACAATATTAAATAGTTTAAAAGGGTTAGTGGTAGTACACTTTTCTATCCCTAGAGGTTAGAACCCTTCTCTTTTGAGTTTTCCCTAATCAGGAAACTCTATAGTCTTAATATTGGAAGGGGAGGTCACAGCAATTGGCTTGGAGGGATACACAAGTATGTGTCTTTTCTAATTTCTAGTTCAGCCGGCGACATGCCGGCCGGACTGTGCCGCCAGGTGCTAGCCATGCTGGCAACACACTGGCTGAACTACAGTATATGATTATACAGTAGCCAGTATATTTGCAATATAGTATATACTACAAACAGAACAC
>NC_090745.1:43342065-43359565 GCF_036898095.1 Palaemon carinicauda | reverse complement strand
AGAGAGAGAGGAAATGACGTCATCGCCCTTTGCCCATATATACTGAAAGCTAAGTACATTTTTTTATTCATTCAGTTTTAGGCAGTGAAGTGATGTTATCAGGAGCGATCTTCCATTATTGCTGGGGTGAGTTGTTTGCAAATCTTCATATTTCCTTCATTACAGGAAACTGTATTCAACTTTGAATTCTAGTCTAGAATTTTTTTTTCTCTCTGTGCTAATTCTGTTTTCTTTCAAAAGCGGGAAATATCTTTATATTAGTATCATTGTTTTGGTGGATTTTGTTATAATCTGCAACATATCTTTATTATATAGTGCTTATGCGTTTATGCAGTAGATGTCTGTATTCATATAGAGATGAAAAAAAAAGTAAAGTAAACATGACACCTCCTGTAAATCCCGGACCAAGTAACCCCATCCCCACTCCTGTAGTTACCCTAGTAAGTGCTCGTTCAGCTATCCTTCCTTTTCAAGGTCGGGTCAAAGAGTTCTTACCTCAGAATGTCGAGTCTTGTATTTCTTTCGTTGACGCTCACTTAAATGCTAAACATATAATAGACCCATTTGTACAATTGCAAGAAGCTAAAAGTTTTATATACTTTTCTAAAGGGGATGGGATGCAAGTGCGTATCTGAGAGGAGTTTCCTTTGAAGAGGCAGTTACATGGGACGATTTCAAAGCTAGGCTATGTGCGGTCTGTGGTGGTGAGGAAGCCTTAGATGTAGTTTTAACATTAAGAAATACACTTAATCAAGCCACTATGACTCGGCTTAATGTTATAGAGAGAGCAGCTCTCATTGCCGATAGGCTAAACAAGTATCAAGATATTTTAGGTAATTCCACTTGGGTTACTAGAGATAACATCGCCATGAAAGATTTCTTACGATTAATGTATTTAACCTGCATGACAATTATGTTGCCAGAAGCTTTAGTGCGGTGTTTTGATAAAAAGTTAACGCCCGAAAGTACAAAATTGGATGTGTATAAACAGATAAAGAAACACATGTCTTAGTGTACTGATCTTGATCCCTTGTTTACACAAGTTTTTGCAAAAAATAAAACTAAGCCACAACAAATAAACATAGTTAATAATAGTCAAGTTGCAGGAATGACGTGTTATAATTGCAAACGTCAAGGTCACTTGATTGCAGACTGCAGAAGGTGATATGGTTTGATACATAATAGTTCAACTCATTCATATAGTCGATGCTACTCGCGTAATCAACAACAGAATCCTAGAAGCACACAGTCAATTCCACAGTCAATTCCCTAATGGAAATAAAAAGAAAAATCCTCAGTTCAATGAGAAGAAACAGCCAAACGTCAATGCAGTTCAAAATAAAAAAATCAAACAAATAGTGCTTCAAATAACTCTGATCCTGGGCTGTCTAGCCAGAACTCGCAAAGTCCGACTAATTTTCAGAATGTGTAGAGCAAAGCAAATACCACATAATTAACTCCAATGGGGAAGAGAGTGATGTTGGGTCATTCAAATCAACATCAGTAGTATTAAATAATCCATTTAATGTTTTATCAGATCATTGTGAGGCAATAGATTTTCCTATGAAACACACGGCCGAATCTAATAAATCAGTGCAGGCTCCCGTAGATTTGCAACAAATTCAAACAATATTAAGCCAAAATGAGTTACGACCAACATTATATGCTGTAAATTTAGAACACAGATCATTTACATTATTTTTTTACTCTGGCAGTCCGTAATATCATGGATTTGAGGACACATCATTTGTTGTTTTCGAACTTCCCTATAGAGAAGTCTGGAGTAAGGCTCTTGGGTATAGGAAATAATGAATTAAATGTAATAGGCGTAACTCATATTCAGTACAAGGTCAGTAAGCGCACGTTTGCCGATATCTTTGTCGTTGTACAAAACATTAATATATATCCAGCTGTAATTATAGGATACCCGTCTATGGGCAATCAAAACATTATCTTTGCCCCTGCCAAACACGGTGTGTATATCAAAGAAAAATTCTATAAGTCTTCTAATACCTTAAAATCAGTTTTGGATAAAAAGGAGACGAAAAATAAAACAGTGATGTACGTTGAAGAACCAATCACCTGTCTCATTAATAAAGAAATAATATACGCGACCCAACAGAATTCTCGTTCACCCGTAATATCATCTTGCACGCAATCTATCGAGCCGAACGTAACTTCAAATTTAACAGTGCGAGTAAAGAAAACGTTGCCGGGATTTGAAATATTAATCCTTTCTGACACTTTGAAAACTAACAGATTGTCCGTCACACAAGCTATTTATACAGTCGGCTCAAAACAACAATGTAATATTGAAATCTGTAATCATTTAAATACCACTTTAGTAATTCACAAAAATCAACATATCTTGGATGTAGACGTTTATAAACATCGTATTCTTACCGTCGCTGAAATCAATCACGCTCAATCAGTTGCGGATGAATCCCTTTTGCAATCTATTAAAAATTAAATTAATAAAGACATTCAAGAAGAGGAAAATCAGCAGAAATTTTTTGGACTTTTAACTGAATATCAGGATGTTTTTTCCACTACGGATGGATCCTTAGGAAAAACAGATGTTACCGAACATCAAATAAGGTTAAAGGACAAGCAGAAAATTATCTATGTACCCTCGTACAGACTTGTTTTGAAATTCCAGAATGAGATAAATGATGAAGTAGGTAAAATGCTAGATGAAAGAGTTGATTCCCAGTACCATGCACTGATGATATTTTATCTTTGTTGGGTCAGAACAAATATTTTACCAGTTTGGACTTACTTAAAGGTTTTCATCAGATATCATTAGAAGAAAATAGTATCCCATACACTGCCTTCAGCACAGCCAGGGGACATTATGAATTTTTGCGTATGCCTTTTTGTTTACGTTGTGCTCCCATAACATTTACTAGAATAATTAACATAGTGTTTGGAGACTTGCTAGGGGATATTTTGCATGCCTCTATGGACGACCTTGTAATCTCTTCTAATACCTTAGAAGAACATTTACATAAACTAGAACTAGTACTACAGAGACTAAGATAGCATAACTTAAGGGTAAAGATTAATAAGTGTGAATTCTTCAAGACAGAATTAGTCTATTAGGTTTTACGGTGTCTAGCCAAGGTCTCAAAGTAGTCCACGATAAGGTGTCGGCTATCCGTAACTTTCCGATATTCACTAATGTTAAGGGAATACAGCAATTTCTGGGGCGTAGTGAATATTACAGGCGTTTTATACGCAATTATTCAATAATAGCCGCTTCCTAACTGATCTTAAGAAGAAGGGCGTAGATTTCTTATGGTTTGAGCAGCATCAACAGGTGTTTAATACATTGAGAGATGAACTGTGTAGTTCTCCTATATTAAAATTTCCTGACTTCGGTAAGGAATTCTTCATTGCAACAGACGCCTCAGACTTAGGAGTAGGTGGGGTATTGCTTCAGCAATATGACAAACAGTTTTTCCCGATAGCTTTTTATTCACGAAAACTGAGAACTTCCAAAAGTAAGTATGCAGTAATAGACAAGGAAGGGCTAGCTATTGTTAATTCACTAGTGCATTTTAAGTTCATAATATACGGTTATCCTGTCAAGGTTCTTACTGATCATAAACCCCTAACCGACTTCTTTAAAGCCTTTAGTCACAGCCCCAAACGAACTTGGTGGCATTTGATCATCCAAGACTTTGGTGCGAGAATCGGGTATTTACCTGGGAAAGCAAATATCATTGCTGATGCATTATCACGCATCCCCGTGTCATCTTATACGGAGCCATTAGCTGAATTAATAGATATATTAACATCCATGCCTATTGTTAAAAATGTATCTGAACAGGAAGATCTGGGCTGGAGTGCTGAATTATTACAGACTGAGCAAAGGAAAGATCAGAAATTAGAAAAAATCATAAATGCTTTGGAAGGAAATCGTAAGGAAAAGGAATATATAAAGTATACGCAGCAGAATTATATAATCAAGGAAAATATTCTGTGTAGATCCGTGACAAGGAAAACCCGCAATACACCACATGTGACTAACGACCAGGTAGTGGTACCAATCTCACTTATATCCACTGTCCTAAATTGGTTGTATGCAAATACATTGCATGGACACCCGGGGTTCTCCATAATGTCAAAGAAAGCCAAATCATTGTTTTATTGGCATGTGATACTTACAGATATAAAAAAAAAAAACATAGCTAATTGTCGCACTTGTCAGGAAAACAAAGGGCACATAAAAACACCTGTCAGCCTGGGGGTTTATCCCCTGCCCAATAAACCCTTTGAAAGAATACATTTAGATTTATTAACGGGATTTTACGAGTCAGACAGAGGAAATAAGCACCTCTTAGTGATTTTAGATGCTTTGACTCGATATACAGAACTGATAGCGCTTAAAACTAAAACTGCGATTGAATGCACTAGGAAGTTTTACGAGTATTACATTTGTAAACATGGAATTACACACATGATAATCTCAGACTCGGGTGGAGAATTTAATAATCATTTCCTTACCTCATTGTGTGAATTCCTTAGCATAAAGAAAATCAATACCATGATCTATCACCCAGAGTCGAATGGGCTAGTGGAAAGAGCAAATAGGAAGGTTTTAAACATATTAAAATTAACACTAAGGGGATCAGAACCCAACTGGGATATTGCAAAACCTGTGGTACTAAGTACTCGGAATCACTCATATCATGTATCAATTAAAATGTCGCCACACGAGGCATTGTATGGTACCCCAGTTAGAACGCCTTTCCATGTATTAACGCCTACAACTAATTTATCAAATCCTTTAAAGGAATGTATAAATGCGAAAGAATTTAGAAGAATCACAAATCATAATGAAAAAGAATCATGATAAAATAGCGAAGCCAACTAAAACATATACCGTGGATGATAATGTATACATACAGGTAAATGTACGTAAAGGACTTAATTACAAAGTAACACCTAGGTTTGAAGGCCCATTTAACATTTTGGAAACATTAACGGCCAATAGATTTAGAGTTCAAAACATATCCCAACTGACTGATGAGAGAATTGTACCGTTGGCTCACATAAGAAATTAAAATATAAAAGAAGGAAGTGAGGGAAATTTTTTTTTATCTATGAAACTTATATATGTATGTTAAGATTTTTTTTTCTTCTTAATACAGGAATAATTACATATATTTTTCTCATTGCAGGTTTCCAAGATGAAGTTTTTATTGTTAGGAGCGATATTGTTCGCTCAGACATTTTTTTCGTGTGGGAAGAGCTCTGAAACTAAAAGTATAGATTTTAAATATGGCACTATAGTAGAGAGAACAGAAGACGTTTTTATTACTGCAAGCAATATAGTTATAGAAGTATGCATGGAAGCTATTTTTCTCCCAGAGAATGACGTCACTAGCTTAAAGAGTGACATTTCAAGGTTTGCTGCTTCATTAAATGAAATGCATAAAACACATTTTCCTTTTAAAACAGAGAGTTCGTTTGCACCGACAATGAGAGTGGCAGAAATGCTTTCACAACACTTGCAAAATAAGACTTACTAGGCAGAATCTTTGGCTTGTGACCTTCTGATGTGGACAGTAAGACACACTAACCTTGAAAGACGTAACCCATTTATTTTTGCTGCACTAAACATCTTTGGATCTGTAGTAAGTTTAGGCTAGGGATCTCAAATCGTCTTAAAATTAGTAATCAAAATAAGAAAATTGAGTTTTTAACACATGAAAACGAATTAATTTTATCAGAACTAAGGAATCAGTTAACTTCAATCAATTAAATTATGAGTTTGGTGAACGAACATTCTAGTAATATCAGTCAGATTATGGAAGTACAAGACTTGTTGGCAACGTTAACGCACTATAATTCAAAAATAGATCATATCCATAATAAAATTGCACATTTCATTGAGAAATCAAAAGACTATGTGGAAGCTATTACGTTAGCAACTAAAAGTGTTCTCTCACCGCATTTGTTGCCAATAAAAGACTTAACGTTAATTTTGGAGAACGGACGGGAGAAAATAGGTTATATTCCTTTGTTAGACGCACGTAGGTTAGAATTGTATTATAGCCTAATTACAGTAAGCGTTGAAAATTACAGGATTATGATTACAGTACCCTTTGATTCTTCCGATGCCTGGCAATCATACAAGATATCAACATTCCCAACTTTCATGACAAATAACTCAAGCCCAGTAATATCCAGTTTGACAGGACACGTATTGACTTCCTCTGATAAGGAAACATATACGGTCATTGAAGACTAGGAGAAATTAACTCACTGTTCGGAAGCAATGAATAATAAAGTATGTACAGCTGACTCCTTTGAATTCCATAAAAAATCAATGGATTCATGCGAGTTAGGTATAGTGCTAAACAGTGCTCTCTCCCATACATATGAAAATTGTCTGAAAAAACTTTATCCCTTTGACGATAATAAGTTCAATTGCAGGCTGAACAACGGCTCATGGATACGATACGACAAGGCCAGCTTCAATGTATCATGCCCGGAGGGAACCACGTCCTATTCCCAAATGTTCGTTGCAAGAGATGGTTGCATCGGTATGTTCACGAATTACACGGTCCGAGGAATCAACACTATCATCAGATAACGGGCCTACTTCGCGAATTTCACGTTGTCGACTACAATCCCATCTTTACCTCTCCTATACAACGCACGAGTGGCTTAGCATTGATGAAATTAACCGAGATGGACCACCCGTCACCGACTTATGCAAATCTTCGTTTCTACGTGTTACTAGCAGCAATTAGCGTTACGGTGATGATATTTATCGCCATTAATATCTTTGTTTGGCGTAGGTCAAGGCAAAGACATATGGAGCTCAAAAGGAACGTTTTGCCATGTCCAGACAACACTCCTTATTTTTTTTTGAAAAAAAAATTGCAATTTAGAGCCGTTTGAAATTGGCCCTTTCATTGGCTCGAACGAGTAAAATTGTTTGGAATAGTGTTGTGCGCGAAAAGCGGTCAGTACGCTAGTTATATGTAGTTGAAGAGACTCTAGAACATTTGCATTTTAAAAACATATAAAAAAAAAACGGTTTTTGGGAACCAAAAACAATATATAAGCCCCATATGTTGAAATAAAATATCTATGGGCATCTAATAAAATATATAAGCCCTATATATATATATATATATATATATATATATATATATATATATATATATATATATATATATATATATATATATATATATATATATATATATATATATATATATATATATATATATATATATACACGCATATATATATATATATATATATATATATATATATATATATATATATATATATATATATATATATATATATACGTGCATATATATATATATATATATATATATATATATATATATATATATATATATATATATATATATATATATATATATATATATATATATATATATATATATATATATATGCGTGTGCATATATGTATATATATTATATATATGTATATATATATATATATATATATATATATATATATATATATATATATATATATATATATATATATATATATATATATATATATATACATAAGGGTCTATATACATGTTTGCATACATTAGTTATTTATCTACATATCTATCTATCTATCTATCTATATATATATATATATATATATATATATATATATATATATATATATATATATATATGTATATATGTATATATATATATATATATATATATATATATATATATATATATATATATATATATATATATATGTGTGTGTGTGTGTGTGTGTGTGTGTGTGTGTTTGTTTGTGTGTGTGAGTGTGCGTGTGTATTGGCTACATACACACACATATATATACAGTATGTATATATATATATATATATATATATATATATATATATATATATATATATATATATTATATATATGTGTGTGTACATATGTATATATATATATATATATATATATATATATATATATATATATATATATATATATATAAATATATATATATAAATATATATATATATATAATGCATATATATATATATATATATATATATATATGTGTGTGTGTATATATATTTATAATATATATATATATATACATATATATACATATATGTGTATATATACATATATATATATATATATATATATATATATATATATATATATATATATATATATATATATATATATAGATATATATACATATATATCTATATATATATATATATATATATATATATATATATATATATATATATATATATACATATAAATTCTTATGATTGTATAAAAAAATTTACTTTTTGAGTAAGTCTTTCAAGATTTTCGGTGACCAATCTATTCTGAAAAATTGTTTCAATTCTCTTATTTTACTTGGTTTTGAGTATTGTTTTCCTGTCTGGTCTTCAGCAGCTGACTCTCATCTTAATTTGTTGGATAGAAACTTACAGTCTATTAAATTTGTTATTCCTGATATAGATATTTGGCACCATCCTTCAATTAGTTCATCATACCTGTTGAATAAGATTTTTAATAATATTGACCATTATTTACACTAAGATCTTCCAGGACAATTCCATCCTGTTCGTAATACTATGTATGCAGTTAATTCTAGAAGCCAAGCCTTTTCTATCATGAGGCTCAATACTACACAGTATTCTAGAAGTTTATTCCAGCTGTGATCAAGTTGTGGAATGATCTTCCTAATCGGGTAGTTGAATCAGTACAACTTCAAAAGTTCAAAGTTGGAGCAAATGTTTTTATGTTGACCATTCTGGCATTAGTCTCTTTTTTAGTTTCTATATTACATATCTCTTTTGACGTTGTTACTGTTTTTAGAATGATTTATTGTTAATTCATTCTCATCATTAATTTATTTCTTTATAACCTTTCCTTAGTTGGCTATTTTTCCCTGTTGGACCCCTTGGAGTTATAGCATCTTGCTTTTCCAATAATAATAATAATAATAATAATAATAATAATAATAATAATAATAATAATAATAATAATAATAATAATAATAATAATAATAATAATAATAAGTGATTAGTTCAATTTAACAATAGAATAGAAAAAATTATAATAAACCTGATTATTCCCATGTACCAATAAAGCTCACATTCAATAAAACTATAAGTTGGGAGTTGGTGAGGATTTATTTTGGAAACATTTTAAACTAGAGAACTTTCTAGACTATTCTGTACCTAATCATCGACTAAATCAATAATCAAATCCTTTATCTGAAGATCAAAAAAATTGCATTAACATTTTATATACGGTCTCTCTCTCTCTCTCTCTCTCTCTCTCTCTCTCTCTCTCTCTCTCTCTCTCTCTCTCTCTCTCTCTCTCTCTCTCTCTCGGTATTGTTGATAAAAAAGGCGAAGAAAATGACAGCTTACGTTGACATTGGGATATTTATCAAGCTAATTTCCCTCAATTCTTAGAACATAAACGGGATGAGAATTTAATTAGAAACAAGACCTCAATTTTCATATGATAATTGTCATTTTTACCGGGTCTGAATATACTTCATTAGTTCAATAGCGAGAATAAGTCCAAGATTTTGAGAGAACACGTGTTAATGGGACCCATGCGACTTTTTGGAAATAAGGGGTCATAGATTTCTCTTGTTATTTGGGGCTATCTGGCCTCCTGATTTCTATGGCAATTTACTCTGAAGAAGGGACCATCCATGATAAAATGTTAGAAAAATTTTAAGCTAATAAAGACTAAGATATTCAAGAATGAATTAAAATAAAAGATAAAATATTTAGTTAAAATATAATAGTCTGAAAACTAAGTTTGGTGCACTGGCACCACATACTGTTGTATATACCTTCCCTACTTCGTTCTTTACATTGGAAACTGACTTATGAGGAATGCATGGTTCGGGCACTCATTTGCCAGTACCTCTACAGTCATCGGAGATATACAATCTTCATAATATTGCTGGCGTTCAACTGCTATCAAGATTCCATTGGTTAGGAGTATATGGCATATCCTTCAACGGCACAATACTATCTCCCATCAACTAAATATGTTACAATACTTCCTGGGAGACGTGGCTTTGTTACCTTTTATATGGTATTTTGGGCAACGGAAAATCATTCCACCTTCACATATCCGACTATATAACTGGTATGATGGAGGGATGGAGTTATTTCATAAGATTGGTGTCCTCCATGGAAACGATTCTCGTTTTGCTATCTTATTCGATTATTAATTTTATTAACTCTTACATGCACTTTGATTCCTCTGAACTAAAAACGTAAAGCCATTTCAAAATGTGAAAAAAAAACAAGACAAAAATTACGTGAATCTTGCAACACACCTTTGGCATCACATAAAGTACTTTATATGCTATCATCGATGGATATTATTGTTTAAATAGAAGGCAAATCCCACGTAATTTATCAGTAAAACTACAGGCTCCTACAGGAAGCATGACTCTGTAACTGAAAATAGCGTAGGAAGCTAAAACACACCGCAGTACTAGACTTGTAGCTATCCGTAAAAAATAAAATAAGAATCACTCTGCAGTTCCAAATGTTCCTTAAAGAGGCCTCAAAACTTCTTAATTATTTGTATGGTATTTTTTCTGACATAAAAATATTTTCAAAATGAAACTGAGATTTAGAAGAAAAAATTCAATTTTTTTTTCCTTTTTTTACATATTAACTATTTAGATCGGGATAAATAGTTGGATGAACACAATTTCATAGTAGAAATAATATTGAAAACTATAAACCCAATACCGGTATTTAACTTGGAGCCATCGAAAAAAAAAATATAACGAGAATCACCATGCGGTTCAACATGTTCCGTAAAGATGCCTCTACACTCTTCACTCGTAATGTTCTCTATGCCACAATGGTATTTTCAAAGTGAGTCTTTTTACCAATTTTCATGGCAGAGTTACTAGGGTTACTATGATTGATTAAATGTTGCTTTTCTTTGAAGCTGCTGGGATTATGATAAAGAAGTTAATCCCCATAAAAGCAGAAAAACCATTCAACATTGAATGTTTGAAAAACACTGGATATAGGAAGCCTTTTTAGCATATAGCACTTCCTACACATTGACGTATAACAGCAAAATGTTTACAGGTTTCTGGGCAGATATAATTGCCTATCATTCCCTATAGTTGATGATCTGGGATCTTCTCAGCCAATGGTCAATATCAATCCAAAACTTAGGAATCCATAGTTCAAGCAGTTTGTTGACATTTGCTTTCAAGATCTTATTGTTACTCTTGGAATATGACAGACGAAAATGACAACATTTTTGCCTCTAGAAAACTTCAAGCAGCTAATATATGCCCATTTGATTATAAATTTACAATATATAATAAGTTGGAGATTTCTTCCCACCGCAACATATAATTTTTTTTTTCTTTTTTTTTTTTTGAAAACATTATTGAAAGGTTAGAAACAAATGTATGCAAAATGTCTGTAGGGAAAAAAATGAGGATGAATTATTTAATAGCAATATAGAAATTTATATTTAGAAAGACTCCTTCCCAGATCCACTTGAAAATATCCATTAGATAGAAAAATATCTATATTATTAGGCAATTTATATCCTAATCCTGATTAACACAGCTTTTTGTTACATGCCTCCAAACAGTATCAAATTCATTTTATATATGAAGAAATTACAGTCACATGATGATGCTTGACAATGAACGATTAGCAAATAGAGGTTTAGAGGTGAAATAGGATATCCGTGGGCGTATTTAGCGAAAAATATTCTAGAAAGAAGACAGAAAATCTTTCTTTTCCAAGTTAAGTACAATACCAGGCTTACTTTTGCCATCTTTTCCATGCTTTTGTATAAGTAAGATGTCAATGCAACTAATTGGTAACTTCTAACAAAATATATCTTGACCACACTTTAAAAAACATAAAACAATAGTAAAATCCCCAACTGCTCGTTGATTACTATTGTAGAAATTTTTATTGCTGAAGTTTAGATTAAAAAGCTTTGCTAAATCATTGCTCAATTCCAGGAATAAAGTTTGTTTTGCTGAGTAAAGAGTTCCATTGGACAGGTCAATGGCACCATCTACAGCCTGAAATTATGCATCTCGGTGAATTTTTTTATTCATAAAATTATTTCCAGTTGGATTACCCGAAGCATTTTGTTTATGGAAATATGCAAGACACATAAGGTGGCTTTCTAATCGGGTGTTATAAGGAGTTCTCTGGGTCTAGGGCACACACTTCTTCGGGAATGGGCCAGAAGTACCAAGCAATGACCCTTGTGAAACATAGGAATATGAGATGATTAATTTATGAATAATTTCAATTCCTCATAGTTTCCCATATGTCCCAGAAATTTCTACTGGAGGATTAGGGAGTAATATATTCTCTATATATAAAATAGTACCAGATAGGTAATATTTTCTATTGATTTTTGAGTCTTTACTCTATTTTCAAGACGCTGATGTAGACTTTGAGGATTTGTTTTGTCTATTCAAAGTCTTCTTGGTCCTACAAAAACATTATCATAGATGCTTTCCCATTCCTCCTTAACAATTCTCTAACAAGAAAATGGTTAAGGTGGAACTCATTGAGCACCAGAATTGCCTGGAGTAGGAATGAGAAAACATCAGGCAAGACCCCAGTCGCCTTGATGTGGACACAGGAAACCTTGAAAATGGCGACGACCAGCGCAATGATACCGACAGTGAACTTAATGATGATGACCAACTAGATGAGTCCATCCACCTGTCCTACAGTGCCTTGGCTTATCCAGACAATAACTGCCAGGCTTTCTGCACCATGAAGGACCAGGAGTGGATCAAGGGGATGTGGACCATTCACTGAAAACTCATAAACATCAACAGGGGTAAGCTCTGTATCCCTGAACAAAGGCAGGAATATATAAACTTATTGTCCTACACCCCCACTGGCCCCCAGGATGAAATCATCTCACTTGGGCTGAACTGTCATTATATCTCACACCCTGGGCCCTTGGACAAGAGGGTAGAAGTCAAACTCCTGATCGACTCTATCCACTGCCACCAAAAGAAAGGTACCTTAGAACCACTGACGACCTCCAATGCCTGCTCATAGCCGAAGCTCTCACCGAACGTGAAAGCTACAGTTGTGGTATCGTCTCAAGTGACTTGAGAGAGGCAGCAAAGGAACTGAAGAAAGAAACTCAAGTGACTGTTCGAAGAGTGGACAAGACTGCCGCCTTTGCCTTGATTGACACAGAAGAATACTACTGTTAGCTCGACTTGATACTTGCAGACACCTCAAAATTTGAAAAACTCTCCCGCAATCCCATTGAAAAGATCAAAAGGGAAGCAAACAGGACGATTGAGACCATAAATGCATCCACTAACGCCGTCCACCTCCACTTGTATGGCACCGTTAAGTGGCAACCCACTCAGGTCTATCATTAGCCAGTGTCCAATGTTTACTTACTACCTGGCGAAGAAACTATATAGAATCCTAAACACCTTATGTTCCTACCAGATACAGTGTTGCCTCATCTGCCGATGGTGCCATGTCCCTGACTAGTGAACGTCTGACTGGTGTATTAGCCCCCTCAAACTCGTTAGCTTCTTTAGTTCCTGCAACCTCACCATCATTGTAAGTGAAGGATGTGGGTTTCGAGGGAGCGTTATAGGTCTATCTGCTGAGTCATCAGAGGCCATTGACTGACCTTCATTGGTCCTATAGTCAATTTCTTTTAATGAGGCGCATTTGCACCGACTCGCAGCGGTGCCCTTTTAGCTCAGAAAAGTTTCCTGCTCTCTGATTGGTTAGAATTATCTTGTCCAACCAATCAGCGATCAGGAAACTTTTCCGAGCTAAAGGGGCACCCCTGCAAGTCAGTGTAAATCTGCCTCACTAAAAAGAATTGACTATAGCTTGGATGGAAAAGGGGCTTGGGCGCTGATCATATGCATTTATGGTCAGTATGGTATTGTCCTGCTTGATAGGGTAATGTCACTGTCCTTGCCTCTGCCATTCATGAATGACCTTCAAACTTTTAAACCTGGAGAGATACCTCAGTACTGACACCATTGCTCTCTGGATGTAGTATCCCTCTTCACAAACGTTCCTGTTGGAGCTATGATTGACCTGATTTTGGAGAGGGTCTACAAGGACCATTCTACCCCAACTCTGAACATTTCTGAGTAGGCCCTTCGCACTCTCCTTGAAAAATGTACCAGGAAAGCCCCTTTCAGCATCCAGATGGGCCACACATCCATACAGAAGAATGGTGGGCCAATCGGCTCCCCCCTTTGTGTGCTCATCGCTAACTTCTACATGGAATTGTCAGAGAGATGATCTTTTCCCATATACATCAACCTGATGTAAACGTGGGGCAAATTGATGACTTATTCATCATGGCTCCTTCCATTCAGGACATAAAGACTCATTGTAGGGCGTTTGAGGAGTGCAGCTCCCTTAGGGTCACTGTGGAGCACAGCATCGACGGTCAACTGCTCTTTCTAGATGTCCTCATCTCGCTGAATTATTCAGGATACAACACCCATTTCTACACCAAGGCCATCAACCTTGGCTTATTTCTCAATGGGGAAACCGAATGTCCTGCCAGGTATAAGACTACTACCTTTAAGGTCTACGTTCATAGAGCCCTGACTCATTGCTCTTCCTGGGCCGACACGCACAAATAACGTAGAGAATCTGCCTATTCAATGTTCTAGCAGTGATTTTAGCCTTCTGGAAGCGTAATAAACGTTGCAAAGGGTTTGCAGCTAGTGCATATGGTGTTGCAGCCAGGGATATTAGCCTTTTGGAAGTATTGTAAACGTTATAGACGCTGTGCTGTAAGTGCAAGCAAAGTGATTTGAACATTCTAGAAGCCTTGTAAATGTTGTAGAGACTGTGGAGTCAGTGCACGTGGTGTTGATACAAGTGATTTCAGACTTCTTGGAGTGTAAAAAAAATTGTAGAGGCTGTGTGAGGAACACGGATGTACTTTTGAATAATGGCTAATCAAAAAAGCAAATAAAGACGAGGTCAAGCTATCATTCAGCACTTGCTACCAAGGTGATCAATGAAGTGAGGGCACACCCACGACCATCAACCTATCCTATAGGATATATGAACGAATAATACCAGAAACACGAGAAATCAGTGTGGAACATCACCCACAACCACGTCTCCCCAGTAGATGTGAACACCAAGATCACGTTCACAATATACTACTAGACGGACAAGATGAGGTCCTTCATATTGAGAAACAACCCCGATCTGTGGACTCAGGACTTCCTTAAGCTGTCAAATTTGGTATATTCCTACCTATGCCAGGTTTAAGGACGTCCTGGACGATACATAGGAATGACCACTATGTGACTGTCTAAGAGATTGTCCTGCCATGTCCAGCAAAAGGCAAATAAGAGCTCATACCCTTCAGGTTGACAGCCACAACATCAAACTTGAGGAGATTGTCAAGAGACCTAAGATCATCAGCCATGCTCCTGACAGCAGAAGACTTAGGATCCTGGAGGTTCTTGTCAAACAGCAAGAAAAAATTTCCCTTCATTCGACCCAAGAGATTTTGCAGCTCCTTTTCTGCCATAGGAACAATATCAAAAGTATGAATAGTGAAAAAGATGTCCCTGATCAAGACCACTCTGATCAGTGGCAAAACAACTCGCCTAACAATGATGCTATCTTGATGAGCGAATCCACCAATCAAAGCTCAACTATTGCAAAACAAGAAGTCCCCTCAATGCCTATAAGTAAGCGGAGATAAAGCTTAGCTGGGGAGCGTCTCAAAAAATGAAAATTCGCCGATCCCAGTACGTTATTGATTGCTCGGCCCATGATGCAGGAAGTGGCCAATGTAAAACTATCACCTCTCCTCATGAACCAGCATTGCCATTTAAAAGAACGTTGCAAGCATCCTTTCACCCTTTCCACTACAGCTTAAGGAAAGGTGATCCTCACCAAATGCGACCCTGATAATTTTTTCTTTTTACCTAAATTGTGAACTTACTATTAAATACTCCACTAAGTCATATCCTGAATTTGACTTCTCAACCATGAAGTATAACTTTATCTCAATTTACTGGCAGAATGCAGTAATCCATAAAATTAGGTCATCTGAGCTGTCGAGAAGACAGCTACAATTATTGCCACTGAAGTAGCCCCTGTTTTCATCCAAATAATAATAATAATAATAATAATAATAATAATAATAATAACAATAATAATAATAATAATAATAATAATAATAATAATAATAATAATAATAATAATACAAAATATAATAACATAAAATAATAATAATAATAATAATAATAATAATAATAATAATAATAATAATAATAATAATAATAATAATAATACAAACGACTACAACAACAACAACAATAATACTAATAATAATAATAATAATAATAATAATAATAATAATAATAATAATATTACTATCCAAGCTACAACCCTAGTTGGAAAAGCAAGATGCTATAAGCCCAGGGGCTCCAACAGGGAAAAATAGCCCAGTGAGGAAAGGAAATAAGGAAATAAATAAATGAAGAGAACAAATTAGCAATAAATCATTCTAAAATAAGTAACAACGTCAAAACAGATATGTCATATATTAACTATTAACAACATCAAAAACCAATATGTCATAAATAAACAATAAAAAGACTCATGTCCGCCTGGTCAACAAAAAAAGCATTTGCTCCAACTTTGAACTTTTGAAGTTCTACTGATTCAACCACCCGATTAGGAAGATCATTCCACAACTTGGTCACAGCTGGAATAAAGCTTCTAGAGTACTGCGTAGTATTGAGCCTCGTGATGGAGAAGGCCTGGCTATTAGAATTAACTGCCTGCCTAGTATAACGAACAGGATAGAATTGTCCAGGGAGATCTGACTGTAAAGGATGGTCAGAGTTATGAAAAATCTTATGCAACATGCATACTGAACTAATTGAACGACGGTGCCAGAGATTAATATCTAGATCAGGAATAAGAAATTTAATAGACCGTAAGTTTCTGTCCAACAAATTAAGATGAGAATCAGCAGCTGAACACCAGATAGGAGAACAATACTCTAAACAAGGTAGAATGAAAGAATTAAAACACTTCTTCAGAATAGATTGATCACCGAAAATCTTGAAAAACTTTCTCAATAATAGATGAGCCACCAGAGGATACTGAACAGTATAAATGGTCTGATATTATGTTATATCCAATTTCACAGGTAATCAATCTAAAGTTTTGCAAATTCCTTGATGGCAGTAGGATTTGGTCACCATTTAATGTTGTTTTTAGACCGGTAAAGAATTTTGTATTTCCTTTTTTTTTTTTTTCAAAAGATACGATAAAAAATTATTTTTAATGCCATTTATTGAGGAGTGATTTTTCCTTCTGTGACACTAATTCTGTTTTCTAGCATAAATATTAGCATTTCCTTCTAGTATGCATACTCTCTGCCTGTCTTTTCAAGTTTGGTAAGATCTACAAGAATTAATGCGTTCAAGCAATCTGAAAAACAC
>NC_090745.1:43317065-43334565 GCF_036898095.1 Palaemon carinicauda | reverse complement strand
ATTCAAACTGTCGTCATTCGCCAGCGCAGAGGCGTCTACTTGGTTTCAGTGCGCAGAAGTCCAGTTCCGCATCAAGGAAGTGACTAACTCGACCACCAAAGCAGATTATGTTCTTGAGGTGATACCAAAGGACACCTTCCTGGAAATCTCTGACTGGCTTTGTGAACAAGGAGACACCCCAATAGCGTATGACGCCCTAAAACATACCTTCTGCAGCAGTACTCGCCGTCGCCAGACGCCTATATAGTAAAGCTTTTTAAGCTGTCTCAGCAACCATTGGGGGACCAAAGGGCTTTGCATACCCTCAGGGAAATGACCAGTATCACTCGCCTGCAACCTGCCGCAGACTGCTCTCTTCGTGAGGTAAAACTACTCCATGCCCTTTGGGCACTGCGTTTACCTGAACCTGTACATGCTGCCATACCAGATGTCGATAGTTTACCCATAAAGGACTTGATGACCAAAGCCAACGCCCTTATGGACAGCCATTTCACGACCTTCGCAACCTCCATCAACACCTCCACTCCTGACAAAGAGGACACCTATTCAACGTCAGCCGAAGCTAACGTGAATGCCGTAGGACACACACACCTACCCCGTGACGTGCCTGAGCGGTGACAAAGCAACCCATCACCCACCACTCGCTCGCGCCCCAACCAACGACTTCTACAGCCACTTACTGCTGCCTATTGGCCGCAGTTTTGCTATTACCACTCCAGATTCGGGGCTGCCGCAAAGAAATGTGCCAAGGATTGTCAGTGGCCAAAAAACTTGTAAGTAGGCCATCGCTGGTGGCGGTGGCCTCCAGTGTTTCTAATTTTTTCTTTTTACATGCTGCAGGAACGGGCGTGCGATTTTTGGTAGATATGGGTGCTTGTCGTTCTCTTTTGCCAAGGGAACTCTTCAGGACACGATGTAGTCTGTCTAAATCTGCTGACATCCACCTGGTAGCTGCCAAGGGATCTGGGTTACCTGCCTATGGTTAGGAGAACCTCACATTATCGTTTTGAGACGGCAAAGTTGACGGGAAGTTTCTCGTTGCTGATGTCACATTGCCAATCATCAGTGTAGATTTCCTCTCTCATTTCCACACTCTGGTCGATGTTGCCCACCGACGATTGGTAAACGCAGACTCGTACTTGATGATATGTCTTCAACCCGCCCGCTCCAACCTCGCTCTCCACATCAGAGCACCCACAGATGCCTACGCCCACCTCCTCACGTCATACCAAATGCCCATGGCTCCTGCCAAACATGGTATTTATCACCATATCAAGATGACGGGACCCCCAGTCTTTGCCAAATTCAGACGTCTAGCACTGGATCAATTGGCAGCCACCAAATAGATGTTCGCTTAATTGGAAGAAATGGGCCTTTGCCAAAAAGACTCCAGTCCATGGTCGTCACCCTTACACATCGTCCTGAAGAAAGAGGGGGTCCTCCGTCCGTGTGGGGATTACAGGCGCCTGAACATGCACATAGAACCGGATCACTACCCCCTTCCAAACATTGCCGGCGTGAGCTCCTACCTACACAAAGCGAAGGTTTTCTCCATGCTTGACCCCCTGAAGAGGTATTATCAGGTGCCTATGAACCCAGGAGGCATCCCCAAAACCGCCATCACAACTTCCTTTGGTATATACACAGTCAATTATTCCTGTTTTGGCCTTCGTAATGCTTGGGCCACTTTTCAACGTCTCGTGGATGGTATCTTAGGGGCCTCCCCTTTTGTGTATGTTACGTGGACGACAAAATTGTGTTCTCTTCCTCAAAAGAGGAACACCTGCGTCACCTGCCCATCGTGCTCGACCGAATGCAACAAAACGGCCTTGTCGTCTGGTACGACAAGTGTAACTTTGGTGCCAACGAAGTGTCGTTCTTAGGACACTGCATCATTCCTGAAGTAGTCCATCCCCTCCCTGAGAAGGTAAGAGCCGTTCAGAACTTCCCAACGCCCTCAACCGTCTAAGCACTGCAGGAATTTTTGGGCATGATCAACTATTATCACTGTTTTATGCCAGCCATTGCTGCCACTCTTGCTCCCCTCTACCCCTCCCTCAAGGGCAAGCCTAAAGACCTGAAGTGGGGTCCCCTTCAAGAAGCGGCCATCTGCACTGCAAAGAATGCCCTATCAACTGCTGCTGCTCTCACTTTTCCCGTCCCACATGCCCCTCTCCTTCTCTCCACCGATGCCAGTGACGTCGCTATTGGTACAGTACTCGAACAGGTGGTTAACGGCTCACCATGCCCATTGGCCTTCTTCGGCAGAAAACTGTCCAAGCCAGAATTGGGTTATTCTACCTTCAATCGCGACTTGCTGGCGGTGCACTTGGCTGTCTGTCACTTTCGCCATTTCTTAAAAGGTACGCCCTACGTCATCCGCACAGATCACATGCCTCTGGTGCACGCCTTCACTCAACAGTCTGACGCCTGGTCCGCCCGTCAACGCCGACATCTCTCCGCCGTGGCTGAATAAAATTGCACCCTTCAACACGTCCAAGGGAAAATGAATCCCGTTGCCGATGCCCTGTCAAGAAACAGGTTGGCCTCTGTTCAACAGAGATTGGATTACAACGCCTTGGCTGAAACCCAACAACAGGATCCAGAGTTTCAAGCATGTAGGACATCCTGCACATCCCTCGACAACTCCAACACCACCCTCCTCTGTGACGTCAGGAGTGGGCACATTTCTTCAACCTCACCGTCATTTCGTCCACATTCACGTCGACGTTGTAGGACCCCGACCCACATCACAAGGACACCGTTACCTATTTACCGTCATCCACCGCTCCATTCATTGACCTGAAGCCATTCCCATGGAAACTGCAATGTCCGCCTCATGTACATCTGCGTTACTCTCATGATGGATAGCAAAATTTGGTATCCCTGAGCATATTACTTCTGACAGAGGTACCACTTTCACGTCTCAATTGTGGATATTACTAGCGAAAATCCTTGGCATCACCCTACATCAAACAACTGCCTACAACCCAGCTGCCAATGGAATAGTTGAACGTTTTCATCGCACCCTCAAAGCAGCTTTCATGTCGCTGGAAGGACTCCCACTGGTTTACTCAGCTTCCCTGGGTCCTCCTGGGACTAAGGACCACTCCTAAAGACACACCGATCGTCTCGGCAGCTGAAATGGTGCATGGTGACTCGTTGGTCGTCCCTGCCCAATTTTTTCCTTCTGTAACATCCTCCTATGACCTCCAGCGCATACGTCACGTCGTGGGAAAATTTACGCCGTGCTGCTAGACTCACAAGCCCCCTGCAAAGCATCACATACCGACAGACATGCACTCTGTAACGCACATCTTCCTACGCAACGACACTAGCAAGCCATCGCTAACGCCCCCTTACACGGGCCCTTTCCTTGTGATCCGACGCAATCCGAAAGCATTCTTACTAAACATTCGGGACAAAGAAGACTGAATCTCAATTGATTGCCTAAAAACTGCTTATCTCCTGCCAAATGACCTCCCTACAGTTCTCCTCGCTAGATCAAGACGCCCCATTTAACATGTACAGTATGTCATTTTTAGGGGGAGGAGCCATGTACTACCCGTGTGTCACATGAGCGTACATAGTAACGACATTTCTCTATTTTGTATATATTATCCTTTGTATCTTCACTCTCCCCTGGCACTGACAGTAACCTGTCTGCATATTCTACTGTTAACTGTTAATAGAAACGGTTGCCGGTTTGACAAGAAATAGCATGTCTGTATTTTGTGACCTTCTTACTGGGATCTTGTGTGTATATATACTCAATATGTCGTAATAAAGTTACTCAGTTGCATTCATCTCGCTTTTCAGTCACAACCTTCTCTTGCCCATCACACCCATAGCCACTTGCCCTTCGGGAACCGCCCCGGTCCCGCAACAACGAAACATAAATAAATCATTAATAATGCATCTGACTGACAGATTACACCTGACTCTTTGATCTCTCTCTCTCTCTCTCTTTCTCTCTCTCTCTCTCTCTCTCTCTCTCTCTCTCTCTCTCTCTCTCTCTCTCTCTCTCTCTCATTTTATATCAGGCCTACTCAGCAGTATATCATACCTGTTGCTAGTCACAGCAAAACCGTCACATCACCCCACTTCACTAAACAAAACACCCAAATTTGAACACACTGTATCATCAAGTTTATTTAGGACACGTCAAAAGAAGAAATGGTGTCTGTTCTAATATTATCACCCGCCCCAACCCCCCCAGAAAAAAATGATACTCATCAACCCGAGGAATATGAGGAATGCTCGGAAATGGAGGTACACCTTGATTGACACTTTTGAAAACTACCTCTTCCGGAACTACATGTGCATGTGCCTGATGATGTTCAGACTGCTTCACTAATAATATTTTGTATCACTGTTAGATTTAACCATCTTTACTTGGTACGGAGCCAAAGACGCTGGCTCTAGTTTGTGTTTTAAAAGTTTTACTTGTTTCAAATACACACAATTGGCCAAAAATATCTTTACCAGTGCAGATTTGGATTGTCAATCATACTTTGAGATGTGTTTTTCCTTAGCTCTTTTCAAAAACATTTCAGTGGTGCTCATTACTCTCTTTAAGAGATTTAGTAAATAAGTTCAGCATATTACTCAGTTGAGTAATTTGGCAGCTGTTGTGAATTTATTAACACCGTATATAGTAACATGGAATCCGGGACATACACTAGAAAGAAAGCCGTTTCTTTGAGCAAGGATTTATATGCAATGCTTAAAGGTAACTCAGCCATAAGAAGCATGGCGTACCAATGACAGGGGTCATCGGCCACTGAATTACCATAGATTTCAAACGACTGCACTATTGAGATTCCAATAAGCCATTAGTTGAAGGTCAATATGTGGTCACTGAAAAGTATTCAATTTTCATCAATTTCACTACCTTATTTTTGAACATAAGACCATTATAACTTATCGAAATTTTCACGGGAAACCAAAGCTAGTAATGAAAAAGCACAGGACTAGGGCTAATGAATTTGCTGATTTATAAAACATTGTGTAAGTATGAGTATAACGAGTAAATGCGCAGTGATATACATGCACACCCACGCACGCACACACACACACACACACACACACACATATATATATATATATATATATATATATATATATATATATATATATATATATATATATATATATATATATATATATATATATATATGTATATATATATATATTGTAATGGAATTAACGTATTTAATTTATTTTTTCTCTTTTTGCTGTGCATTTGATTTTGCACTTTAAAGTAAATTTTTGCTTGTTTTTGTCCAGTTTTGTCCAGTTTTGTTTATATATCTTTTGAAGGCTGGACTTGGGATGTTTTCCTCCCCTCAAAGGGTAATTGTAGTTTTAAATTGGTAGGTCACCCATGTAAGTGTTTTCATCTTTTCATGTTGATGATCTTTCGGCTGTTCATCGCCTGTTTTGTTTTCGTCACCGCTGGTGATGTGGGGCCCTTTGGAGTGAAAAACGACAGTTAGCGACTCGGCTCCTTATAGAGAGGTTTTCAGCTCCCATATTTCCTGACGGCATGTGGCAAGTTTTGTGAAATATTCTGAAGACGTCCTCAATGTTTGTGCAGCTGGTGGCATCTTGGAAGTGTTCATTGCCATCCCCTATGAATTGTATTTGTACTGAAGTCTCTTCAGTTCGTGTGATGCCCTGCCTTACATTTCGTACTTTTGGATGCGAGCTTCATCCATCGTTGCCCGTGCCCTCAGCTTGCTGAACCTCTGGAGTCGTCAAGGGGCCTCCCAGGGGCGGAGAAAGGGTAAGATCCGAGACCCTGTGTGTTATACTGTGACCAATCCAACCCATAGACGACTTATGTTGAGTGTCTCCTACTTGGTGGTATTGCTGACATTTACAGTTGGAGATAAAACTATGTGACGTGTTGCTGAGGGAATGGTATTTGTAGAAGAGTTAATTGATATTAGCTGGATGACGTTTATTTTTCGGTTTTCACAATGTATGTTTATTGCCATTTAACTGTGTTAATCAATTAGGTTTAAGGATATTTTCTTACTTTGTCTCCTTTTATCACAACGACCCGGGCATATGTAGTTTCTATCTCTACCTAGTAACTTTTTCTTTTACTTTAGTATGCTAGTTAGCTAGGTGAATGTGTCTGAGGAATTGTAATAAACAGTTTGTTTTTCTTCTCTAAAGTTCAGTTTTAAAGGGATTTCTTTGTAATTTTAAGTTATTAATTGTAATAAATAATTTAAGTGTTTGTTTTGTCTCTGTATCCTTCTCTTTGAGGAAGTTTCTTGGATTGTTTTTGTTCTGGTACGAGTCCTACTCATTATCATAGTGGTAAGGGCTTTATGATAGATGAAGAATCTGTGAACTCGTTACCATCTCTTAAGAGTTCATAACATATATATATATATATATATATATATATATATATATATATATATATATATATATATATATATATATATATATATATACATATATATGTATGTATTTATTTATTTATTTCAAATAGGTCTTATATGTAATAGAGTAATATCTGGATTATCTTACCGTCTTCAGGATAAGAGTCACGAGGCAAAATCACTCAAAACCAATAGCATCTGACTGGCCAGGAATCGAACCCTGGTCCAGGATGCTTGTATGATAGAGACCATATCATTTAGCCACGAAGGTAAGGTCACTGTCATACAAGCATCCTGGACCAGGGTTTGATTTCCAACCGGTCATGTGCTATTTTCTCTGAGTGATTTCACCTCGAGACTCTAATCCCGAGGACAGTAAGAGAATCCATATATTAATGTATTAAACATAAGGTTTATCTGAAATATGACAAAACACATCTATCTATATATATATATATATATATATATATATATATATATATATATATATATATATATATATATATATATATATATATATATATATATATAGTTTTATATGTGAGTGTGTGTGTTTGTATATATATATATATATATATATATATATATATATATATATATATATATATATATATATATATATATATATATATATATATATATATATATATTATATATATATATATATAAATATATATATATATATATATATATATATATATATATATATATATATATATATATATATATATATATATATATATATATATATATATATATATATATATATATATATATATATATATATATATATATAATAAAGATATATATATATATATATATATATATATATATATATATATATATATATATATATATATATATATATATATATATACATATTTATATATATACATATCTCTATAATATATATATATATATATATATATATATATATATATATATATATATATATATATATATATATATATATATATATATATTATATATATATATATATATATATATATATATATATATATATATATATATATATATATATATATATATATATATATATATACGTTTTGCAATACCAGTAGGAAATTTTCCTACCCCATCCGTATACACCCTATGAAAATTATTAGGAATCACAGGACACTTTCTGGCGGTACATTGTTTTTATGTTCCTTAAAACAATACGAGCATAACATCTTTTTATATACCCTCCTATAAATCTTTTTATTCCTAACAAAAAGAAGGATTTACGACCCCTTCTTATTGTTCTATCAATCCCCAAATGCCCTGCATATGGACATGCGTGTCCAATGTGGATGGATTGATTAATTAAAGACGGAGGAAGAACTAGCCGGGCACAAAACTTCCCTCCCCTCCTCGCACAAGCACAATATAAGATGTTTTCTATCAAATAATTCTCAGGAGGCCTATTCAGAAACATTGGTAACTTTCTTAATCACTTTAAATTACTCCTGGCACTCTTTCCATCCATTTCTCTTTTTCTATTCCTCTCGTAATTCCTTTATGTCCCAACCTTCTATGGTCAATCACATATGTATCATCAGGGCACTCATTCTTCATGCCCCAATGTCATTGTCCTCTGTCACCCACACACACTCACGTTTACTCTTTCTCTCTGTCTCTCTCTCGTGGTTCTCATTCCCTGAGTACTCCTCATGTTTATTCATATCCTATTTTTTATTCTAATGGTGTAACTCAATTTTTTTTCTTTCCTATTTTTTGCCCTAGTAGTTACTCCTATAACTGCACTTCTAGAGAGGGCATCAACTACTTTGTTAGCGTTACCCTCTATGTGGGCATGCCCCTTTATGTTAAACAATCTTTCAATTCACCTAGGTTGTCTAGATGTCAAATCTCCCTCATAAAAGGAATCATGTAAGGGCAGATGATACCTTTTCACTTAATTGGCTGACCTAATGAAAAGAACCCATGCCTCTCCAGAATTCAATGAGTAGCCAATACTTCTCAATCAAAGGTACTACAATTCTTCTGTGCCCATGGTGAAAAAACAAAGGGGTGGGTCTCTACACTCATCATCTCGTTGAAAAATTACACCATCAATATCTAAGCTACTTACATCTGTTGTCACTAAAAATGTGTGATAAAATCTAAGATATGCGCGTAACTCATCGCTAGTTAAGGCAGCTTTCAATTGGTTAAGTACTCATTATCCTCCCACTCACCAATTCATTACTTTTGTTTCTTTAAAGCATCCAAGGGTCTCGCTATATCCCCAAAACCTCTTTTGAATTTACGATAATACCCTAGAAGGGCAAGGAACCCAATTAATTCCTTAATGTAATGCTGCCTAGTTATCTCTAATAGTTTCTAATTTACTAAGGCAAGGTTGGATAACTTATGTGTTAATTATACGATCTAAAATAATCTACTTGGTTATAGAAAAAAAGTACATTTTGATTAATTTATTTTCATACCATTACGGCACATTTAAAACTTTTTGAATACTATTGTTCCAGCCAGGCCCCACTTTTCGTGAGGGTTGATTAACAGACACAGGTGCAAAAAATTAAAATTCACGTATATTTGATGCCCTAGGGTAGGATAACTGCTAACCTAACCTAACTACTCACTGCTAATTGCCTATGCCTGGATGATTAACACACTAAGAACTACCTAATATTGTTTTACTTGCTTTATATCCCATTATAGATAGTGTGTAATTAAATCAGTAAGTGTACAGTACAAGTACACACCTTTACACTACATACTGGACACTGTAGGGCAACAGTACAGTATGTAACACTACAGTACATAGTCGTTCCACTGACCGAAAATATAATTTTATTATATAGTGATCTTTGCCGCACGTGTATCACACAGGCTTGTACTCAGTAACGGTATTTTTGTTTTTTTTTTCTATTATCGATATCATTCTCCCCTGGCACTGATAACCTGTATGTTCTTGAATCATTGTGTTAGAATTTTTGAGCCGTTCTTTCTTGGAAAGGGTTGTATATAAACTCATTCTTCATAGAAATAAAGTTAGTTGTATTCATCTTGCTTCTCAGTTAACACCTAACTACCCACTTGTACAATGGTGCCAGCGGAGTGATCAGTGCCTTCCCCTCACTGGTGTGTCTTACTGTATGATGATGCTGCATTCCGTCCCTGACTCCACTATCATTGCCACGTCCTTGAATCTACTGTCCTTCACCAGCTAAGAATCATTCGCCTGGTTCCAACGTGCTGAAGTCTAGTTTCACATCAATGTTGTGTCTAATTTAAGCTCCATTGCAAATTATCTTCTCATGGTGATCCCTGCGAACACTTTCCTGGAAATCTCTAATTTTCCATTGCGAGCAATGAGACACCCCAATAATGTACAACACCTTCAAAACATACCTCCTGGAGCAATACTCACCATCACCGGCTGCCCCCATAGCAAAAATTTTTCCAGCTTCCATAAGAACCGTTGGGGGACCAAAAAGCTTCTCTTGCCCTCAGAAAAATGACCAGTAATGCTCGCCTTCAACCTAAAACAGACCGCTCTCCTAGTGAAATGATTCTACTGCTTTCCGTTTGGGTATGGAGCCTACCCGAATATTTGTGTTGTCATCCTTAATGTCAATATTTTGCCCATGAAGGACCTGATGACCAAAATCGACCCCCTTATGGATAGCCACCTAATGACCTTCAAGACCTCCATCAATGCCTCCACTCCTGACAAAGTGAACAACTATTCAATATCGACCGAAGAAGACATGAATGGGGTTGGAAACAAACACCCACCCTGTAACGTGCCAGAGCGGCGACAAAGCCGCCAACGACCTATCCAGCTTCTTACTGTCATCCATGGGCCATAGTAATGTTACTATCACTCCAAATTAGGGGTTACTGGAAGAAATGTACGAATGGTTGATGGTGGTGAGAAACTTTCAAGTAGGCGATCGCTTGTGGCAGTGGCCTCCCCTGTCACTAATCTCTTCCTTTTACGTGATGTAGGTATGGGCATGTCATTTTTGGTAGAAACAGGTGCTTGCCGTTATCTTCTGCTAAGGCCATTGACATGATGTAGTCTGTCTAAGTCTGCCGACATACGCCTGGTAGCTGCCAACGGATATGCGATACCCGCCCACAGTTGTGAAACCTTCACTTTATTATTTGGAAGTACCAAATATAATTGGAAATTTCTCGTGGCTGATGCCACATTGCTAATTCTAGGTGCAGACTTCCCCTCATATTTCCAACTCCTGGTTGATGTCGCTCACTGTTGGTAAGTTAAGTCAACTGGGATTTGTACCCCTTGACACGTCACCAACCTACCCACTCCGACCTCGCTCTCCACATCAGCACACCAATGGATGCCTACACCAATCTCCTCTGGTCGTACCAGGAAGTTTTCTGTCCAGAACTTTATCAAATGCCCACTGCTCCAGCTAAACATAATATTCATCACCATATCAAGAAGACCGGGCCGCGAGTGTATGCAAGATTGAGATGACTGGCACTGGATTGTTTGGCAGACGCTAAACAAATGTTCCCTGAAATGGAAGAAATGGGGCTTTGCAAAAGGCCTCAAGCCCATGGTCGTCACCCTTACTTATCGTCCTAAAGAAAAATGGCTCTCTGCGTCTGTGAGGTGATTACAGGCACCTGAACATGCAGACAGAACAGGATCACTACCCCCTCCCAAAAATCGCCAATGTGACCTCTTACTTGGAAAAAGCAAAGGTTTTCTCCATGCTCGACCTCCTGAAGGGGTATTATTAAGTACCCATGAAACCAGAAGACATCCCCAAGACCCCTTCGGTACACACACCTTCAATTATCCTGTTTTGGCCTTCTTAATGCTGGGGTCACTTTTCAATGTCTCCTGAATGGCCTCTTAGGGGACCGCCCATTCTTTGTATGTTACGTGGATGACATAATTGTGTTCTCTTCCTCTAAAGAGGAACACCTCCGTCATCTACTCATCATGTTTGACCGCCTACAACAGAATGACGTAGTTTTGTACGACTAGTGTACTGTTGGCGCCAAAAAATTACTATTCTTACGGCACCGCATCACTCCTGAAGGAGTCCATACCCTCCCTGAGAAGGTAGCAGCCGTTCAGAATTTCCTCATTCCCTCAACCGTCAAAGCACTGTGATAATTATTAGTCATTATCAATTATTATCACCGTTTCCTGCTAGCCACCACCACCACTCCTCCCCCTTTACACCTCCCTCAATGGCAAGCCAAAAGACATGAATAGGGGGTCCCCTTCAAGAAGCGGCCTTCTGCCACACATAAAATGTCCTATCAAACACTGCTTCTCTCACTTTTCTTGAGCCACATGCACCTCTCTTTCTCTCCATTGATCACAGCAACGTCACTAATGAAGCAGAACTCGAGCAGGCGGTCAACAGCTTACAACACCCCCCCCCCCCTCCCCCCTTTGGCCTTCTTCATTAGAGCACTGTCCAAGTCGGAATCCAGCTACCATACCTTCGACCGTGAATTGTTGGCGCTGCACTCTTTCACCACTTCTTGGAGGGTACGCCCCTCATCCTCGCACAGACGACATGCCTCTAGTGCATACCTAACCTCGACAATCCGACGCCTGGTCCTCCCATCAACGCTGACATCTCCCCGCCATAGCTGAATGCAATTGTTCCCTTCAACATGTCGCTGGGAAAATGAATTCCATTACCGATAACTTGTCAAGAAATACATTGGCCTTCGTGCATCTGGGATTAGATTATAACGCCTTAACAGAAGCCCAATGAAGGACATCCTGCACATCACTCCATTTTGAGGACATTCCTTTTGACGACTCCAACGCGACCCTCCTCTGTGACGTCAGTACTGTTAGACCTGGACCGTTGATACCTTCTCCCATGCGCCAACAGTTGTTTGATTTCATTCATGGCCTTTTACATCCCTCGCGTCGTTCTACTGCACATGTACTGAGGATAAAGTTAATTTGGTATGGCATTGCTAAGGATGCTAAGGATTGGGTCTGCACCTGTACTTCAATCCAAAACCTCAAAAGTACATAGACACACGGATTCCTCGACCTCTGCGGTGATTTGCCTACATTCACGTCGATGTTGTAGGTCCCATACCCACAACAGAAGGACATCATTACCTGTTTACAGTCATTGATCACTACACTCATTCGTCTCTAGCCATTCTTCAAGGAAACCTCATTGTCCACCTTGTATGCATCTACCTGACTCTAAGGATGGATAGCAAGATTTGGTATCCCTGAGCATAATACTTTTAACAGGGGTACCACTTTCATCTCACAATTATGGACATCATTAGCAAATCTCCTGTGGAATCACCCTACAACAGACAACCACCTACAACTCTGTGCCAAAGACATCAAAGTAGCTTTGATGTCCCGCTGCAAGGACTCCAATTGGTTTATTCAGCTTTCCTGGGTCCTCCTGGGACTAAGAACTCCTTTAAGGTTACTTTGTATATCTTGCATGCTGAAATGGTGTATGGCAACCTGTTGGTCATCCTTGCCAATTTATTTCCATTGACAACCTCCTCCGACAATATCTAGCATTTACTTCATGTTGTGGGAGAAATTACTTCATGCCACCAGACTTACATGATCCAGCGAAGCAATACATACCGAATGATATGCATAAGGCATCGAACGTTTTCCTGCCCAACGACACTAGCAAGCCATTGCTAACACCCCATTGCACGGGCCCCTTCCTCATGATCCGTCAAACAACGAAGGTGTTCTTACTAAAAATTCGCGGCAAAGAAGACTGGATCTCCATACATTGCCTTAAACCTGCATATCCCCTGCAATATGACCCAACTACAGTGTACTTCTCAAGAGCAGGGTGTCCTATTTCACATGTGTTTTTATTAGGGGGGAGCCATGTACAGCATGTGTATCAGACACACTCGGACACTATTGGTATTTCTGTTTATTTTATATCATTGTTATGGCTCTCCTCTGGCACTGATAACCTGTTTAAGCCTATATGTTCTTGAATCATTGTGTTCAAATTTGTTTGCCCTTCTTTCTCGGAAAGGGTTGTATATAAATATAAACTGATACATCATTGAAATACAGTTAGTTGCATTCATCTCACTTCTCATTTATCACCTAACTGCCTGCTTTCTCACATCATACAATTATAGTAAAACACTGATAATCCTATCTAGTAATAATATACAGTATAATGCTTGCTGATACTGTAGTCTATATTACTGTACAATGCGTATAGTAATATCAATACAGCACAGCTTAAGTGTACTGTAGAGGTTTGCAATTTTTATTCAGATGACTCGACTACTTTCACAACTCACCACACATGTAGCCTACATCCATATACTGTACAGTATTGTAGAGTGCAGTACATAGTTAATAAACTCTCTGTAGTGTAATACTGTAGACTATTTATACAATTTAAAATTAACTAATTGTATATATTTTATAAAACGACCACTAACCATTTTTGTAGTTATATGTAGCAACTTGAAGCACGGTTCAATTTCTGATATGCTGTCTCGTGCACAGTACTATCCGAGATCTACAGTAACCTGGTAACAATATTTATCCCATCTTTTACTTCATTTGATCAGAAAAATAAAAGAAAATGATAAAATTATCGCTAGTAATGTTATAATCATTCCGTAAATTGTGTTCTATTTTTATACCAATTCCTAAAGAGAGATGCAGAGGCGTTTATAAATTAAAATCATAAATATCTTCGTAATAAATGATTTTTTACGAAATATGAAATATTTTTTTGGTAGCATGCCTTAATCAGCTGATTTGGAAAGCATAAACGTAAACAATGGATATAATTATAAATTTCTGTTTTTTTTTTTTTTTTTTTATTCATAACCATGATATTAAAGTATAAATGTTACATGCATTGTCATTTGATAGAGTTGAGTGAAACACCAATTTAACCAACATCAAGTTTATTTCAAATATAGGTGTAATTTTTCACCAGTCAATGGATATACTAGTATTCAGCAAGAGCTTAGATGAGCTGGGCAGGGAGAGAAGAAAGTGGCGTGAAGCAAGCCAAGTGCAAAGGAGCATGGGCTATTTGAAATCATTACGTCATAAGATTATTTTATTTTTTTTTAATAGGTATTGTGGTTCTGTGTCGCATATAAGTAAAACGTGTAGTACAAACTCATGTATGTTCTGCTTTTTCCCTCTAACTATGATATCATCTAGATATAGAAGAACATTTGGGCCAATTAAGGGAGACAATACTGCTATCATTACTCTAGAAAAATAACTGGTGGCATTTTTATCCCCGAAAGGAAGAAAATTCATTTGAAATAATTGGTTTATGGCTATAAATGCAGTTTTGTTTTTACTGTCTTCTTGAATGGGTATTTGATAGGATCCAGATTTTAGATCGACTTCCTAGAATCAACACAATCATATCGAGCCATCCTTTTTCCTAACTGCTACATATGGAGTAGCCCATGAGGATTTGCTCTCCTCGATAATCCCTTGTTCCCTTATTTTAAAAAAAATAATTTCTATCTCTCCTTGGAAGTGAATGTGGACCTTATAAGCCTTGACCAAATCAGCCCTGCCTCCCCTGTTTCTATGGTAAAGGGGAATTGATCAATCCTTGCGAAGGACTTGTCTTAAATTGCAATTACATTGAGATAACTATTAACAATGTTACTAACTACAGATTGATATTCTGGCGGACATAGTCTTTCAGCTTGCCTATTAAGTTAGAGTGTGGCTGTAGTCGCGGCTCCAAAGATCTCATTATCAGTAATTTTACATAACTCCAATTCACACAGAAACACTTCCTATCTCAACTCTTTTTTTTTGTCAAATTAAGTATTTTAATATCTTCTTTGTTCTCTTTTATTTCTGACAAGCCATCTAAAACTATATGTGCCCGTTTCTCATGAGCTTTAGGAACGACCTTAGTACCCTCCGAGAGAGGCTGAGACAGGGTAACTTCTACACTTATAAGCACCTGGAGAGGAAATATTTCACTTTTTTCAGGTACGGCCATCACTTTACCTATTTGTCTCTCCCTTCAAGTACAGGTACTTACTTTTCATGACTCTCTAACAGCAGGATGCACCCTCTGGCCACAACTGTCGCTCTGTCGATTTCCCCACAAATGTTTATTTAGGTAATCATAATAAAGTCAAGATCAAGCATATCCTGGATACCTTGACTACCTAAGGAAGATAAAAAAAAAGTAATGCATAAACACAAATCCCACCCAAAAGTTGACAGTAATTGTATGACTTGCCTGTAGTTTAATTTCTCATGGTGTGTCGAGGATAATACGTGAGTTCAAGGAGCTTTTTCAAGAAGCAAAATAATAGCTCCCAAATTGATCAACACTCTGATCGACTTATCTAATAGATTTATAGTGATTGCTAGAATAACGAGCCACTAAGGTTGGATCCCGATATGGGCAGCAAAGGCTAACGACCTCACTGTAGACACCTGCTACTGTCTCTAGTGCTACACCAAGGGAGGTTTCACTGCCTGCATGCCCATTAGGCCCAACTCCATCGCACTGTGACTGCTCGTACTCGCTGCTTCATCAACTGCTGCTGCTGTCATGTGGACGGCTATCAGTCTCCTTCATCTCCCCCATTCTCTGCCTTCTCTTCAGTGGATATTTGGCTTGTGGTGGTGTGCAACAGCCTCTCCACTCTTGGCGTTTTTTGTTGGGTATTCTCTAGATAGATGATTATTAACAATATTACTAACTACAGATTGATATTCTGGCGGACATTGTTTTTCAGCTTACCTAATAAGTTCTGAGTGTGGCTGTAGTCGCGGCTCTAAAGATCTCATTATCAGCAATTTTACATAACTCCAATTCACACAGAAGCACTTCCTATCTCAACTCCTTTATTTGTCAAATTAAGTATTTTAATATCTGCTTTGTTCTCTTTTATTTCTGACAAGCCATCTAAAACTATATGTACCTGTTTGTTATGAGCTTTAAGAACGACCTTAGTACCCTCCGTGAGAGGCTGAGACAGGGTAAATTCTACACTTATAAGCACCTGGAGAGGTAATATTTCTCTTTTTCAGGTACGGCCATCACTCTACCTATTTGTCTCTCCCTTCAAGTACAGGTACTTACTTTTCATGACTCTCTAACAGCAGGATGCACCCTCTGGCCACAACTGTCGCTCTGTCGATTTCCCCACAAATGTTTATTTAGGTAATCACAATAAAGTCAAGATCAAGCATGTCCTGGATACCTTGACTACCTAAGGAAGATAGAAAAAAAAGTAATGCGTAAACTCCACAATAAATGAATGCTATAGGAAAAGAGCAATATATAAATCAGAACAAATACACAGAAAACTTTAAAGAAGAATTCACAAAACATCATAAATATGGGAATCAAAACAATAATACACAGAAATAACCTGGAATAAAAGAAAAAGAAAAAAACCGACAGAAAAAAAAAACCAGGTTATTTCTGTGTATTATTGTTTTGATTCCCATATTTATGATGTTTTGTGAATTCTTCTTTAAAGTTTTCTGTGTATTTGTTCTGATTTTGATATTGCTCTTTTCCTATAGCATTCATTTAATGTTTTAATGTTTTAATTTTTAATTTGATTTATATGGTTTAATTTATTATTTTTTAGTATATTTCCTCCACTTCATTTTTTAAGTATTTCGATTTATTTGTTATAATACTTGCCTTTTTAACAGAATTTCATTGACTAACGTAATGTCTATTGATATGTGTTTTACATTCCTTTTTTAGCTCCGATGATGGGAAATGTTGTTCCCGAAAGCTTAGCCAATAAACTGTCCAAATGCTGAAGTATCTGGTTTCTTTCGCTTTCCTGCTAAACCTCAAGCTTTCTAGAAGCGAAAATGCCATTAATTATATATATATACATATATATATATATATATATATATATATATATATATATATATATATATATGTGTGTGTGTGTGTGTGTGTGTCCTATGTTGACGGATAATGAGACATCGGAACTTGGGATTTTTTCACTTAAAGAGTTGCAACGTTTTAAGTATCTTTACTCGGCTGTGCATGTGAGCTTACTGTACACTAGTTTCAGCTCGAACTTCGTTGATGTGCATTGGAGATGCTCTGGCTGCG